>NC_046249.1:2864345-3170642 GCF_009819885.2 Catharus ustulatus | reverse complement strand
GCTGGGGCAGGCTCAGGCTGTGGACGTGGTGGTGCCGGGAGAGTCTAATTTAATGCATGTGCAGGAGTTGCTCGGATCTCAGGCAAAGCAAGCGTTAAAAAAAAAAAAAAAAGGTGTTCCTGGAGCCCAAACTCTGGCTGCCCTAACGCACTGACCCGCGGGTGGGGGATCTCAGTAGCCAAGTAGCCGTAGCCTCGGAATAATGCAAAGGGAGTAAAATGCTGGAACTTGTCTTTGCTTCAGTGCCTTTACAATTGTGCCTGCTTCTTGTCCTCAGCTACACACAACGAGTAAAAATCCTTCCTGACTCAAGATCGTCCTTCCAATGGCTGTATTTATAAAGATTTTTGGAGCTTCGCTGAAATGGTTATTGTGTAGTACATCTACTTGTATTTTCACTTTTGTAGTATTATCAGTTCTGATCTTGTCATACACAGCCTGGCAGCTTCTGAGACGAGACTGTCTGATTAGACTGTCTTGGAGAAAGCTCTGCTTTCAAGTGGTTTTAATCTTTTTTGAAAGCACTTCAGATTTTATTTTATCCTCCATGAATGAGCCAAGGTGTTCGTTTCCGTTTTTTTTTTTTAAAGATGGGGCCCCAATTCAGTTTCTTTTGAGCTAGAAAGGACCTTGTACCGATGTTCACTGGAAGCTGAACAAGCTGTGGACTTTTTTTTTCTTTTTTTCTTTTTTTTTTTCCTCCAAGTGCATTACCTTCGTCTTTTGTAACATTCCTTTAGTGTAGCAAGGTAGGAATGCAGCCTGGGTTCCGTTGGAAGGCAAACCACCTTGATATATCTAAAGAGAAACGTGCTTGTATGTTCAACCCGCATAACGGTATTTTTACTGTTGTAATGATGTAAATGACCCAGAACTAGACTTGCAAACTTACCATAAAGAGGTTCTTGAAAATGTTTATTTATATTGTCCTTTTTTACTGGAAGAAATATGCATATTCCATTGCTGTTGTATTTGAAGTGGTAAAGGATTCCTGTATACAGTTTTTCTTTGGCTTTACGAAGCCTATTAAAAGACCGTCTGAAATGAACTCTGCTCCTGACATTTACATTTCATTGCACAACACAACCCTTGGAGATGAAGAACAGTGTTGGGAGCGAGAGGAGATTAGGGACAGTGGCAGAGCCAGCCGGACGATTGCCCGGGCGCTGGAATTTAAATCCTAAAATCGGTCTTGACATCTGAATTGGCCAACGAATTTCACATAAAATAGTCAAAACTTGTCTGTAGAGGCTGGAAGTACAAACCTGAGGGCCTGCTAGGAGCCAAGTGCAGTTGGAGTGTTAGGAAGGATAATGGATGTTTCCTCCAAAGCTGCTGTAGCCTACACTGGGAAGCTGTAGAGAAGAGCCAAGTGCTGCAGTCCCTGGGCTGTTCCCTGCGTGCCGAGCGCGTGTGCGATGTAGGGGAATGCCGGGCTTAGCTTAGCTGTGTCATTGCTTACAAGTTCTAAGAATTCTTTGCTAGCAAATGGAAACTGCAGTGTCCTTGGAGAAAAGAAGTGTTGTGCCTCCAACAGAAACCTCTGAGACGAGAGCTGCTCTCTTGGCTAGTTCATATGTGGAAATAGTCCTGTAATTCGAGGTAACTCCTTTTGCTCATGTCCGCATCCTTCCTCTTGTTGAGAGCTCATTTGAAAGTCTAATGTACCTGTGAAATATTCCTTTTTGACAATTTTGGTCAGCTGCTGGAAAAACGTTAACCCATGCCGTATGCAACCTTTGGCTTGTGGCACACCTTGAGTTCCACAGATCAGAGTTGGGCATGCAGCCGTGTCTTGCTGTAGGTACAGAAGCAAGATTGGAACGAACTCCCTGACTCGATATGTGTTCATCTATTGAGACTCTTCCTAGACTTCATTAAGTTGCTCACTTTAATTGTAGCTTTCTTTGCCATCCTACTTGTTGCCATTAACTTTTTCCCATGGCCCACACTTCCTAAGCAGCCATGTCCAAGTGTTAACTCTCTGCTTAGGGGATCCAAACCATGGGCTGGCTGAGCACGGGCAGCAGCCGGCCCGCAACAGTTTTCCCAGACTATGCTTTGTGGTGTGATGGGTTCAGCGATGGCTTGTGAGACCCTCGTGCGCTGTGAGCTGTGTGGGGAGGTTGGGGGAAGAGAGCAGCCTCTGCCCAGGGCTCCTGTTAATGCCTCTCTGCTTTAGCAGGCTGAAGGAACCCGGCACGCGCCTCGGAGGGCCAGCGGATCCTGAGCGACCAGAGCTGCGGTCCAGGGATGCTGGAGCAAGTTTGCCAGCAGGTAACATTCCTTTCTGAGCGTTTTGTCTGTGTCCTTTTTCTGTATCCCTGAGCTCTAAGTGCTGCAGTAACCCTATTCCATTGCTGTATCTTACCCACCTTCCAATTCTCTTGTCTCCATTCCATTTCAGCACTGAGACACGACAGAGAAGACAGAAGGACGGACACTGGAGTGGGGGAGATGAAGAGCTCAGAGCAGTGGTGTTGCTCGTTTTTACATGAACCAAGTCCATCAAGCCAGAATAAAACACTGAAATGTGGAAAAAAAACAAATCTCTTTGGTACTTTTTGTGGGAAACAATATTACCAGCAAAATTATTTGCCCTGGTGCACAGCCCAGTTGAGAGCACAGAACAAACCACCCTGGTGTTGGAGGTGGGCACACTCTGCTCCTAGCAGATTGATGTGTGATTTTCATGGAAAATGAGGTCTTGTTGCTGGTTAAAGCCCAGAAATGTGGCAGCTCATTGAGGAGGATTTGTCTTGGGAGAGGCTGACACTGAATGTGTCCTGCAGGACATTGCAGGGTGAGAGGGTGAGAGTTTTTGATGATCTCAGCTGCTCCTGCCCTTTTTTTTTTTTGTGCTAAAGAGGAGTTGATTGCTTTACCCTGCCCTTTTCTCCCCATTTTTGAAACTGATGTACTCAGAATTTGGTGATGGGCTCACTCAGGAGCCCTGAGGACTTGCTGCCCAAGAGGCATCAGTTCCCATTTTCCACTGATAAGAGTCTCTAGACATTCCTGCCTGCAGGAGGGGATTATCGAGCTCACTTCACAAAACCTACTTTTCCTCCTTTAACCTTTTTCAAATTATCTAAGTGAGCAGCATTTAAAAAAAGCAATCAGCCATGACACACTTCTGGGGGTTGTATTGAGCAATCCACCAGAGAGGATTTTTGCATGTTAATGCGGCAGGATATTAAATATAATGAAGGCTGAAGAATGTGTGAAGTCTTTGCTGATAAAAATGCAGTCAGGTGAGGCTTAAATTAATTCAGGCTGAAAATACTTACAAATAATGCTTTGTAAGACATCCCTAAATAGGATGCTTAGACGCAGGCAGAAATTATGAACAAATACAAAAATAGAGCCTGGTTGAAGGTGCTGTTATTTTTGGCATTGCTAATTATGGCACAGAGTTAATGATGTCTTGCTGGGATGGGTGAGAGAATCGCTGGATCCAGGGGCTGGATGTGGCGTCATCGAAAAGGTGTTTGGGTGCCGAGGGTCTGACGTGAGCTCGAATGACCCAGTTTTAGCCAAAATGTCCTTTTTTTTTTTTTTAAATTAAGCCCTGTGTGTCCAGGCAGCTTGAGCTGTTCTCTGAGGGAAATTGGGGAAGTGGAGCAGGGCTGAAGGGCGGTGAATGAGCCCTGGACAGCCGGCAGTGTCTGCAGAGGAAAAAGGTCGGGGATAGCAATTCTTGAAATGCTCCAAATGCTCCTGTTTGCAGCTGTCTTCAGCATGGGGCGGGAATGGGCGCCCTGAAGGGAAAAGAATAACCCTGAGGGGGAAATGGCAGCTCTGGGGGAGAACGTCCTGCTATGAGGGGCAAGTGGCGACACTGAGGGAAAAAATGATGCCCCTCAGGGCGAAACGGTGGCCTTGAGGGAGGAAAGAAAACCCTGAGGGGGAAATGGCGGCTCTGAGGGAGGAACGAGAGTCCTCAAACTCTGAGGGCAATGGCGGCTCTGAGGGAGGAATGAGAGTCCTCAAACTCTGAGGGCAATGGCGGCCCTGAGGGAGGAAGGATGACCCTGAGCGGAAAATGGCGTCTGTGACGGACGCGGTGTTGCAGCGAGCGAGAAATGGCGGCCCCGCCGAGGCGACAACATCCCGCGAGGGGACACCAACAACCCTGAGGGCAAAATGTCGGAGCCCCGCGGCGGCTCCGTCTCCGTGAGCGGGGCCCGGAACGGCGCAGCCCCGGAACCCGCGAGCGGCTCCGCGGGGCCCGGGCGGTGCCTGTGCCGCACGCACCGTCCCGCCGCCTTCCTGCGGCCGCCGCTCCCGCTCCGCTGCCCGGCCCGGCCATGCCGCGCCTCCTCCTCCTCCTGCTTTTCCTCCTCGTCCCGCATCTCGGCCGCGCCGCCGTCCCCAGCCCAGGGAACAGCACGGAGCCGCCGCATGTGACCACACGGAACGGGACGCACTCGGAGCAGGAGTCCGGGCCGAGGCTGTCGCTGGGGTCGGGGCTGCCGGTGCTGAGGCGGGCGATTTATGTGCTGAGCGCTCTGTCGGCGCTGGCCGCGCTCTACTTCGTGCTGCGGGCGTTCCGGTGAGTGCGGGGAGGCGATGGGCACCCGAGCGGGGCTGTGTCTGTGTTCTGCTGGTCCTGCTCCTTGTCTTGTCCCCATCCTGGTGGCCCCAGACCCAGGGCTGTGTCCCTGCTGGTCCCAGTCCCTGTTCCCGTTGTCCCGGGCTGTGTCCCACATTGTCCCGGTTCCAGCGTTCTCTGGCCTGGGGATCTGCCCTGCTTGTCCTGCTCCCCCCTGGTCGGGGATGTCACCCTGATTGTCTTGGTCCTGGGCTTGCTTGTGGCAGTGTCCCTGCTTGTCCCGGTTCCTGTCCCCCATGGCCATGCCCCTGCCAGTCCCAACGTTGGTCTGGGTCCCCCCGAGTCCTGTCACGGTGTCCCCTGTCCCTTCCCTGTCTCAATCCTGCTCCTAACCCCTGTGTTTGTGCTCATTTTCCCTGAATCCCCCCTCCCTCCCTCCCTGTGCCAGCCGGGGCTCTGCTTCCCCGTGCATCCCTTTGGCAGCGAGTCCAGAACGCTGCTGTAAATCCCCAGCACTGTTAATTACCCGAGGTAATTAGCGCTAAAGCATCTCCAGTCCCGCTGGGTGGGGACAGCAGCTCACTCACTGTGCTCTCCCTGTCCCTCAGCCCCAGGTCCGAGGGCACCAGAAACGAGCCCAAAACTCATTTCAGGTTGAAGAAGCCCCAGAGGAAGAAGTATGGGCTTCTGTCGAGCCAGGACGACAACATCGAGCTGGGCTCCCTCGACAGCGACGAGGACACCGTGTTTGAAAGCCGGAACCTGAGGCGGTGAGGGAGCATTTTGTGTGTTTTGTGCGTTGCTCTTTTCCTCACAAGGGGCTGAGGCTCCTTTCCCAAAGCTGTGGGAGCTCTGGCACAGCTCCTACAACCAGATCTGCATAAATTAAAACGCCTGTGTGTGGTCTCTGTGTTGGCACACGGATTTATCTCGCTTTTCCTCATTTTCTGGCCCAGGAAAGTCTCGCTGACAGGGTTATTTGGACACTGCTCAGGGGTCACAGAGCTGTTGGGAGAGGCAGCTCTTGTGCCCAGTCTGGGCCTCCCTGTGTTAGACAGGAAAACAAAAATTCCTGTTTATTTTTCCTTCACCTTAGGAATTGCTTCCAACTCTTATCACAGTTCAAACTCCCAGTCCTATCAGGACATGCATTCCTGTTTTCCCAGCAAAATTCCTGTTTTGGTTTGTTGTTTTTTTTTTCATTTTGGGAATTGTTTCCAAGTCTCATCAGAGTTCAAACTCCCATTCTCATGGGGATATCCATTCCTGCTTTATTGTGTTTACATCGATTTCTGGGGAGGTTTTTTGAAGCTGAGGAGGAATGTCATCTCAAGGAATGTCACCTCAGCTCCCCCTGATTTTGGGTGTCTCTTTTTTTTTTTTCCAGATGACTCGTGACCAGAGGCACTGGCTGCCTGGAATGATGGAGGGCCCAATCCCAGTGGAATCTCCAGTGCTCAAGTTTTCTATCTGCTTACAGTGACTTAATTAACAATTCGAGCCCTTCCATAGCTGGGCCAGGGGAGAGGGGACCAAACCTGTTTTCTTCACGTGCATTCTTGGGGACATTTCTGGGGAAAGATGAGAGCTGTTCACTGCATGGGGGAAGGCTGAGGTAAGGGAGATGCTCCTGGATGATTTTCAGCACCTGAAATCTGAGCTGGAGAGCTGCCCCTGTGCCTCACATCCCTCTCTCCTTGCCCTGGATGCATCAGATTCTTTTTCCAGGCTGATCCTCTTTCCTTCATGCAATATCAGGTTACTTCTTTGGGAAGTGTCTCTGTAATCAGCTCCTGGGAGGAGCTGGGAGAGCTCTGGGTGTCTTTTACACAAACAGGGGTGGGAGGGTGACAGTTCAGACAGAGCAGCTTTGGGAATGAGTTAAAGGAGTTAGATTTTGCAGTATTGGCAGGATAATCCAGGTCATTCGTGGGTTTACAGACATGTTTACAAATGAGAGGGGCCACAACCCAAAGGAATATTTCTCCAAAAATGCCACCAAAAGGGCTGGGAATGCCTGGACTCTGCCCAGCCCCACTTGGGAGTTCTCCAGGGACATCTGTGACGTCTGCCAAGCTCTGGATCTTGTGATACCTGAGGAAGAGCCAAGTGTGAGCCAGGGAGTGTCCTGGAGCAGCTGATGACTGGAAAATGAGGACCACAACCCCTCTTGACTGTGATTCAGGGCAGCCCTGGCTGAATTATCTCTTCTCAAGGACCCTGAAGTTTCACTCCCTTGGCTGGTACTCGGCAGGGTTCTTTCCTGCGGCCCTTTGTTATGTGGATATTTGGGATCTGATTGTGCAGGACCAAAGGTGAATGTGTCAGGAGGTTGTTTTTGGGTGGATCTGCTGCTAAAACAGTGAAAACTGCTTTGCCAAGTGCTCCTGTCCATAACCTTTCCTTGGAAACTGGCAGCACATCCTTAAATCCCACTTTTCCCCCCCAAGCTGGTAGTGCCTTTGTTTGGAGAACCCGAGGGATTTGCCCTGCGGGCAGGGAGGGTCCCTGTGGCACCTTTAGGGTGAATATTTAGGATGTCTTTGGAATGCCTTTGGCTTGCAAATCCCCTGTGGAGCAGGGGTGGGGATGACCCTTGGAGAAGGGACAGGGATGTGCTGATCAGGGGGAGGCAGCTGAGGGAGTGATCCTGTGCAAGCAGCCACGGTTTGTTTGTTCAGGACAGGTGAGGTTTCCTGGAGAAATCCCACCCCCATGGCAGCTCTGTCTCGCACGTGCACAAAGGATTTTAAAATACACATATATATATATTTTTAATAACGTTGCCATGTGCACACAGCACTTGGATGTGTGCCCTGTTTTCCTGTCGTTTGGGTTGTTCCACACCTTTTTTGGGTGTTCCCTGCCTGTTGTAGCTGCTGCAGATGGGAGCAGGCAATTCCCACGAGGGAATTGTTGAGACATGGTCAAGGATCTCTCTGGATCCTGCAGGGCTGCATGTGCTGGTAATTCCTTGGCTCTTTTATTAATTTTTCCTCTGGAAAGTTTTTCCTTGTGCTGTTGAAGCCAGATGAGCCTGACTGTCCCAATCCAGTGCCATGTTCAGTGTTTGACCAACACATTCCTCATCCTTCCTTTACCTGGAGTGATGAACCTGAGAATTCCTTAGGCTCCCCTTTTGTTGGACAGATGGGGTTTGCAGTTCTCAAGTTTCCTCACCTTGCAGGAGTGGAGCATTTGTTTAATGTTAAATGATTTGGATCAGAGGGAACCTCAAGCAGTAGGTCCTGCCCTGAAAATAATTCTACTGGAATTAATTCTAGCTGGAACAGATGTTTGTGTTTGAGCAGGGAAAGGTGTGGAGCAGGTAATGAGGTGCCAGGGAAGGGAATAGAGGTGCCAGCCTGGAATTTCTGCACCACTTCCATGTTTTCAGAGTCCTGCTGGCCACCTTTAAAGGGTACAGAGGTGCTTGTGGGGCTGTCACTTGTCCTGATCTTGGGCTGGAGACAATTTGGAGCTGTAATCAGGGACCCTGTGGAGCTGTTTCCATTTCCATCCTGCCCCTGGGCAGCAGTTGGCACCTGGATTTGCCCTTTGCAGCCTGTGACATTCCTTCCCTGCTCTGCTCTTGAGTCCTTGGAGGCCTTTTCTAAGAGGAGAAAACCAAGTAACAGATCTGAGACTCCTTGGGGTGCTCAGCATGATCCCATTTCTCCAGGAAGAACCAGCTGGAGCTGTCACTTCCTGCAGTGTGAGCAGTGCCAGGCCAGGGCAGGTGTTTCTGGGGTGGATCCTGCAAATAACAACAGCTTTGAACCCCTCACATTTCCACAAAGGAGCAGTTCAGGTGTTCCTTTCATTACTCTTTCAGTTCCCCCACGTGTATTTGAAACCTTTGTTTTAGGTCTCTTTGCACCAGGTGGATCTCCCAGTAGCTTTCCAGTTTTGGTTTTTCAGGCTGAACACAGGAATGCAAACAGACCTGCCTGTCCTGGCCCTGGGCAGGCTGAGGCCTCACCAGCCACTGCTGCACTTTTCTTTCCCCTGCATCAATCAGGATGTTGGTGGAGGCTCCATGTGCCTGTTGGTGTGCAGGATTCCTGCTCATCCCAGCCAGAAGGATCCAATGGACCTGGAACAGCCACCACCTGTGTGCATCAGGACTGACTGCAACAGTCTGCTCTGAGTTAAGCCAAAGCCAATTTTCCAAAGTTTACATAATCCCTCTGTTGTCTTGGAGGCTTCCTGGGCTGCTCTGCTGCTGATACCAGCCTGCCCAAACCGACTGGGCCATCTGCAGGGTTAATGGGATCCGTGGGAGCAGGGTGAGATCAGCTCTGTGGGTTTTGTTCTGTGCCTGGGATGGGACCTGCAGCCCTGGGAGTGCTGGGAGAGGGGCCAGTGGTGGCAGTCAATAAACAGCATTGAGCATTGTTGTCTGAACTCCCCAAGGAGCAGCTCGTGTTTCACTCTCCTGGAACTGCTGATCTTTCTTTAAACAGCCACCAGCCCATCCATCCATGGTTTCCTTGTCATTGCAGCATCCCCTCTCTTATACCTGGAGCCACTGGAATAAACATTGCAGCCCTGTCTGCAGGGGCTGCTCAGCCCGTGGGATGAGGCTGCTGTGGTGGGCTCAGGGATTTTTGGGGCTCTCTGGGTTTTCCCCCTGCCTTGTTCCTGCTCTCAGGACAGGGACACTGTGCTGCCAGGGCTGCTGCTCTCCTTGTGTCCCATCTGGAAGTGTCCAAGCCTGGGCTGGATTGAGCTTGGAGCAGCCTGGTCTATGGAAGGTGTCCCTGCCCATGGCAGGGGGTGGAATGAGGTGAGCTTTAAGGTCCTTTTCAAACTATTCCATGACTCCATGATTTTCCAATCATCTCTGGGTTGAGTTCAGTTTTCTGAAGTCTCCTCCTTTCTCCCTGTTCTCACATTTAATCCCTTTTCTTGTACAGAAGACCAAATAAGGTCCCTGTGAGGCCAATTCTGGCCTCTCCACAGCAGCAGAACTAAGTTTCATTTTGCTTATTTGGAAGTGTGGAAGGAGAGGCTGTTCCCTGGATCAGAGAATCCTGGAATCTCCTGAGCTGGGAGGAACCCTCAGGGATCATCAGAGCAGCTCCTGTTCCTGCCCAGATCCCCCAACAATCCCACCCTGAGCATCCCTGAGAGCGGTGTCCAAACGCTCCTGGAGCTCTGGCAGCCTTGGGGCCGGGACCATTCCCTGGGGAGCCTGGGCAGTGCCCAGCACCCTCGGGGGGAAGAACCTTTTCCTAATATCCAACCCTAAACCTCCCCAGACACAGCTCTAGCTGTTCCCTCAGCTCCTGCCCCTGCTCTCACAGAGCACAGATCAGAGCTGCCCCTCGGGAGTCTCCCCTGAGTCTCCTCCAGGCTGAAAAGGGAATGTCCTGACTCCTCCCTGCAAGGAATTAATTCCAGAACAAAACCAAGGGCGTTCCCCGACTCACATCTGCTTCTCATCCCCCTCATTCCGGTTGTGTGGATCAGTGGCACTGAGAAAACAGGAGCCACATTCCCCTGTCCCCCTCTGCCACCCTGCCCGTGTCCCTGTGTCCCCGTGTCCTGGCTGCTCATGTCCTGGAGCAGCCCAGGAGGGGACAGGGCTTTGTTTGCTCTACGATTTACCCTCGTTGCTGGTGGGGTTTTGGGGGGCACTGGGGTCAGGGCACACCAAGGAGCTGGGGCACAGGGGATCCCTGTAGGTGGCACTCACAGACCAGACTTGCAGCTGCCAGGGCACTGCCGGCACCTGGGGAAGCTGCAAATAAATCCTGGTGCCTTGAAAGGCAAATCTGCTGCTTCCAGCAGCTGTGTGGGATGAGCTGGAAGTGCCTTTGGGGGCTGTGGCTCTTTGGGGTCAGGGTGGGGGAGCAGCAGGTTTTGGGGTTGCTATTGGGGGGGTCTCTCCCAGGGCAGTGCCTCTCTCAGGGGAGTGTCTCTCTCAGGTCTTGCCCTGGCTCCACCCGAGCCAGGTTCCACCTGGCCCTGTCAGGACTTGTTTGGGAAAGATTTTTATGATTCTGGGCCTGACAAGGTTTCAGGATGCCATGGTTTGATGAAATGATGACATGAACACCCAGCCCTGGCACAGCAGCACCCTGGGGGCACCCCACCTTTCCCAGGCCAAATTAACAGTGGTGCTAATGAACTAACAGAGAGCATTCCCTGTGCAGCAGCAGGGGCAGGACAGAATCACCCTGTCAGGTTAGAGTGGAAATGAGAGAAAATTCCTTCCCCAAAAGGAAGGGATCCAGCCTGGCGCAGGCTGTCCAGGGCAGTGATGGTGTCACCATCCCTGGAAGTGCTCAGAAAACCTCTGAGTGTGGCACCTGGGGACCTGGTTTAATGGTGGCCTTGGCAGTGCTGTAGGAATGGTTGGACTTCATGATCTTGGGGATCTTTTCCAACCTCAAAAATTCCATAATTCTGTGCTTTCAATCTCTCTGTGTGCAGTGCTGGGAGCTGCTACAGGATGTGAACCAAGTGCTTGTTCCCTTTCAGGCTCAGGGGGCTGTTACCCCAATTAGCACTAATTACTGTGGCCCGTGGTGCTGGACCAGCTGCAGCTGTGCTGTCCTCCCCTCGTCCCTGTTCCCTGCTCTGTGCCATCCCCTCTTCCCCAGCTCTCACTGGGGACAGGCTCCGGCTGGCGCTGGCTGGGATTCCAGTCACAAACACAAGCTGGCGGCATGGATCTGCTCGGAATTTATTTTAAACTCGAGGTAAAGTGCTCTTGATGCTTTGGATGCAAATTTCCTTCCCTGGAATGGGAGCTGTGGAGTGCCAGGGAGCTCTTTTGATTCCAGAGCCTGTTTGCTGCTGCGGCTCCTCGCGCCGCGCTCCGCGGAGTGCGAAATCACCTCTGCGGCACAGCCTGGGGAGGGAGCACTGCTGGCACACAGAGCTCTTCTTCACTCGCTGTCCCCTGGTTTTAATGAGGGTTTGTGTCTAAAGTTGTGCTTTTTTTTAGGTTTTTTGGGGGTTTTTTGGTGGTTTTTTTGTGTTTTTGTGTGTGACAGCGGTCTGTGTGTGATTTTTCTGGTTGCTGTATCTGGTCCAAATGCCTCCAGCCCCACAAAGAGGGAAAAGAGAAAAATATAGAATAGGTAAAAGATCCCCCATTCATGGATTTTTGTCACTGGATTCCTCCAGTACCAAATGAACTGTGGGGTTTTTTAGGTGGTGTTGACCGAGGCCAGGTTGGACAGGGTTTGGAACAAGCTGGGACAGTGGAAGGTGTCCTGCCCATGGCAGGGGTGGAACTGGATGAGCTTTAAGGCCCTTCCAACCCAAACTATGCTGGGATTATCCCCATGAGCAACTCTCTGGGTCATAAATTGTCCCCATGAACACGCTGGGCTCTCAGTCCCATTGAGGCCAAGCCCTGCTTGGGTGAGGAGATGAGCGTGGTCAGGGGAAGGTGTCACAAGTTTGGTCCCATTTATTGCTCCTGGGTACTTTGGGGTGACTTTGGGTGGCTCTTGGAATTTCCCCATAAACGTTTTCAGCTCCACTCACAGTTCTACTGTGGCCGTGTCCCTCTGGGGCTCATTATGGGCAGGGGCTGGGTGGTTTTCCTCACCTTCATTCCATGGACACTGGCATTCCAAAATGTGTCTCTGGGTTGGTGTGGAATCGGGTAGCACACTGGGAAGGAAGCTGGGAATGTTTGAAAACCCGCTGCAGAGTCTCTGATGTCTCTTCTGTTCCACTCAACAAAGCAGCTCTACACAACGAGCAGATTTTCCTGTATCAGAAATTACCTTTACTTAGTTGGCTTTTTGTCTAAATCCTCCTTCTGATCTTTATTTTTTCCTTTCTATCATGGAAAGGTGAATGGAAGTGGCACTTCAGCCACCAAAGCCTTTCCTTTAGAATCGCTGCTTGTTTTTTGTTTTAAAAATTTTCCAAGGGGGCTTTGCAGGGGAGGAGGAAGGAGCGTCCGCTTTTCAAGTGACTCTGGGGAATAAAAGTATAAAGGACAGCAATGATCAGAACTGTGCTGGCAACTGAACAATATTTTATTTTTGAGTACCAGAGCTAATTGGAGAAGGAATTCACACGACAATTTTTGCAATCTAAGGATGAGTAAACATGAAAGGGGCTCTGTGCTCCTGAATGTGCAATTGCAGTGGGAGAGGGGGGGGAAACAGCCCAAAAATTAAATTGGAGGCGATGTCTTGGATGTTACAATCCCATGTTTGCTTCTCACGATGCTGGATCAAAGTCATGAGCTGTAGCTCATGTCCAGGGATACCTTTTGGGGGGGGTGGAACTTCCATACACCCGTGGGCTGGAATTGCCAGAAAAAAAGGGGATTTTAGGTCGGATTTTGTGGAAGCACTTCCACAGGTTGTGGGATTGCTGTGGATCTGAACAGATCCTGCTTCAGCAGAGCTTGGAGAGCCACTGCCCATGCAGAGGTGTTTGCAGACAATTACCAGCTGCTTTAATTAACGTGGCATGTGAGAATATGGAGGTGATGGGTTAGAGCAGGGGGTGGAACAAGGATTGGGAGTTCCAGACCCTGCTGGGATTTCATGGTCACCCTTCTCCCAGTCATTGTGGTTCCTGGGTGAGAAGAGGTTCCTGATGCTGGGAAATGGAACTGGAATGGCACTGAACTGGTGTGTGGGCAACCTCCTCATTCCCTCTCCCACTGGAAACATCTCCCAGTGCTGCTGTGATTCCCTCCTACCACGCTGGAATCTCCAGGAGCTGCTCTTGGCAGCACCTGAGCATCCTCAAAATGCTTCAGTCAGAGCCTGGAAATGGGGGTGCTGAGAGAAGAGCCCATTCCAGGGTGATGCTCAGCCCCTGCAGGGTTCCAGAGGTTTGTCCTGCTCCGTGTGAGGTGAAGGCACAAGGTTTCCCTGGAGAGGTTCCAGCCCCTCCCTGGAGCATTCACTCCGCCCCGCTACGCTGCTGTTACGTTCCTGTGGTTAATTACTCCTGCTTTTTAAAAGAATAAAACCTCTTGTACTTAAAATAATCCCAATTATTTCATTGTTCAGCCCGAGCTGAGCCCAGCCACCCCCGCTCCTGCAGAACTGCTGGAGAGGCTGTTCCTGACAAGGAAAACCTGATGGGCATTAACACCGTGAGCAGCAGCTGAGGGGATTGGGGATTTGGGGGAGACAACCCACCTACAACCCACCTGCAACCCCCAGGTGCCTCTCCAGCACATCCCAAGGATCATCAAGCCAAATTCCAGTTGATGCAGGACAAGGAGTGATGGTTTTGAACCAAACAAAGCTGATTTAGATTGGATAAAAGGAGGAAATTCTTCCCCGTGAGGTGAGAGGCACAGGGTGCCCAGAGAAGCTGTGGCTACCCCATCCCTGGAAATCTTCAAGGCCAGGCTGGATGGAGCTTGGAGCGACCTGGTATAGTGGAAGATGTCCCTGCCCATGCAGAGTGGGGAGCTGGATGATTTTTAAGGTCCCTTCCCACCCTAAGTGCCCCATGACATTTCTGAAGCTCAGGCTGGTGTGGCTCTGCACACCCTGGAGGAGCAGCTCCTGATGAGATGTTCTCCTGGAGGGATGGAGGGATGGCTGTGGGGCTCTCATTTTACAAAGAGGACCCTCAAAGCAGCGGAGCAGGATGGTGGCAGTGCTTCCATCTCGGCGTGTGCTGGAGGCACAGCAGGACCTCGGGCGCGGCGGCTCAGGCTCGCTCGTGCCGGGGTATATCGGTGTATTTTGATCCTTTTTCTTGCCAGTGTTATTTTAATCCGCTTTTCTCTCACATCAAACTCCTCTTTCTGCAGAACACAGAGAGGCATCGGGTTTGTGCCCTTTGTGATTGGTAGCAAAGGGCTGCGATAGCGAGTTTTTCCTTTAGAACTGGAGGTTTTATCCCTGTGATAACTTTAGCTTCACCACAGTCATCGTTTGGGCTTCTCCACTGGCTCAGATGAGCGCAGGAAAAACGCTTCCCACTTTTATTAGAGGAAGAGAAAGCTGGGTGTTCTTAGAAAGGCTCCCACTGCTGTCACCCAGGTGTTATCTCAGGTGGGTTTGGAAAGCAGCTGAGTTCAAACCAAAATCACCTCCTGCCTCCATCTGAGGTGGGCTGTGGCTTTATCACACTTCAGATCAAGGTGTTGCTTGGCACCACTTCCAGGTGGATGATGGCCAGGAGCAGCCTGGTTTTCCTGGGAGCTGCACAGTCAGAGGGAGCCCTTTCCCTCCAAAGCCTGTGTTTCCCACATCGAAAATAACATGTAGGGAATGTTTTTTTTCAGATGAAGGAAGGATTAAGGCACAGCAAGAGCTGATTTGCCAAAGGGCACCTGGGGAAGTGGTGATGGATCAGAGATGGAAGTGGAATCCTCGGCTCAGCCTGTGCCTGCCCCACCATCCTTTTCCTTCCCTGCTCCCTGGCTGCCCAGGTCTTATGGGATAACCAGGACTTGGTTTTCCATCCTCTTAAAAGAGGCAATTTAAGGAGCTTTCCAGGGGAGCAGAGCTGCAGGTCACCTCCTTGCTGCTGAAGATGTTTTTCTCCCCCTTTCTCCATCCTCGTGCTCCTTCAGAGCCTCTTTGCTCTCCTCCTTTTCCAGCGCTCAGAGCCATTTTTCCAGCTTCAAAAGGTTTCCTAATTACCCTAATGAGGTCAGGAGAGACCAAACGCTTCTGTGACTTAAAGCAGGGGTGGGAAGGGCTTGGGAGGGGGGAAATATCCCGGCTGGTGCCTGAACGAGGTGTCGTGGGAAGGCTGCGTCTCCCCCTCCACGCATTTCCCCCACCTTCCCATCTCCAGCAGGAAAAAAAAATATATAAAAAAAGGGAAATGTGGACAGAAGGTCTCAAATGTATCAAACAGCTTTTAAAAAGAAATTCCTTTTGCCTGTCAAAAGAACAAACAGATACACCAAAAACTGTCAGAATTAGTGTTGGAGTAATTGCAGCAGCTCTCCAAGGTTAATGCTCCATTAACGAGCAGCTCTCACGCAGCTAAAAGCCAGGACGAGACAGGTTGTCAAAGGCTTCCAGGAGATTAAAGCGCTGCGTTCCCAGCCAAACTCTCCCGTGGATGTTGTTTGGGAGGGAGGGAAGGGGGGTGTTTGTGGGGTGGAAGCGTCACCAGCCCTGGCGTTGGCGGAGAAGCGCGACCCTGAGCTCAGGGATGGTTTCCAGGCCTTGGTGAGGTCGCTGCCCCTGGAGCTTCACTCGGTTCTAAATACACCAAGAACATCTTTAGGCTGAGGTTTAAATGTGTCCTGAGGGCAGCCTCGGGTCTGGTTGCCAAGAGGAGTGGGGCAAAGGGGAGTGGGATGCTGAGGGCTCTGACACCTCAGGAATTAATCCTGCCTGGGTTTCAGCCAGCTCAGGCGATTCCTTGTGATCCCAGCATAATCTGGAATGGGATTGGGGCCTGATTTCATCTTCAGACCAGTGCAAGACTCATTTAAATACAACTCACCTTGATTGTTCTTATGTAGAAGAAAGAAAAACCATTCTGAACTTCAGTGAGGAGGCATCACCTGGATGTGTGTGATCCAGACCTGGGATCACCTTCCCAGGGCAATCTGGGTACTCAGCACCTCCCAGCACAGCAGTGACTGCTCAGGGTGGATGTGGCTCTGAGCTCAGGGTTTTGTAAAGCAGAGTTTTTACAGGAGGGTAAAATTTTGGCATTTTGGGGTTGTCCTGTGGAGGGCTGGGAGATCCTTGTGGATCCCTTCCAACTCAGGATATTCCATGATCCTGTGATTCTAAGGTATGTTTTGAGTGGTAAGAGGCAATGACATTCCACAACTTTGGAAATGTGGTGCTGAGGGCCACCCTGAGCCATCCCAGCTTCCCTGTGTGTGAACAAATCCCCCCAGTGGCCTCCAGCTGCTCCTCGTGGTCCCATGTCCTGTGTCCAGGCTGTGGCTGGTCACTCCTTCACTGTGGGGGGTGTTGGAGATCCCTGCCAGGACCTGGATTTATTCCATGGCCACTCCATGGGCATGTGGGAGCCATTCCCTCACCCCAGTGCAGCAGCCTGGGCAGACAAGGCTGGGCCCAGGAGGGAATGGAAAATGAGAGGAAAATGATCCAGGTGGTGAGGCCAAGCCTTGTGAAGGGGCTGGGGGAGAGCAGGGGGGTCCCACAGTGCCAGACCCATCCAGGGTGACACATTGGAGGTTTGGTTTATCCCCTCAGACCCCTGGAGGCAGCTGCACCCCCCTAATGTGGGACTGGGGATCTGAGCCTGGGATCTGCAGGATAATGTGCCAGTTTTGGGTGTTGAATGGCTGGGAGTTGATTCAAGGGAGGCGTGAGAGGCCTTTGGAAGGAGCAGCCACGGGCAGGGGAGATGAACAATGCCATGATTAGGGAATTAAACCTTTCCTGTGCTTCTCTTTCCCTACCCCGATGCAATTTGTAGCGATCAGACCTGGGGTGCAGCAGGAGCAGACGGGGTGAGTCGTCTGTACAAGAGCAAAACAAGCTCCTGCCCAGCCCCTGCCTCTTCATTAAGTCGATTTGCATTCCTAATCTCCATTTGCCGTTATTATTTTCCCCCTTGTGCCGAGTGCAGGAGATTTGCATAAAGTTCCTTTTTTCTTGTTTTTATTCACGCTCAAGGTCAGAGACTCGGTGAGACACTGACGAAAACAATCCCCTCCTCACCCTCCTTTAATTCTTTGCAGAAACATGTCCTGGGGATTTTAACATAACAATTGCTGAGGAAGGAAGGGGGGAACCCTGCACTGAGCCCTTGGTGGGGGGAACCTGAAGGGAGCCCTTGGAGGGAGGAGACCCCAACAGAGCCCTGTGTGTGCCTGAAACGAGCTGCCCAAAGGAGAGATGCAAATCCATGAGGAGAAGGGAAGGGGGAGATGGATTTGGGAGCAGCACCAGTCCTGCCTCATCCTGAAATGGGAGAGCTGGTCCAGCTCTCTTGGAGCAGAGCCTGTGCCAAACCCTCTCCAAGCTGGGAGCACCCAGGTCCTGTGTCCTGGCCAGGGGAGCTGCTTGGTTCATCCCACTCTGTGTTCACAGGGAATGGAGCTTCCCTGGGACATTCTCCAGCTTCTCCCCTTTCTTGTCTGGAATCCTTGGAGTTGGGGGATGCCCCATTTGGGACACCCTGGGCCCTTGCATTAGTGGGAGTGGAAGCTCTGAAAATGATTTCTGAGCTTGGGAAGGGACAGGGGTCTCTCAGAGGGAGCCCCAGATCCTCTCTGGATCCTGCACTATGTGAAGCCAACCTTCTGTTGCTCACAGTTCCCGTAAGGAGCAGGGCTGGGTGATGGGGACAAGGACACCAGCCCCTCCCAAGGAGTCCAGTTTCCCTGTGGCTGGTTAAAGGAAGAGGGAAAAACTCCCAACCAGCTGCTGAGGGGCTTGTGTGGAGCCTTTTCCCCTCCAGGGAGCGGTCAGGTTTCTGATTAACAGATTTTTCCTGATTTTCCCCAATCTGGTGCTGCATTCAGAGCCTGGGATGGGGCACAGGGGACACCTGAGCTCTGTGTGTGCCCAAGGTGGGTTCTGAACCCCTTAAAAGGGGGAAAATCCCTTTTTAGCCCTGGGGTGTTTGCAGTTTCTGGTGGATTTGGGAAGGAGGGAGTGAAGAATTGGTTCCTTTTCACATGCTCAAGCTGTGATGATTTTAACATGTCCAAATCATGTGAATCCCGTGGTTTGGGCATGTCTGAGGCATCCTGGGGGGCTGGGGAGTGACTGAATGGTGGCAGATGGTGGCTTGTGGGGGTGGTGGCCCAGCTGCTCCCGAGTGACCTGGATGGGAATGGGCAGGGATTGACTTTAGGAGCACTGGAATGTTGGATGGCCGGGCTGATGACGGGGCTGGCAGGAGCTGGGAGATGAGTTTTGCCTGGTGCTGTGAGCACAGAAATATGTCTTATTTCCCAGAACTGGGAGGTGCTTTTTTCCCGAGGATGCTCCAGGGCTCTCAGCTCCCGTGATGTGAGTGTTTTCATGCCCCTTTAATGCTTCACTAAACAGTTTGAGCTGCTGCCTCTTAATGCCCCAGCAAAGCACGGAATGCTCCGGAGCGGAAAGAGCAGCGAGGAAGGAGCGTGATGGAAAAGAGAAGAGGCTGTGAGGAGGCACAAAACCAGGGAAAAGTCACCTTTTCCCTTTCACATTCCTGGTCCTTGCTGGTGTGAAGGCAGCTGCATGCTGAGGGTCCCCCCAGCTTCTGCTGCTCCTCCAGGGAAGAGCTGGGCTTTGCTCATCCTCTCCCTGCCCTTCCTGGGCTCTGTGTGGGCACATGGGGGGCATGAAGGTGGTTCCTGGGACACTGAGGGGCAGATATTTGGAGCCTGTCAGGATTCTCTGACCTCTGGCTCCCCTGGTGAGCACAACAGGGCTGATATCCATCGTGTTGGTGCCCTGCAGCCCACGCTGGTGGCTTGGGAGAGGCCAAGGACAGGGGGAGAAATAAAAAAAAAATCGAGTTTTAACCCACCCAGGAGAAGTTTGGCCTCCTCCCACCCTGCTCCGAGGGGGGCTGCCGTGTTTCTCCTGCTCTTAATTCGAGTCATTGCATTCCCTGCACTCCGTGTCCCCTCCCCGGCACCGCTTGCCCTGCGGTTTGATCCCTGAGTACCAAAGGTACCGCCTCGGGCTGCGACATCGGCATCCTCGGTCGCCATAGGAACGGGAGCTGGGGGTCCCCGGGGCCCAGCTCCGGGGGCTGAGCTCCAGCGAGCCTCTGAAGCTGGGCTGCTCCAGGCCGGGGGGAGCGGGCTGTGCCAGCCTGGGAGGGAGCGGGAGCCCTGGAGCACAAAGACAGAGGTTATTGGTGTCAAAGAACTCGGCAGCTCCAGAGGCTGAGCCGCGGCTACAGCTGCTGTTAGCGGAGGGGAGTGAAAACCAGGAGGAGGGAAGGGGAGAGCTGGGAGCCAGAGCCAATTATTGCCAGGGGGGTGGGAGGAAGAGGTGGAAGGTGATGGAGATGTCAGCGGTGGGGAGGGCAGCGGGGAGGATGAGGCTCAGGGCTCGGTTCATCACTGATCATGCAATCATTGAATATCCTGGGGGGAAGGGATCCACAAGGATCATGGAGCCAGGTCCTGGGGATGTGTTGTAGGACCTGTTGCAATGGGACGGGGGTGATGGTTTTAAGCTAAAATAGGATGGATTTAGAGCAGGTATAAGGAATAAATTTGTCCCTGTGGGGGTGGGGAGGCCCAGGAGTGGCTGCCCCATCCCTGGAAGTGCCCAAGGCCAGGTTGGATGGGGGTTGGAGCACCCTGGGATAGTGGAAGGTGTCCCTGCCCAGAGCAGGGGATGGGACTGGGTTATCCCAGGTCCTTCCCACCCAAACCATCCTGGGATTTCATCACTCATTGAAACATTTAAGTTGGCAAAAACCCTTAGGATCTGTGCCCCTACCCGCACGGCTGCTGTCCCCGATGTTTGGGAATTCAGTCAGCCCTGGGGGTTTGAGCCTTGGCTGTGGGTAAGCTGAGGGCAAAGGCATCTCTTCCCTGAGGGGACACAGCCCCGGGGCCGCTGCCGGTGGTCCCCACTCCCCACCCCGCTGAGTGACGCGCGGAGCCGCCCGACTCCCCCGAACCACCTCCACTTCCTAATTGCTGACAGTTATTTACTGTAAAGACAGGAGCACACGCACCACCGCCTCTGACAACTCGTGTCAAAGCCCCAGCCAGAAACTATCGCTTTACAGCTTTATTTATTACCCCTTTTTCTTTTTTTTTTTTTCCCAAACAGATCTATTCCATCTCCCCTCCGGGCGCCGCGCTCCTGCCGGCGGCCGTGCTGCGCCGTGGGGCTCCCTGCCCAGACCCATCCCGGAGCCCCCCCTTTCCCGGTCCATGCCTGGCTGGGCGCTGATGGACGGGTGCAAACGGAGGCTGGCGGAGCCCCCCGCACGCTGCCGTGTTTATTTGCTGTCTCTCAGCCCCTCCATGTTCAAACATAATTGGTTCTGCTCGGCGCAGTAAACACTGATGTGTCGCATCAGCGAGCTGGAAGGGCACCTACACGCAATTAAAATAATTGGGCGCGTACCTGGCTCTGATCGCCCCCCCTCCCCGACGCTGTTCTCCCTTCATCTCCTCCTCTCCATCCTTTGTTCGATCCTCTCAGCCCATCCCACTCCTTTCAGTGCCCGTTCTCTGCTAGTGCAGGGTGAAGGGGGTGCCCCGTGGAGTGGGAGGCGTCCCATGGAGAGCGGCATCTGCACTGCTGGCCTTGGCCTTGGCCTTGGCACGAGTGCAGGGTGAGTTCTCCGATGAGGGAGATGATATTCCAGCCCAGACCCATGAAATATAATGAAGGCCCGAGGGACTGTACCAGCTCCTCAGTTAAAAATGATGCTGTTATATTTAGACAAGGTAACTGGAGGCCCCTCCGGACAGCGCCGAGTACAATTTTTTGTTTAATGATTCCATAATCTGATATAATATCGGGCCTGTAAGACATAATGAAGACCTGGGGGAGTTTACATCTTCGCAGCTTTAAAGGGTCCCTGCTCGGGGACGCGGCCAGGTGGAGGTTTGAACTTTGATGCAGTCAAACGTATTTTTCTCTGGGTTTGTTTGACATGATTGAGGGAATCCAGCAGCCACAGGGAGAGGGAATGGAGCAAGTGCAGCCATGCTCACACCAACCCTGCAGCCTGTGCTTGTGCTGAGGTGGGTCACCAGGAGAGTTTGGGGGGCCCAGCAGGGCTGTGCTGGGATCTGCATGGAGGTGGTGATGGTGGTGGGGGCTTCAGAAGGTTGTGGTGGCCTTTGGGAGGAGGTTGTGGTGGCCTTTGGGAGACTGTGGTGGTCTTTGGGAGGGGGTTGTGGTGGCCTTTGGGAGGAGGTTGTGGTGGCCTTTGGGAGGTTGTGGTGGCCTTTGGGAGATTGTGGTGGTCTTTGGGAGGGGGTTGTGGTGGCCTTTGGGAGGGGGTTGTGGTGGCCTTTGGGAGAGGGTTGTGGTGGTCTTTGGGAGGTTGTGGTGGCCTTTGGGAGGAAGTCATGGTGATCTTCAGGGGCAGTGATGCCTCCAGAGTGGAGCAGCCAATTCCCACTGTGAGCAGGGTAAAGTGAGGGTGCTCCCACCCCAACCTCTGCTTTTGCCAAGCCCTGAGATGGAGTTTTTGGTGCTTTAAGCTGTTTTGGCCCAGCCTGGGGATTCCTGCTCCTGCAGCAGCTCACGGTGGGAGCAGCACTGGCAGTGCCAGCAGTGCCAGGCTGGGCACAGTGCTGCTCCCTCTGGCTTCTCCCACCTGTCCCAGGGTGAAGCCCAGCTCAGCCCCACTCCCTGTGCCATGATCCAGAACTGAGAGGGGCATCAGGGCTGCTGGCACCAAAACTGGGAGAATGGGGCTGGCAGAGCCTGTGCCACGCTCTGCTGAGCAGTTGATCACAGATTGATCACAGGGTGAAGGTCAGGATTAGGGTGAGGGTCTTTTGATGGTGACCATATAATGAAGTGTTTGGTTTCCCCCAACACCAAACATCTCCAGGATCAGCATCACCACTAAATCTCCCATTTGGCAGCAGATATCCAGCTGGAAGCAGATCCTCCTCACCTGCACTGTGTTTGCTGAGTCCTGCCAGTGCCGGGCTGGATGCTCCGGGACCGTTCCTGGTGTGCTCTTGTCTGGGTATCCGTGCCGGGAGATAACCTAATCCCATTTAGCCTTGGAGAGAGCCGGCAGATCCCTCCCCTGGGAGCCAGAGCGCGGCGGGGGGTGGTCTGTAATGAATTCCCATCATTCCAGCACAAAGGGAGCTTACAGGAGCGCTCGCCGCAGAAAATATGAGGGTCGCTGCCCTATCATCCCTCCGAGACATCCGTCGTAGTTCAGTGATTCCCGGCTGCTGACAGGCAACGGCCCAGGGAGGCAGAGCCGGGCCTGCAAAATGCCTTTTTCTGCCCAAAGAAGGGATTGATCACCCTGCCTGAGGCTGTGTTTGCCTGTCACACCCCCCTGAGCAGGTGTGTGGCCCCGTTGGACATCACCCCACGGTGCCCGTTCTCCTTCAGCCCGGTTTGTTATTGATCTGTATTCCAGCGGTTCCTTGGGGATCCCGCTGGGAAAACCCTGCCCCAAGTCCTGGGGGAGCTGAGAGGTGTCTCAGCCACGGGGTGGAAACTGGGGGGCGATGCTGTGATGGTCACTGGGGGATTGTGCCTGCAGACCCCAGGGTCAGGTTTGGGGGTGCTTGAAGAGCCACTCGAGGGTCCCTGTGACAGGGGGAACCGTTCCCCCTGCCAGGGCCTGTTCCAGCTCCCTGCTCTCCTTTCCTTCTCACCTTTATTTAATTTATTATTTTCCCCCCTCATGGAAAACCACACGGTGGAACCTGCCCTCTCCAAGCCGGGTTTTCCTGCGGCTCCGTGGCTCGGCCGGGATGCCTCACCTCGGGAGCTGCCAATCCGTCTCTGTCAAGCTGTCAGCCCGGAGCGCGGGCTGGAGCCGCTGCAATTCAAAGTGGATTAACTCCTCGGGCTGCCCTCCCTCCCCCCGCCCCTCCCCATTCCACTTGGGTGGGTTTTGGCCGAACAGAAAACGCTTTTCCCCTGCGCTTTCCATATTCAAAAGCTCCCGGAGCGCAGCCGGATGGCAGCGGGGGCCGCGGGGCCGGGGGCTTCAGGCCGGCGTGCGGGGCCAGTGGCCGTGGGAGAGGGACACGGTGGCCGTGGGAGAGGGACACGGTGGCCGTGGCACTGTGCTGTGTTCCTTTAGGGTTCTGGGAATGGTCTGTGCAGGGATGAGGGCTCCCCAGAGGAGGGAGGGGCTGCAGACCCTCCCCAAAACTCCTGGCTGTTCAGCTGCTTGTCCCCAGAGGGGCTGCAGGATCTGGGGGGGCTGGGGGTGCTGGGCTGTGGGGGCTGGGGGTGCTGGGCTGTGGGGTACAGAGCTGGAGGGGCTGGGGGTGCTGGGCTGTGGGGTACAGGACTGGGGGTGCTGGGCTGTGGGGTACAGAGCTGGGGGGGTTGCAGGTTTGGGGGGATGCCAGATTGGTAGAACTGGGGGCTGCAGGATTGTGGGGTTGGGGGCTACGGGATTGTGGGGGGTGCAAGACTGGGGGGCTGCAGGGCTGGGTGGGCTGTGGAGCTGTGATTTGTGGGGGGTCTTTGTTTCCCCGGGTGATCGATTCCCCCAATCCAAGCAAGGGCCGGGGCTGTGTCGCATTAGCGGCGACCCGAGTGCACGGTGACAACCCCGGGGGCCGCGAGGGGCACCGGCACTAGAGGGGGGTGTTGCCTAAGCAATGCGGTGCCGCCGCTCCGCCGCCTCAGCTTTGGGGTGAAACCGCAGGGTTTTGGCCCTTGGCTGTTTCCCGGCTGCTTTTCCAGGTGTGGGCTGCGCTGGTACCCAGGTGCCACCCTGCACGGTTCCCACCCCCTTCGCGAGAGGGCTGTGGGTTTATTCCTGGCTGGAAATCGCTTTGAGGACGCTGCTGCGAGCTGGCGCTCGGGTGCGACAGCCCCCGATGGCCGAGGGACAGCGGCCACCAAATGCCACCGAGGCAAAGCTGAGCCGCGCTCTCTCGTGGCAGCACGGCTCCGGCGTGGGAAGGATTTATCCACAGCTGGATTTCGGGGCTGGGTGTTTTAACGAGCATCGCATGAGGCGGCAGAACGCGCCCGGTGCTGCTGGGGAAGGTGTGAACGGCCCCGGGCGAGGCGTGTCCGTGCCCAGGCTGCGGGAAGGGTTTGGGTGTTCCCGGGCTCCGGGTTCCCACCCTGAGCCGCAGGATGTGGCTCTCTCCCACCCCACTGGAGGGGAGACACTGCCCGGGATCCCGGGAGGCCGCACAGGAGCTCCGGGTGCAGCCACGTTTGGGGTATGATTGTGGGGTTTCGCAGATTTTGTGTATCTATGGCAGTTTGCTCGCTGTCCTGAATAAACTGAGAGCTCGGGGAGTCTGGGAGGATCTCGGGAGCAAAACTGGAGCTGTGCCAAGGTCTGGCCACATTGCTGGGTGTCCCCAGCGCTGCCCTCCAGCCCCGCGAGCCTGGGGATCCGACCTTGGGTGGGATGGGAGCCCAGGATGGGGACTGGTGCCTGTGGATGCCACACAATGCCAAGGATCCCTTGGTTGGGGACATCAGCACCACCCCCTTGTCTCCATCCCGGGCATCTGGATCCTGCTGCCAGCTGGGATTTTCACACCGATCCCTTCCAGTTTGGAAGCTCTAAGGGACCCACCCAGACCCCTTTTTTTTCTCCTGTTGCAGCTCCATTGCCAGCAGCCTGGCTCTGCTCTGCGCCAGCACTTCCCAGCCCTTTCCCTGCGACTCCTCACCTTTTTAGTGGGAAGGATTTTTCTGTCGGTAGCAAATATTTTCCATAATTTCCTGGCCGATCCAATTAATGCAGAGGAAGGCGGGTGTGAATTATCCCTCCCTGCATCCAGCCTTGCCCCCTGCATGGAGCTGGGGGCTGGAAATTGCAGGATTTGCAGTAATTAAGGCAAATAGTTGGTTTTGTTTGGTTAGAAAAACAACCTGGTGCTGTTTGGAGAAGCCAGAAAAATCCTGGAAAAGGTTTTCTTTCCCGTTACCAGGAGTGGGGAAGAAGTCGTTCCATGCAAAGCAGGGCTGGGCCCCCCCCTCGCCTGGGGCAGGGACGTGTTGGGGCTGATCCTGGCTGGGAGGGAACGAACCAGAGCGGGTGTGGGGCTGCTGCTGCCTGGTCCTAACACATCACCCCATTTCCCAGGGAATTTCACCTGGGATCCCCCACAGCTCCAGTAGAACTGAGCTGGGCTGAGCTGGGCTGAGCTGGGCTGAACTGGGTTGAGCTGGGCTGAGCTGGGATGCACTGGGTTGAACTCTACTAAAATGGGATGCACTGAGTTGAGTTGGGAAATACTGCATTGAACTGGGATGCACTGGACTGAGCTGGGATTCACTGGACTGAGCTGGGCTGAGCTGGAATGCACTGGGCTGAGCTGGGCTGGGCTGAGCTGGAATGCACTGGGTTGAGCTGGGATTCAGTGGGTTGAACTGGGCTGTGCTGGGATGCACTGAGTTGAACTGGGCTAAACTGGGATGAGCTGGGTTGAACTAGGCTGAACTGGGATGCACTGGGCTGAGCTAGGCCGAACTGGGATGTGCTAGGCTGTGCTGGGATGCACTGGGCTGAACTGGGATGCACTGGGCTGAACTAGGCTGAACTGGGATGCACTGGGTTGAACTGATCCAAGCTGAGATGCACAAGGTTAATCAACTAAACTGGGATGCACTGAGCTGAGCTGGGATGCACTGAGCTGAGCTGGGATGCCCTGGGCTGAGCTGGGATGCCCTGGGCTGAGCTGGGAATGTCCAGCCAGCGAGTGCCCATGGGTGACCTGGCACCCCAAGCCATGGCTGACCCCTTGGCCAGCACGGTGCCCTTTGGATCATCCCCATTCCCAATCCACAAACACTGCTGGCATCGCTCTGTGCACAGATTCTGCCGTGCCCCTGGGGCTGCCCCTGGAATGTGGCTCTGCCAGGGCTCCCAGCCCTGTCCCCGAGCCAGGAGGAGCCGTGGCTGGGCCTCCCGGAGAGCCCGGAAAGCTTTTAGTGGCGTGGCTGGAGAAATGGAAACAAATAGAGTTGACAGACAAGTGTCCGGGTTTGTGGCAGCGTCCGCTGACAGGAGGGAGATTGGCTGTCGGGGGCTTGATGGAGACGGATCCTGATGGGAGCAGGATGAGGAGATGGATAACCTTGATGGAGCTGCGGCGCGGGAGGATGCTCCGGCGGCATTATTCCAAAATAATTTGGTTTTTATTTGTTTTCCTTCGGGGCGGGGGGGAGGTATGCAGAGCCCCACAGTCCGTGGAGTTTTTCCTAAACAGATTTGCTAAATAAATAATGAGGAGGATCCATATTTTATTTATATCCCACCTCTCCTTGTGGCGCTGGTGGTGTTTTACGCTGGGCCGCTCCCTCCCTTTTAGCACGGACAAACTCCAAAGAGCTCGTGAGATGGAGATGGATTTACAGGGATATTTGGATGCTGAGCAGAAGGACGGGCAGCGGGATGTGCTGGAACTGCTCCTCCTGATGGACTTAATGGGCACCTTGGTGCTTTGTGAATCCAACTGGAAGTGTCTTTGCATCTGGAGGCACCTGAGGAATTCTGGTGGGAGCCAGCTCTGGCTCTGAGGGGCTCAGGGGGGACCTGAACACCCAGGAGCACACTCCAGGACACCCAGGGGGACATTCCATGGTCCGTGGGGAGGAGGGTCCGGAATCCATCTGTGTTCACTCATCCTTCAGAAACAGTTTTTGAAACTTGGGGGGACCTAGAGGGATCTGGACAGCCCGAAAGGAGCGTCCTAGCTTGGGGATGTCACTCCAGGCCCGTGGGGTGTCCTGGTTTGGGGATATGACTCCAGGGCAGTGGGGTGTCCTTGTTCACGGACGTGGCTGGGTGAAACACCTGTGACCAAAAATTCCACTGGATTTTCCCTGCTCTCCCCAAGGTCTGTCCTCCCCAGAACTGGACACGGCCCCACAGCAGCTCCAGGGCTCTGTGTTATTCCCATCACTTTTTCCAGATTTCGACAAAGCAGAATGATCCCTTAACACAAATTATTGTTTAATTTATCCTTATGTCAGAGGTGAAAAAATGTCCCTGCAGAGGTGGGGGACTCTCCCTGTCACCATCTGTCTGTCTTTCCTTGGCACCTGTGGGTCACAGGACATGTCCCTGTCCCTGTCCCCATCCCCAGTGCGAGCCCCTCACAGCCCCTTCCTCACATTTCCCCAGGCACCCCACAAGCCCCCATCAACCCATCCCTTCCTCAAGGCAAGGGACCCCCAAACCTCCCTCCTGCTTCCAAAGCCCCCCCACCCCTGTGACCCCCTCCCCAAAATCCCAATCCCCTGCCAGCGAATCGCTCCCCTTTCCAAATCCGTGCGACCCCTCCCCTCCCAACCCCCCCCACGCCGGTTTGACCCCCCCCTTTCCAAAACCCCTCAGCCCACCCGGTGCGACCCCCGCCCTTCCCAAACCCCCTCCCCATGCCGATCCCCCTCCCCCGGTACCGGTTCGTTCCCCCCTCCGGTGTGACCCCCCCCCCCAATCTTTGACCCCCCCCCCGCAGGGGCGTGGCCGCGGGGGCGCGCGGGAGCCCCGCCCTGGGACCGCGCCGGGCGCGCGCGCGGCCGCCGGTGGCAACAATGTGTCAGAGGCGGGGCGGGGGCGGGGCCGGCGCGCGGCGGGGGCGGGGCCGTTACCGGGGGCGGTCCCGGGCGGGGGTCGCGGGCGGGGGGCGCGGGCGGCGGGCGCAGCATGGCGCGGCGGCACTGAGCTAGCGGCGGCCTCCCGGCCCGGCCTTTGTCTCTCCGGTGTCCCCGGGGCGGAGCAGCCCGCGGCGGGGCCCGGGGCTGAGCCCGCAGGTGCGGCGGCAGCACCGGGGGCTCGGCGCCGGGCGGCGGCGGCGGCGCCGCGGGGCTCGGAGGAACTTGGCCGAAGTTGGGCGGCGGGGGGAGGGAGGTGGTGGTGGAGGTGGTGGTGGGGGGGAAGGTTCCCGGTACCGGGGCGATCCCGGGGCGCCGCGGGAACCGGGTCGGTCCCCGCCGCCCGAGCGCGGGATGCGGCTGCCCCGGCGCCGCCGCACCGCGGCCGCCCCCGAGTCCCCCCGCTGACGGCGCCCGGGGCCGCGGGCGATGGTGAGGGCTGGGCGCTCGCCCGCCGCCGCCGCCGCCCGCCGCCCGCCCGCCGTCCCCGGCCGGCCCCAGGGCCCCGCCGCCCCGTGAAGCGGCCGGAGCCGCGCCCGCCGCCCGCCGGGACGATGGTGCGCTGCGGTGCGGCCGCGCTGCTCGCCGCGCTCCTCGGCGTCTGCGTCTGGACCGACGAGACCGGGAAAGTTATCTCGGACCGGTTCGCCGTCTACTGGAACCGGAGCAATCCCAGGTGAGGTGGGGGGCGGCGGGAGCGGCCTCGGCGCCCGAGTTCCAGTCGGTTTTTCCCCCCCGCACACACACCCGCTGAGCGCCCGCTGCCGCCCGGTGACAGCGGCCGCCGCCGCCCGTGGCGGGTCGGGTCCCCCTCGAGCCCCCGGTGGGCTCCGGTGAACGGGTTGGGCGGCCCCGGGGAGCGGGGGTGGTCCCCGGGGTCCCTCCCCCGAAAGTTCCCGCGGGGCCCCGGGCGGACCGTCCCCGGGGGCTGCGGCAGCGCCGGGAGCATCGCCGGGAGCGGGGCGCGTTCCCGGGGGCGGCGGGGGGGAGGGGGCGGCGGGGGCTGCGGCTCGGCCCCTCCGCGCCCAACTTCGGGGAAGTTCAAGTTCCTCCCCCCGCCGTCCCGTTACCCCCCCGGTTCCTCTCCCGGGATGCAAAAAAAAGAACCCAAAATCAGCCCAAAGCAGCGGGTGCGGCTGCGGGGGGGGTCGGGAGAACGATTTGGGGAGGAATGGCAAAACGGGCCCGAGGGAGGGACGGGGTGTGCGGAGCTGGGGATGGCCGGCCCTGCTGCTCCCGGGTCATTCCCATCCTGGAAGTGCAATCCCCACAGTTGGCTTCGTTTCCTGACTCCAGTTGGAATTTCGATTTTTCTGTGTGTTTTTTTCCCCCCACCAAGTGTTTTTTTTTCTTTTGGGGGCGAGAGTTTTCGTTTCTGTCGTATTTCTTTGTTCATGATTTTGAGGAACCAAAAACTGTTGGTGAGTTGGAAGCGGGAGGAATTCTGCTCTGGGAATGCTCAGGTGGTTGGGACCCTCGGGATCGCCCCCACCCTCCTTGCTGGGGACACTCTTTGAGGTCTGAAGGGGCCCGTTTGTGGGGATTCCTGTAAAAAACAAAACCCAGCCGTTAAACCCTCATTTCCCCCCAAAATTCCTCAAAGTTCTCCCAAGCCTGGCAGTGTCTGAGCAGTGAGGGCTGAGCTCGGTGGGTGCAGCCCCTGTGGCCCCCAGCTTTGGGCTGTTCCGTTTTCTGGGTCAAACTGGGGGTTCTTTGTCCCCCTCGGTCCCTGCGTGACTCGTGGGGCACGGTGTGGCCTGGCCTTGTCCCCAGGGCCACCAGCGAGGAGAGGAGGCTCCTCCAGCTCCGGGTGGCTCATCCCCTGCTGCCACCCATGAGGGGACCCTGGGTGCCACCTCCTCTCCCTCGATGTCACCGGCGCAGTCGGGGAAAGTTCCTGGCGGTGTTTTGGCGTTGGGACGTGCGCGGGGCCGAGGACGCTCAGCAGTCCCTGGTGTCCATCCAACCTCCACTCGTCCCTTTTTGGGGACCCACCCGTGCCCCTCTCACCGCCCCAAAACCCAAAATTGGGGTGAGCCCGTCCCTTTGTGCCTTGGTGGCGGTGCCTTGGCGGTGGTGCCTGTGCCGCGGGCCGCCCGCGGTGCATATGGATTTTATTATCTCCCTCACATTTTTGTGGGGGATTGTAAGAGCCAGGGAATTATTTTTTTTTTTCCTAATTTTTTTTTTTTTTGCCCATTGCGAAGTTTTCTGGTTTCGGCTCCTGGTGCTCCCCCCAATCTCCCACACTTTGGGTTCTTTTCTTTTGTTCTCCCAAATGCCAAACACATGTGAGGGTCCAACTGTGGCATCCCAGAGATGAGGGTGGTTGGGGCGGTGGCTGGGATTTGGCACCCAAGGGTTCCAGTGGCTGGGATTTGGCGCCCAAAGGTTCTGACGTTTGGGATTTGGCGCCCAAGGCTTCCTGGGGATGGGATTTGGCACCCAAGGGTTCTGATGGTGGTGCCAACAACCAAAAGTAGCCCCTTGGCTGTTGGGGACGGGCGTCCCGGGACCCGGCACCGGCGATGGCGTCAGCTCCATCCCCTTCGCCCCCTCGTAGAAACCACCGAGAATCTCTCCTCGAAAAATCCACGGTGGATCATTATTCCATATATATTTATATATTTATACATTTCTAAATCTGCTGTTGGCAGGGAAAATATTTTCGAGGAGGGGGGGGAAATAAAATGGAGCGGAGGGAAGCGCGAGGGGCTGGGAGGGAAGAGCAGACAATGGCTGGTGGGTTCAGCAGGCACGTCCGCAGCGCCTGGCTCCGGGATGTGACCCAAATTTCCCCAATGTGGGAGCGCCCCGTGTCGCCAGCGCTCCCCGCCTGCGCCTTCGGCTCTCGGAATTCGAGGCAATTTATTAGGGGTTGCAAAGATTGAAATTGCCATTGAGTTTCCTGCTTATTCCCTTTTTGAACCCAGCGGTGGGTTTATTTTTTCTCTGGAGTTACTACAAGACCGTCTCATTCTTAAAAATGAAGAAAAAACGTATTTATGTGTTTTCTGGTCCTTCGTTTTCGTTCTTTTTTCACCCCCCAACCAACACCTCATTTATTAAGGGGGAAATAAAAAGGGGTTTTAAAAAAAATGGGGAAAAGACCCAAGGTTAAAATGTCCTGTTTGAACCCACAGACCTTCTCTGACGCTAAATATTTTCTGTCAGGTTTATACAGCAATCTATATTTTATAAAAGACAGGAATAAATCTCATGGTCGATATGATTTACCCAGATTAGAATAATTCTATATTTCATAATTGGGGCTAAATTAAAAATAAGTGGTACCTCGGGATGCTGCAATTTCCCTGTTCTGGGGAGAGATTTAACCACTCGCTGTGGATTTGCAAGGTTTATTTTTATTTTTAAATGGTTTTGTGAGGATGCGCTGGGAAAACGTTTGGCTGGATGGAACTCCTGGGTTATCCAGGAAAAAAACAAAGAGTGATGAAGGTAGAATTATACAAAAAAGGGCAGTTTTGGTACCGTGTGCAAGTGTGGGTTTTTGCTGCCGATGGTTGCTCTCCGGGTGTGGATCCATTGGCCAGGCCGGTCGCGGGTGGATCCATTGGTTGTGTCCGGGGTGAGGCGCCCATGGATGGGATCTTGGGGCTGCTCCCTGGTGTGGCACTGCGGGCAGGGGTCCGGCACTGCGGGCAGGGGTCCGGCACTGCGGGCAGGGGTCCGGCACAACACCCAGGGCTCTTCCCACCATCACCCCGTGTTTTCCGCCTGGTGCTGCGGGATCCGCTCGCCCGTGGGATTCCAGGGTGGATTTACCTTGGGAGCCAACCAGGTCAGTTTGGGTGTGCTGGAGCATCCAGCACCACCAGTGGGTTGGGGTGTCCAGTCTTGGCCCCCCACACCACAGCGGGTTTAGGGTGGATGTCTCAGCACGCGGCGCCGTGCGACAAAAAATCAGGGATGTGGGAAAACCTCTGTGCTCTGTGGGAAGGAGTGACCTGTCCTCAGAAGGTCCCCAGTCCTGTGATCCTCACCCACAGCCTCGTGGCCGTGCTGGAAACCTCTGGGAGGCCAAGGAAGGACGGAGGGTTTGGGATTGGTTTGGGATTTGTTGCCGTGCCCCGCTCTGCCGACAGCCGGGTGACGGGCAGGGAATTGTCATTCCCGAACGCTGCTCGGTGTTCCTGCAGCAATCCCGCGGTCCCTGCCGTGTGCCTGGACCCACAGTGGGAATGTGCAGAGTGCTGGGGGTTCTCCTCCCTCCCTGGGACCGGGTGGGATCGTGCTCCTGGCCTGCTTTAACGCCGAGGTCATGGCGCTGCCTCCGAACGCTTCTTTTGCTGATTCCTGTATTATTTTTCGGTGTGGTTTGTGAGCACAGCTCGGATTTCTGTTCTGCTCCTCTGCACTCCCCAATCCCGGGATCGGGAACCGGAGAAATGGTTTCTGGCAGGGGGATTTACAGAGCCAGGTGATGCTCAGGGCTGGCAGAGCAGGACTTTGGGGGGTCCTTTGGGGGGAAAGGTGCCTCTGCCACGGGGGTGGTGGGGTTGGGGTGAATGGGGCACATCTTGGAGGGGACTTGGATCATGTTCCCAATCCCATTGGATTTCGTGCCCCTTTTTCCTGCATTCCCATCTCCTGGAGCTGCAGCTCCAGCGCCTGGTGCTTTGTCCTAGAGCCTGGAGCGTGGTGGCCGTGGCCAGGAGAGCTGTGGCCGTGACTGTGACCCCCTGACCACCCAAGCCAAGGCCAACTCGCCCACCTGTGTGTCACCAGGGCCTGTGGCCAGGCTGCTGGTGGCTGTGTGTGCCACCTCTCCATGAAGGGAGCAGAGACGATGCCACATCTGTTTTTTCCAGGGGAATTTGGTGCTGCAGAGGGGTGGCTGAGCAAGAGGGCTCAGCTTGGGGGATCCCACCCATATCTCCATGTTGGAGTGGGGCTGGATCCCAAAACCTCTGTGTCCTGGCTCTGGCTGGGACTTTTGGAGTCATCCCCAGTTCTCTTTGTCCCCCCTCCCTTGCTCCTGTGGGCATCATACTGGGGGACAGCCTCTAAAGAAACATGCCCTGTGTTCCCCTTGGAGTGATTTTAATGTGAATTTTAACTCGGGTTGTTCCTGTGTCACCATCAGGCCGAGTCCCCTCTCGGGGTGTTTGGGTGTGCCAGCGCTCAGCCTCATCCTGTGCAATTCCTGCTCTTTTAGTTTTCCTCCTTCTGTTCTCCCTTTGTGCCGAGATCACTCCCAGCCCTTCCCACCCCTCTTTTCCAGCCCGTTAAGCCGTGTTAGCAATTCCTCACCAGCCCAGGGCTGCGGCGAGTGGTTAATGGAGAGCAGACACCACCGGGCCGGCGTCGCTGACAGGATTCTCTCTCCGTGCCCGTCTCCGTCTCCGCCTGTCCCTTTCCAGGGACCGCAATTACATTCCCTGCTGGTTGCACATTTGGTATCCAAATGCCGGCCATGCGCCGCATCCTAATGCGAGGATGGGCTGGGGGCGTGCGGAGCTGCCCGAGGGTCAGGCGGTCCCCAGGACCCCCCCAAAAAATCCTGGGGTGTTCTGGTAGGGGGGGACACACAGAGGGTGGGCAGTGGGAACAGTCCAGGGGGTGAGAGATACCCTCAGGTACCTTGGAAAGCTTTGAAAGTGTTGCTGTATAAAGATACATATATTTATATATGTACAGATTTACAGATATTTACATACAAATATATTTATATCTATTATATAAATTATATATTTATTTTCATACACGGGTGTTTATTCACACACACCCCCGCCCCACATAAATACACTTTACACACACAAATAATCCAATGCCAAAAATCCCCCTGTCTGACAATGCTGTGCCACCCCTGTGTGACATTCCCCTGGAATTCCTACCTGGGGGCTGCAGGATGTACCTGGCTGAGGCTTTACCTGGCCCCAGCCTGTCCAGCTGTCCAGCTGTGTCCTTCCCAGTGCCACATCAGGAGCTGTACCTGCTTGTGCCTGACAAGGTTCAGCTGCTGGGTTGGCTGGAAAATTGCAGCAATTGTTCCTTAAATAGCTCCTCGTTCCTGATGGTGACAATTTCGGTTCTTTTGTGTTAGATATTAATCATGATTTCTGAGGCTCCGTTTTGATCCAGGCTGGTTTTCCCCACTCGGGGCAGAGATCCTGCCCCGCTTCGTTGGATTTAATGGGATTTATGGGAGGTGAGCAGCTCGGAGTGCTGTTACCTGCAGTCCCTAAGAGCTGTTTAAATTCCTTTTCCCCCTCTGCCGTGACCTGATGCTCATCCCAGTTTTTGACTGCTTCCCTCTGCTTGGAGATCCATCCCAAAACCAGGCCCTGTTTTGCTTCTTCAGGTGCAGGGGGAAGCACCGTGCTCCAGGGGGCCAGGCTGGGCCATGGAATCCATGATCTTGGAGTTCTTTCCCAACCCAAGCGATTCCATGATTCTCCAGAGCTGGACAACTGTTGGGCTGAGCTGCTGCCCGCTTTGGCCTTTGCCAGGTGAATTCCAGAGGCATTTTTGAAGCTGCCCCAAAGCCAGGCCTGTGTTTAGGAGTGTCTGTGTGCCCAGACTCTTCACCACCACCTGACCCTTCAGGATTTGGGGACCCCATGGCTGTTCCCACCAGCTGCCGTGTTGGGGAAACGGTGCCCATGGGGCTGTTTGGGTGTGGGATGCACCAGGGCTGGGTCGATCCCGGCAGGAAAAGTAGGAATGGACGGGGCTGAGAGCAGGGCAGTGAGATGGAGCCGTGTCCCTGCTCCGTCCTGCCTTGTTCCCGGGTGGTCACAGTGTTGTTATTTATTTATTTCTCCTCCCTCGCTCCCCCTTGGCTTGTTGCTGCCGCTGTGCCTGGGCTGCTAAAGAGCTTCCTATTGTTCCGGAGCTAATTACCTCCTAATGAGGCTCCCGGCTCAAAAGCCGAGCGGAGCGGGGGCTGTGGGGGGATGTGAGGGGGCTGTGCTGGGAGGGGGTGAGGGCAGGGCTGGGGTCACCACTGGGGTCAACACCGGGGTCACCCGATGGCTTCAGCTGTGCCGTGTGAATTGGGGTTGGTGGTGGGAGATCCACGGAGCTGCCAGCCTGGAGCTTCATCCTAAAGGGTGGCTGGGAAGTGGTTTTGTCAAAATTTTCTTGTTGAGCCCCAAACCCGTGGAGAAATGAGAGCCCTGTGGGTTTTGGCCAGACGGGGCTATGCTGGTACTTGGAGCCTGGGAACGTTCCCAGCGTTTCCCTTGGTGTGACACCTCCCTGTCAACCCCATCTGGGACAGGTGGCACATTTTAGGGCACATCCTTCATTTTGGTTCAAACCAAGGATCCTCAGAGCTTATCCCATCCATGTGCTGGACAAATCCTGCTCCACTCATCCTCTTCCCTCTTGACTTTATCCCGTCCCGACCTTATCCCATCTGTCACCAGGAGACTGGGATGAGCCCTGATCCTGATGGCATTCATCACTTTGGCTGGAGGGGCTGTCCAGGAGTGTCCTTGTCCCTGCTGGGATGCAGAGCAGAACTCTGGGGATCCTGCTGTGCCCCTGGAATGTCCCCCGTGTCCCTCGGGGTTGCGGCAGCTTCCGTGGCTCCTCCATGTGCCGCAGATTTGATGGGGGAGAAGAGGATCCTTCTCCAAAGGGATTGGGAAAGCCCCCACCTGCACCCTGCTCCGACTGAAACCGGGCTGTGTGCCCCCACACGGGGTGGGGTGGTCCTGAACTTCAGAGGGGGATGAGCAACAACATTCAAAGCAACAACAGTGGGGGAAAATATTCCAAAGGAGGAGAATTTGCTCCCTGGAATTATGATAAAGGCAGGGAAATGAGTTCCCCTTCGCTGTGCTCTTGATGAAGGGTGTCCAAGGCAGCGAGGGGTCCAGAGTGAGCCCTTCCAAGGGGATGGAGGTGCTGGCAGTTTTGAGATTGCCCCATCCGGCCCAGCTTGCCCATGGATCCATCTCCAGCTGCGGCACAAAGCCGGGATCGATGGCGCTCGGCTCCGGTGAAGCCAATCAGCGCCGGGGCAGCGAGATCTGCGCTACCGTTCCGAGCCCCGCTCGGATCCATTCAGCATTTTCCTTTGGGTCATTAATGAAGGGAGAGGGATGCAGAAACAGGGATTTAGACTATTTCTTTTTTTAATTCCTCCCCTTTAAAATTTTCCCCCTCTTCCCGTGTTTGCTTCCCAAGGCACAGCGGAGCAGCGAGTGATGCCGCTGCTGGGAGAGGAACGGCCACGGGGCCGAGCCACGTCCTGGTGGGGCTGTGCTGTGGTGGGATCCTGTGGGATACACCTGTACCCTGCTGTGGGATCCTGTGGGATACACCTGTACCCTGGTGTGGGATCCTGTGGGATACACCTGTGCTGTGGTGGGATCCTTTGGGATACACCTGTGACATGGTGGGATCCTGTGGGATACATCCCTACACTCCCTCAGCACATCACTTCTTCCTGACCTCCCAATTTTCTACTTTCCTTGATATTTCCAGCTGCTCCAGGCTTGTTTTGTGGGATTTTCCCATTTTCCCTGCAACTGTGACCTCCAGGCACACGCGGGTGTCCGTGCAAATGCCACAGCTGCCTGTGCCTGGTCCCACCAAACACCATCCTGGTGCTGGAGCTGCTGCTCCCTGTGGATGCCAGGACCAGTATCCCCACCATGGTATCCCCACCATGATATCTCCACCATGATATTCCCATGATATCCCCACCATGATATCCCCACCACGATATTCCCACCACCAGTATTCCCACCGCGCCGCCGCAGCGCTCCCGGATCTGCGGAGTTTTACACCGATACCATTTTTTGTTCGACTCCAGGAATGGGGTTTTTGTTTCAGCTCCTTCCCCACTAGCCCCGAAATTCCCCAGGAATCCAACTCTGGATTTTGGATCTTTTGTGCCGAACCCAAACCTCTCTCAGCTCCGATTCCCAGCACCGCTGACTTTGGGAAAAAGGGGAATTAATGGTAATGGGGGTTTTTAATAACTGGGAATGTGGAAACCCCATTCCATCCCCACCTTCCTCCTCCTGCCACATCTCAATCACCTCCTCCAATTATTTCCTCAACTGAATTTCCCTGGAAATATTTTGCCGTTTCCCCCAATGCAACCAAGTTTTGTCGGATTTTTCTTTTTTCCCCCTGCAGAAGAGGAGGAATTATCCGTCTCGGTTTATTTTTCCTTGAACATTACACGGGAGCAAAACTCACCCATGTGCTGGGAAAGAGATAAAGTGTTTAGACAGCAAATACAAATATTCCAGAGCACTCAGCCCAGCTACAGCTATTCCTGCCAGGATTCCGAATTCCGTACCATGTCTTCTAGGGGGGTTTTATTTAGACTGTCTTATTTTTTTTTTTTATTATTTATCAAAAACCCTATTTATATTTGCAGTAAAATAAAATCAGCCTGACCCTGTAGAGAACTCGAAAAATCCCAATTCTTTCCTTTTCCAATCCTGTTTCCACTGAGGAAAAAAAGCCCCTGGACCTCGTGCCCTGCACAAAATCCAACCGCGACGGGATTATTTCGGCGGCTGAGCTTCTCTGCAGGCGCTGGGACGGCGCTGGCTCCGTGTGTCCCCCTCCAAAATCGGGATTCAGGGAAGCTCCTGCAGAGGTGGGGATGGAACTGGGGTCCCCAGGGTCTTCCTGTGGGATTTTGGGGGCACAGACTCCCGTGTGCTGTTGGTTCCGACTGCGCACGGAGCGCTCAAAAAGGGGTTTAGTATTTTGATTTTATTTTAATATTCAGTGATGGATGGGCTCCCGCTGCTCCTCAGGAGCATCCCAGTCTCCCATCAGTGTTCTGGTCCCGCTGGGGACCCCGCGGGTGTCATTGTCACCCCGGTGCCGGGCGCTGGTGCCGTCAGGAGCTGAGGAAGCTCTTTCCCAGCCAGCTCGATAATCCCAATTATTATCTGGATTCTCGATCAGGGTTGCTTATTAAACTTGGCACCGCTGGCTTTGCCGTTCCGGCCGCCTGCCTCGGCAGAGGGATTTATCTCCTGCCGACGCGGGAAGGAAATTGAGTGGAAAAACGCGGGGCAGAGCCCCCCGGGACGGCGGGGGGAGCCGGGGGTACCCGGATTCCGAAGGGTCAGGAGAAGCTGGAACAGCCCCAGCGAGGCCAGGTTGGGTTGGTGGAGCTGCCTGGGCCGTGTCCGTCTGTCCGTGTGTCCGTCTGTCCGTGTGTCCGTTTCCATCCCCACCCTGTGCTCTGTTCTAGGATGGGCGTTTTTATTCCGAGGTTATTTTGGACTGGTCGATGCTTTTATACAACACAACAGCCGATATTTTCCCTTTTCCCTGAAATCTAAAAGACCTTTTGTCAGCTCCTGTCCTCCTTCACCTCAAGAATATCAGTTTTTTGCAAATCCAGGCCTTTCTACTGGAATTCCCAGCTTCCCATCCCACAAACCTTCCTGGTTTCCTCACAACCCGTTCTCCTCACATTGTGCCACAAATTGTGTTTTATTTTTACCCAACACTGCGCTGGAGCTGCCCGAGCCAGGGCCGATGTGCCGACCCTTCCAAAGGGGATTTTCCCAAATTTCCCGAATTCTCAGCACCGACCGACCCGGGCATCCAGGGGAGTGGGGCAGGAGGTGGGAGAGATGCTGCTGGGAAAAGCTGCTCTCCTGGATGGTTTCTCTCCCTCCTGGTGTTCAGATGTTTCAATTTTCCCGTTGCTCTACTCTGCTTTTTCCTGCCTTTCCACCATTTTTCTGCATTTTAAAAAAACCTGTACAAGCCCAGTAACTGGAATTCCTTCTCTTTGTGTCTCCGACCGCTCTCTCGCCCCTGGGTGAGCTCCTGGGATCCCCATTTTAGGGTGGGGGCTCCCCCCATCCCCTCCCCATGCTGCTGCTGCGGGATTTAAATGAGCACAGAGTTGCTCCAAAATCCTTTATTTGGGAAATTAATGTTTTCCTGAACCCTGCGAGGTTCTTCCCTCGTGCTCCGGGGCTTGATGTCCATCTTGGGAGCACTCCAGGCTCTCTCCTTGGCTTTTTCGTGCTGAGTGGTTGGCAGAACCTGCTGCACTCTGGCTCTGGGTGGGGCACTCGGGATGGAGCCATGGCCCTGCCGGGCTGTGCCTGTGACTGTCCTGGTGATTGTCCCATTGTTGTGGAACCGCCGTCGGATACGGCACCGGCACACGGGAATTCTGGCACCTGCCCTGGCTGTAAATGCTGGTCAAAAAAAGGTATTTCTGTGTGTTTTCCAACAGAGAATCCAAGCCTGTGTGGAATAGAAATGGCTTCTGGCACCAGGCTCCGTTGGATCAGCTCGGGGTCGCGGGGATCGGTTTGGCCGGAGCCGCGCGGGTGCCGAGTCCTGTGGAGCACCAGGATCGTGTGCCCTGCCACGGCCCTGGCATAGCTCCTGACCCTTTGAGATGGGATTTTAGGCTGAATTGGCAGAGTTGGAAGCAGGTTTGGGAACAGGGATTGCCTTTGCAGAGTGTGTGCTCTGGAGGCAGCATCCAGCCCGACCAGTGCCGGCTTCCTAACGCTCATTGCTGCCAGTGACCTTCAGCTTGGACCTGCTCCCGGCTTTCCCTGCCTGCTCTTCCTGCCATTCCCAGCTCTCCCCTCTCCGTGATGGTTCCTGGGGTCAGTGGACCTCAGTTCCAACCACCCAACCACTGCCTCTCCAGCTCATCCCGCTGCCCTCTGCAGATTTCCATTGTTCCTTGGCTCTTCCCGACACTGGGATGCGGAGCGCCGGCGGTGAGGGAATGTCCAGAGCCCGGTGTCGCAGTGGGTCTGGACTCCAGGACAATCTGGACTCCATTTCAAAACTGATTAATGATAATCATAAATCATAATGTTGTCTATTATGATAGAAAGCTTTGGATTGGGAGCAGGGACTCTCATCCTGCGAGCTGGGGGTGATCCTGGATCCGACTTCCAGCTCATTACCCGGAGACAAATGGCTTCTCCCTCCCCCAGCCTCAGTTTCTCCGTGGGTAAGGTGAGGATCGCTGCCAGGGGCTAAATTAAGGAATTAATGTTGGTGGAGTGATTGAGAGATGGAGAAGGACATGGCTCTCACATCCCACTCCGGGCTGGAATTCCAACTGGGAGTGGTGATTGGGGTGTCCGCAGTGAAGTCCCTTGTTCGTGTCCACAGAGCCCAGGGCTCCATGAGGAGGGACTGAAGCCTCCCAGCTCCTTCCCTGCTGGTTTGGGATCTGTGTGGGGACAGGGTGTCTCAGATTTGTGGCTGATTCCGGCGTGCATCCCACATCCAGGTGGTTTGGCAGCACAGAACCCGATTCATTCCAGCCCCTTCCCGGCGCGTCCCTCGCTGCCCCAAAATCCCAATGTCACTGAGACCCCATTCCCATGGGAGCAGAATCCAGCTGCATGGATTTTTGTGACTTTTTTATATTTTTCCTTAGACATTGCAATATTTATTCCACCTTATAAATCACTTCCAGGATTTATGGGCGCAGGTGGGAGGAACGCGGCTCCCGGGACCGACCTGCTGGAATGGTTTTGTGGTGATGGTCACAGCAGCGATTCCTGCCAGGGGAGAGGGCTTCAGCTGGGAATCCTTCCTGGGGAAGTGATGGGAGCAGGGATGGACCTGTCTGGGATGGCCTGAGGTTGGCACATCTCTGCTGGTGCTCAGACTTCTCTCCGTGCTGGAAAGCAGCGCCAGCAGGTTGGACCCCAAACTATTGTCTGCTGTGGGACAACTGAAAAAGGGGTTCCAAAGCCTTTCCCAAGGCCCCCAAAGGCTTGTTTGAATCCTGGGAAGGGATTGCTTTCCCACTGCAGCCATCAGCATCACGCTGGGGCCATGGGAATGTCACTGGGGACGCGGGGACGTCGATAGGAGGCTGCTGGTGACGGTGACCCCCGGGTCAGGGGGTGTCAGGGTGCGTGTTGGGGGTGAATGCTCAGCCCTGAGGAGTCCCAGCCCGGGTTCTCCCTGCTCCCTGGGGGCCAGGCTGGCTCCAGGGGGGATTTTCCCTGCGGCACCGCTGCCCGCAGCAGCACAAACGAACCAAGTAATTGGCAACATGGAAATATTTTGTGCTCATTAGGCAGCGGGAAGCGGAGGGTGAGGAAGAGGCGGGTGAGGAATGCGGGTTCTCTGGTGGGGCTCTCCAGGATTTTTGGGATCTGTGTTCTCCAGTGGCACTCCCAGGGACCCAGGGCAGGGAACACAGAGTGGGAGCACCCTGGGATGGGGAGCTGGTGGTGGGAAAGAGGTGAAGGAGCCAGATCCCAACACTGCCCAGCCGGAAGCTCCGTGTGCTGGGGACAAGGACAAACCAGGAGAACAGGGCGTTCCTGGCTGCAGTATGGGGACATTTGAGGAACCCCCCATTTCTCCCAATTCCCATCAACCCCACAGATCAAAACTTGAAACATCAGATCTCAGCAGCTGCCTTGGAGCTCCCCAGCCCCAGTGGAGCAGCACCAAGGGGAGCCCCGGGGGGCTCCAGATTCCCTCTGCTCCCAGCAGTGGAGACGGGGGGAGATCCCTGAGGATCCTGTCGCTGTTCAGGGGGTCCTGGAGGGATCCCCCCACCATCCTCATCCTGAGCATGTGCTGGGGCCCCAGCGCTGTCCCCAGCACGACGCGGGGAGCCCAGCGGTGCTGCAGGCGGGGGAAGCTTTATGGCTGTAGTTAAAGTGACTTTATGATATTGTATCTGAACAATTGCCGGCTATTATCCGGATCGATGCCGCGGGATTGAGACGCTGGTTGATAACCCAGGCAGGGCTCTAATCGCTTTTAAACCGCGCAGGGTCGGTGGGGTTTTCCATAAACCCCTCGGTGGTTTCTGTTTTAACTCCCTGCCCCTGGCTCTGGTGGGTTTTTCACCCCAAAGGGATGTCCCTCTCTGGATGTGAGTTTGTCCCTCTCCACCCTGTCCTGGGATCAGGGTGCTGGGACCTGGCTCGGGGTGCTGGCATCCGGCATTCCTGGGTTCCAGGGTGCCCAGCACTGCTGGGTCCTGCCCTGCTGAGGAACGAGGGGCAGATTTTGGGATCGTGGATTTTGGGATCGTGGATTTTGGGATCCTGGATTTTGGGATCCTGGATTTTGGGATTGCGGATTTTGGGATCCTGGATTTTGGGATTGTGAATTTTGGGATCGTGGATTTTTGGATCCTGGATTTTTGGATCCTGTTCCCACCTTTGCCTGGCTCGCAGCGACCTTGGGCGAGTCACGTCACCTCCGCACGCTTCGTTTTCTGCAACTGTGAAACGAGGACAATGATACCTTTCCCACCTCACAGAGGGGTTGGGAGGCTTAATTAGTTAATGTTCGTAAAGTGCTTTGAGGATTAATTAATATTGTGACTCTAATTTTTTCCGATGGTGAAATGCCACTTAAGTAGCTCCACAATGGTTCCTTCCTCCCTGACCCTATAAAATAAATCCACCTGGGAATGTCACTGGTCTCTGCAGGAGCCATGTGGCCCTGTCCCTGTCAGGTGTCACCTCCCCAGTGCTGAACTGGGAGGTGCTGGTGCAGGGACACTGGTACAGGGGTGTCCCAGAGCATGGGGTGCAGTTCTGCATCCCAAGCTCTACCTGGGCCTGATCCTCCCTGGCCAGGCTTTCCCTGCTGGGAGCCATTCCCATGTTGGGATTATGCCACTGTCACCTCCCAGTGACACTGCTCATCCTTGCCCAGGCTGCTGGGGCATCTCTGGCAACTTCAACCTGCTCAGAGGCTTCCATGGGAAACCAACCCCTCAAATCCCACATCCTGAGTCCGATCCCATCCGGCATTCTGGGGGCTGCTGGGCTGGGAGGGGGCTGCAGGGCCGGGCTGGGGGGTGGCCAGTCCCTGCTGGGGTGGGGACATTGTGCTGGCCGTGATCCAAAGCTCTGGGCAGCTGTTGGTGGCACAATTCCAGCTTTCCTGGTGGCAGGAAGCTTTTGGGATCACAGCTGGCTGGGTTGGGAGGGCAGTTCCAGTGTCCCCATTCCTGTGTGGCTGGGTTGGGAGGGCAGTTCCAGTGTCCCCATTCCTGTGTGGCTGGGACAGGAGGGCAGTTCCAGTGTCCCCATTCCCTTGTGACTGGGTTGGGAGGGCAGTTCCAGTGTCCCCATTCCTGTGTGGCTGGGACAGGAGGGCAGTTCCAGTGTCCCCATTCCTGTGTGGCTGGGACAGGGCAGTTCCAGTGTCCCCATTCCTGTGTGGCTGGGACAGGGCAGTTCCAGTGTCCCCATTCCCTTGTGACTGGGACAGGGCAGTTCCAGTGTCCCCATTCCTGTGTGGCTGGGACAGGAGGGCAGTTCCAGTGTCCCCATTCCTGTGTGGCTGGGACAGGGCAGTTCCAGTGTCCCCATTCCTGTGTGGCTGGGACAGGGCAGTTCCAGTGTCCCCATTCTCTTGTGGCTGGGACAGGAGGGCAGTTCCAGTGTCCCCATTCCCTTGTGGCAGGGACAGGAGGGCAGTTCCAGTGTCCCCATTCCCGTGTGGCTGGGACAGGGCAGCTCCAGTGTCCCCATTCCCCTGTGCCAGCAGTGGGGTTGCTGATGTGCAGCTGTGGTTTCCCCCAAGGTGATTTCTCAGCAGTGACTCTGCTCTGCTGTGCTCTCCTGCTCCGTGTGAGCACAGAGGGGACAGGGACAGCAGAGGATCCCTTGGGGTGTGAAATCTCAGCTCCAGTGTTAGGAAGTCTTGGGTCAGCACCAGTGGGAAGTTTCCTGCCAAGGGAAGAGCTGAGTGTGTGTCCCACTCTGGGTGACCTGAGTGGCTTCTGACTCTGGCACAAACCAGGGTGTTTGGCCCTGTTGGAGATGTGGGAATTCCGAGAGGGGCTGGTGAAGGGAGCAGGCAGGGGATGGCCCCAGGTGGGATGGGCTGGTGGGACATGATGGAGCTTGGGGCTGGAGAATCAGGGACAGCAGGAGAATTCCCATTTGTGGAGCACTGGAGGGAACTGGGACCTGCCATGGAGAGAGGAAGAGGAGGAAGGGGGGTCTGGAGTGAGACACAATCCTCTTCCCTGGGTGGAACTGGAGGAGAAGGAACATCTGGTCTGGGAGAGGATGAACCAGGAGTGTCCAGCCATGGTTGATGGCTCCTGGCCCTGTCCCTGGTCAGTGGCTACTGTCCCTGGTTGTCACCAAGCTCTGTTGGTGGGAGGAGAGGCACCTGCAGTGTCTCAATCCACAGGGTTTGGGGCAGGACACACCAACGTCAGCATCCCCATGCCTGGACCCTGCTCCGTGCCGTTAATGACATCCTGGCAATTAAACTGGAACTAATGCAACGATAAAAATAACCCGCTGTCCTTCCTCAGTGCTGCATCCCACAAGCTCAGAGCTGTTTAAAAACCCATTTAACACCAGATCCTGGGCGTGGGGTGCTCGGGGTGGCACCGGGATCTGCGTGGCCACGGCTGGGTTTTCCATCCCTGACCCATTCCTGGCGTTCTGCAAGGTGTGAACTCCCCCAGTTCCCTCCAGTGCAGAGTCTGGTTTACCAACTGCCACGTTTTAAATAATCTAAATTACATGAATATTTTATTTTTCTTCTTTCTAGAGTTGTGGAATTCCCAGGGGTGGGTTTTCAGGCTTTTCTCCGTAATGGAGGAGCAGGAACGCATTCTTTTAATGGTAATTGAGCTTCTTGCATCATTGCAGGACTCGGGAGCTGGATGGGCTTTAAATAACAGGAGAGGGGGGAAATTTGGATTCCTCAAATGGGGTTTTGAGGTTTTTAGGTGTTCTTTCTCACTCTTGTGGCATGGCCAGAAAGCTGTGTCCCCATGCACTGCCCTGGAGCCCTCCCCAAAGGAGGAGACGGCTTGAGGTGGTGCCAGGGACCTGTGGGTGTGGTGTCCTCTTGGGAATGGTGCTGGGGGTGACCTGTGTCATGCACCCATTGTTGGTGCCACCTGTCATCCCTTCCCCAACCCTTGTGTGCCCAGATATCAGAGCTGGGTCCTCCCATGCCGAGGTTTGGGGATTTTTACGGCTTTGTTGCCTTGTGACTGGGATGGTGAGTGCCCAATCCAGGAACCTGGGTGGGGTTGCTGTCCCTCCTTCGCCATGCATGAGAGTGGGGTGATTTTGGAAGGGAATGAGCAGGATGAGGATGAGGATGAGGATGAGGATGAGGATGAGGATGAGGATGAGGATGAGGATGAGGATGAGGATGAGCAGGGTGTGGAGTGTGGCTGTGCCAGCCCCAGGGTCCCATCACTGTGAGTACCCAAACACCACGGCAGAGCTGGCACTGCCACCCCTGTCCCCTCCCGAGCTGCCCGGTCCCTCTGCTGCCTGTGCCATGCCAGGGTGGATCCTGGCCCTGTTGGCACCATCCCCTGCTGGCCAGGGCTGGTCCCCACAAGGCCTTGTGGGGCGGTGGAAGGGGCTGCTGGGATGGGGGGAGGCGATTTCCGGCTGCTGGGGGAAACATCTGGATCCAATTCCCGCTCACGTGCAGCCGGCCGGGCTGGACCTGATCCTGCTGCACGGCGTGACAGAAACGGCTCTGCTGCAGAGGGACACAGCACGTCCCTGTCCTGGGCTGGGGACCCCCATGCCAAGGCCCCTTCCCAGTGGGAGCCCCAACACGGCATCCCCATCCCAGCAGGAGCCCCAGCACGGCATCTCCATCCCATTGAGAACTTCACCACTTTATCCCCATCCAAACAGGAGCCCCAGCACTGCACCCTGATCCCAGCTAGAGCCCAACACGGCATCCCCATCCCACTGGGAGTTCATCCCCATCCCAGCAGGAGCCCCAGCACGGCATCCCCATCCCATTGAGAGCTTCACCACTTTATCCCTAGCCAAATAGGAGCCCCAGCATTGCACCCTGATCCCAGCAGGAGCTCCAGCACGGCATCCCCATCCCTCTGGGAGTTCATCCCCATCCCAGCAGGAGCTCCACCTCTGCACCCTGATCCCACTGGGAGCCCTGTAACTGCACCCTGATCCAAACAGGAGCTCCACCATGGTTATTCCCATCCCACCGGGAGCCCCAGCACAGCATCCTCATCCCAGCAGGAACTCCACCTCTGCATCCCCATCCCTCTGGGAGTTCATCCCATCCCAGCAGGAGAACCAGCACTGCACCCTGATCCCAGCAGGAACCCTAGGCTGGCATCTCCATCCCATTGAGAGCTTCACCACTTTATCCCCATCCAAATAGGAGCCCCAGCACTGCATCCTCATTCCAGCAGGAGCCCCAGCACTGCATCCCCATCCCATTGAGAGCTTCACCACTTTATCCCTAGCCAAATAGGAGCCCCAGCACTGCACCCTGATCCCAGCAGGAGCCCCAGCACTGCACCCTGATCCCAGCAGGACCCCCAGCACTGCATCTCCATCCCACTGAGAGCTCCACCACCATATCCCTGTTTGTACAGGAGCCCCAGCACTGCACCCTGATACCAGCAGGAGCCCCAACACTGCATCTCCATCCCACTGAGAGCTCCACCACCATATCCCTGTTTGTACAGGACCCCCAGCACTGCACCCTGATCCCAGCAGGACCCCCAGCACCGCATCCCCATCCCCGTGGGACCCCTGCCATCCTGCCCTGCAGCTCTCCCTGTCCTGGTGCCATCTCTCGGGGCTGCTGGTGCCCGTCCCCAGCGTGCTGCCGCCCCGGGCGGGGGCGGGGGGAGCCTCTGCCCGCCGTGCCTTTTGTCAGCCTCAGAGAAGTTGACCTTGAAGCGCGCTGGCAGAGCCCTGCAGCTTAATCGTGTTAGAGGTGTCTGACTGCGGCTCGCGCGGCTCTACCTGAGCGGCATCAGCAAGGGGGACGCGGCGGGCTCGCCGCCCCGGCTCAATAATTGATGCGTTTTTCTCAGCTCCCCCTTCCGTGAAAGGAAACCCAAGTGCTGGGAGGATGGCAGGGCCGGGAGGGTGGCAGGGAGAGAGGATGGCAGTATTGGGATGGAGGATTGGGATAGGAAGATGACGGGAATGGGGGGAAAGCAGTGCTGGGAAGATGGTGGGAGATTTGGGAGGATGGCAGTGCTGGAAGTACGGTGGGATTGGGAGGACGGCAGGAATAGCAGGGTGGCAGTATTGGAAGGATGGCAGGAACAGGAAGATGGCAAGGTTTGGGAGGATGGCAGGTGGGATTGGGAGAATGGCAGGAATAGCAGGATGGCAGGCCTGGAAGGATGGCAGTGGCAGGAGAATGGCAGGAATAGGAGGATGGCAGAGCCAGGATGATGGCAGTGGCAGTGACACAGGGTGGGAATGGGAATGGTGAGGGGCTGTGGGTTCTCCATGTGGATGCTCCATGTGGATGTTCCATGTGGATGATCCATGTGGATGTTCCATGTGGATGATCCATGTGGATGCTCCATGTGCATGTTCCATGTGGATGCTCCATGTGCATGCTCCATGTGAATGTTCCATGTGCATTTTCCATGTGGATGTTCCATGTGGATGCTTCATGTGCACGTTCCATGTGCATTTTCCATGTGGATGCTCCATGTTGATGTTCCATGTGCATGTTCCATGTGATTGTTCCATGTGGATGCTCCATGTGGATGCTCCCAGGTGCCATCCTGGGGTCACCCTGCTGTGGATGGGGATGAGCCAAGAGTACTCTGTGGTGGAGGTGGAAGTGGGAGCAGCCCCTTGGGTACCTTCCTGCTCTGCCCAACTTCCTCCCCCGGCACCACATTCCCACCTGCATTTTTTTGGGAATCTGCAGAAAACCTCCAACCCTCATTTCCATGGAAGCACTGAGCAGCCTCACACCGAGCATCTCCCTTTTCCTGGGAGCACCTCCTGCCCCAGAGCCTGGCACAGCCCCCTTAGTGCCCCCATCACAGCCCCCTGGGTCTGCCCTGCTCCCAGCTGGATCCCTGTCACCCTCAGTGACCCTGGACCCCATGCTGGGGACGCTGGCCCCGGGTGCCCCCTGGCTCAGCCCCTTCACGCTGGGCAGAGTTGTTTTGCCTCCATAGAACCCTTCCTCCCTGCCTCCCCCCTTTTCCCCCCTTTCCCCTCTTAGCCAAGCGCACAGGGAAGGGGAGAGATTTTAACCTTCTGCCTGGAACCAATTAAAAAGGTCTTTCCACAGAGACGAAAGTGCTCGTGCACCTTTGTGTGCTGCGAGCGGGGGGAAGAAAGCAGAGGCGGCCTTTGAAGGGGGGATGAGGTCCCTCCGCTGGGACCCCTCCGGGCTTTCAAAGCCTGCGTTATTTCTTTATTTTTAAATAGCCAAATTAAAGTGCCTCCCGCTTCCTCCCCTCTCCGTTTGCGCGGCAGCACGTGGCCCCCGCCGGCTGCGAGGGGGGTGCGGGCACGGCTGGTCCCGTTCTGGGTGCTCTGGGCATCGGGAGGGGTCGGGGCAGAGCCCAAAACCCAGCTGGGACCCCTCTGGGATGGGGCAGAGCTCCCTCCTTCCTGCTGGGACTGCAGGGGTGCTGGCAGGGTGGTGTTGAGGGGGTTCTGGCTGAGCCAAGGGGGGCGCACTGGACCCCTGGGCAGGGCAGCCCCTCTGCTTGTCTCAGGGCAGCCCCCCCACTCACTCAGTGCAGCCCCCCACTCACCCCAGCACAACCCCATGGCCAGGACAGACCCCCCCATGAACGAACAGCCCTTGGCTGACCTCAGGGCAGCCCCCCAGTCAGCCAGGGCAGCTCTTTGCTCACCTCAGGGCAGCCCTCCAGTCCTCCAGGGCAGCCCCCCCACTCACCCAGGGCAGCCCTCCACTCACTCCAGCACAGCCCCATGACCAGGGCAGCCCCCCCATCACCAGAACAGCCCTCAGCTGACCTTGGGGCATCCCCCCAGTCACCCAGGGCAACCCCCCAGGCACCCAGGGCAGCTCCTTGCTCGCCTCAGTGCAGCCCCCCACTCACCCCAGCACAGCCCCATGACCAGGGCAGCCCCCCCATCACCGAACAGCCCTTGGCTGACCTCAGAGCAGCCCCCCAGGCACCCAGGGCAGCCCTCCACTCACTCAGGGCAGCCCCCCACTCACCCCAGCACAGCCCCATGATCAGGGCAGCCCCTCCATCACCGAACAGTCCTCGGCTGACCTCAGGGCAGCCCCTCAGTCAGACAGGGCAGCTCCTTGCTCACCTCAGTGCAGCCGCCTGCCCACCCAGTGCAGCCCCCCACTCACCCAGTGCAGCCCCCCACTCACTCCAGCACAGCCCCTGCTCACCCCAGTGCATCCCCCCGACCAGGGCAGCCCCTCTCTCACCCAACAGAGCCCCCCCACCCATCCCAATCCCCCCTCACCCCCCACCCGCCGCCCCTTGAACTCAACCAGCCGAACGCATGAGTGGGTTTGTTCAAAGAACCCCCCCGAGCCCCCTGCCCAGCCCCGTAAGCCCCCGCTGAAAAGGCCGCAGAACAAAGCACAGGAAGGGATTCCGGTGGTTTCCGCACGGACCTGAATGTGGAGTCGCTCAATGGAAGAGGAGCCACGATGCGCCGGCGCTTTTCATCCCCGCATCCCTCTCCGGCCGCGGGGGCCGCGAACCGAGCGCTGCCTCCCCGCACCCCTGGCTCCTTTTTCCTTTATTTTAATGTTTTTTTAATTTTTTTTTTTATATAGTAGTCTCAGATTTATTTTTCCACAGTGTAATTCTGAAAGACAGCGGGGATGAATTATTCATTCCCGCTCTCCGCCTTTGCGTACAATCCCTGCCGGAGAGGGGGCCGTGGAGAATGCGTTTGTGTGCAGGGCTGGGCCAAGGGGAATGGAAATCCATGGTTAAGGTTTAGGTGGGGGCATCGGGTGATTTTTGGGGCTGGAGCACGTGGGATGAGGCCAGGAAGTTTCTAGTGAGGAGTTGCCGTGGAGTGGAGGGTCCCGGGGTGTGGGGGCTGGGGGGTGAGCCCAGTCTCTGGGTGTTGTGTGTGTGTCTGGGGGGCTCCAGGGTGGGCACCGTGGTCCTGGCTTCACCCTTTACCCATTCCTGATTCTGGGTGAAAAGAGGGGAAAAAGTAAAAAAAGTCCTCTTTTTTCCTAAATTTCTCCTAAACTGAATTCTCCTTTAGCTCGACCAGGCTGAGGAGGAGGAGGGATTCTTCAAAGAGCAGGATGGCTTTGGAGACCTGTGGCTGGTGCTGCTTCATCCCTGTCCTGTCACCCTCTTCATCCCTGTCCTGCCACCCTCTTCATCCTCATCCTGCCACCCTCTTCATCCTCGTCCTGCCACCCTCTTTATTCCCATCCTGCCACCCTCTTCATCCCTGTCTTGCACCCCAGAACGTTCCCCCTTGTGTCCCCACAGATCCCCACTCTGTGCCCTGCCCTGGGCACGCTGCCCAGGCTGCTGCCACCTCTGTCCCCTGCCATGGCTATGCCCGGACCTTGGAGTTGGCTGCCAAAACCTGACGGGGAAAAAAAGGGGGTGAAGCGAGGGGAGCGGGGATAAGGAGGTGAATGTGAGCAAGGGGAGGCAGCACCCCGGGCAGGGCTTTAATCTGATTAGTCTTGGAGTGAATGGATGAAGTGAAAAGGCTTAAACCCCTCTGAAAGGAGAGGGGAGGAGGGGGGCACTGAGAAGTGAAGACCCCGGCCGGTTGCACCAAATCAGGTCAAATTCGGCTGGTGAGACACAAGGGGAAGGAGCGAGGGGGGAAGAGTCAGGCGAGGAAATCAGTGCGGATCTTTTGGCACTGTGACCTCACCGCGACGGCTGGTGCCTCTGTTTGCCCCTTCCCTTCCCGGGAGACCGGGACCCTCCAGCCCGGAGGTGCCAGGGAGGTGCCAGGTGCTGGAATGTCACCTGTGTCACCTGGAATGGCCACAAGGAGCCTCCTCACGGCCCCGCCCGGCCCCGCTGGGTGCAGGGGGAGTCCCGGGGCTCCAGGCTGAAGGCGAGAGCTGCCGGGGGTGCTCCCCGCAGTCCCCTCGGCGGGGGTGGCCGCCCTCCCCTCCATCCCCTCTGCACCGATCGATCCCTGCCCCGATCGATGGGCGCTTCCCTGCGGGCGAGGGGCGGTGCTGCCCGGCCGGGCAGGAGAAATGGCTTTTCGCAGAGCCTGGAGCGGGATCCGGCATCGATCTCCGGTGCCTCGTCAGAGATCAATTAGGCCCCGTCATTAAACCGTGCCCAGAGCGAAGCGGGAGCCTGGGCTGGGAAGGGAGCAGGGAAATGCCAGGCTGGGCACGGGATGCTCGGGAGCCGCCCAGCCTGCACATCCACACACCCTTCCCTGCCTCAGTTTCCCGGATCAGAGCTGGGCTAGAAGCTGTTCCAGCATGACTGAGAGCCTGGTGATTGTCCCGGGGCTGGGAGAGCCTCGTGGCAGCCTCGTGGCTGGGCTGTTCCTGGCTCATCCTACTGATGGGAATGTTTGTTTATCAATCCCTTCAGAGCCTCGGCGTGGCCAAGGAGCAGGAAAGGGCTGGGCAGGAGCGTGGCTGTCCTGGGGGCTGACAAGTGACAGCAGACAATGTGTCTGTCCCACCTGGCTGTGTGTCTGTCCCACTAGGGCGTGTGTCTGTCCCACCCGGGTGTGTGTCTGTCCCACCCAGCTGTGTGTCTGTCCCACCTGGGTGTGTGTCTGTCCCACCCAGCTGTGTGTCTGTCCCACCCGGGTGTGTGTCTGTCCCACCCGGGTGTGTGTCTGTCCCACCCAGCTGTGTGTCTGTCCCACTCAGGTGTGTGTCTGTCCCACCTGGCTGTGTGTCTGTCCCACTCAGGTGTGTGTCTGTCCCACTCAGGTGTGTGTCTGTCCCACCTGGCTGTGTGTCTGTCCCACCCAACTGTGTGTCTGTCCCACCCAGCTGTGTGTCTGTCCCACCTGGCTGTGTGTCTGTCCCACTAGGGCGTGTGTCTGTCCCACCCGGGTGTGTGTCTGTCCCACCCAGCTGTGTGTCTGTCCCACCTGGGTGTGTGTCTGTCCCACCCAGCTGTGTGTCTGTCCCACCCGGGTGTGTGTCTGTCCCACCCGGGTGTGTGTCTGTCCCACCCAGCTGTGTGTCTGTCCCACTCAGGTGTGTGTCTGTCCCACCTGGCTGTGTGTCTGTCCCACTCAGGTGTGTGTCTGTCCCACTCAGGTGTGTGTCTGTCCCACCTGGCTGTGTGTCTGTCCCACCCAACTGTGTGTCTGTCCCACCCAGCTGTGTGTCTGTCCCACCTGGCTGTGTGTCTGTCCCACCCAACTGTGTGTCTGTCCCACCCGGGTGTGTGTCTGTCCCACCCAGCTGTGTGTCTGTCCCACTCAGGTGTGTGTCTGTCCCACCTGGCTGTGTGTCTGTCCCACCCACGTGTGTGTCTGTCCCACCCGGGTGTGTGTCTGTCCCACCTGGGCGTGTGTCTGTCCCACCTGGGTGTGTGTCTGTCCCACCTGGCTGTGTGTCTGTCCCACCCAGCTGTGTGTCTGTCCCACTCAGGTGTGTGTCTGTCCCACCTGGGCGTGTGTCTGTCCCACCTGGCTGTGTGTCTGTCCCACCCGGCTGTGTGTCTGTCCCACCTAGCTGTGTGTCTGTCCCACCCGGCTGTGTGTCTGTGCCACCTGGGCGTGTGTGTCTGTCCCACCCAGCTGTGTGTCTGTCCCACCTGGGTGTGTGTCTGTCCCACCCAGCTGTGTGTCTGTCCCACCCGGGTGTGTGTCTGTCCCACCTGGCTGTGTGTCTGTCCCACCTGGGTGTGTGTCTGTCCCACCCGGGTGTGTGTCTGTCCCACGCAGCTGTGTGTCTGTCCCACCCAGCTGTGTGTCTGTCCCACCCAGCCCTGTGTCTGTCCCACCTGGGCGTGTGTCTGTCCCACCTGGGTGTGTGTCTGTCCCACTAGGGCGTGTGTCTGTCCCACCCAGGTGTGTGTCTGTCCCACCCAGCTGTGTGTCTGTCCCACTCAGGTGTGTGTCTGTCCCACCTGGCTGTGTGTCTGTCCCACCTGGGTGTGTGTCTGTCCCACCTGGGTGTGTGTCTGTCCCACTCAGGTGTGTGTCTGTCCCACCCGGGTGTGTATCTGTCCCACCTGGCTGTGTGTCTGTCCCACCCGGGTGTGTGTCTGTCCCACCCGGCCGTGTGTCTGTCCCACCTGGCTCTGTGTCTGTCCCACCCAGCCGTGTGTCTGTCCCACCAGGCTGTGTGTCTGTCCCACCTGGCTGTGTGTCTGTCCCACCTGGGCGTGTGTCCGTCCTGCCTTAGGGACAGCAGCGCGTGGGAGGCCCTGTGGGAGCAGGACAGTGACCAGGTCATTGTCCTGCTGGGAGGCCACATGGAGTGGCTGAGACCACCCAGGCACTGATGAAGGGACTGGACAGGACTCCCCGGACAGGAGAGCAAGGGCAGGGATCCCCAGGGCAGGCCTGGCTGGGAGAGAGTCACAGGAATTCCGTGGTGAGAAAGCAGGAATGGTGCCTGGAGGGGTGTGGAGGGGAGCAGGACCTACATCACCTCTTGGGTGTGAGTTTTTAGGGCTGGGAAGGACCTGCTGGTCCTTGGTATCTGTGCAGAGACGTGTTGTGAGCAACTTCTGCATCCTCCCAACCTGGCATCTTCCTCACCTGGCATCCCCCTGACTCAGCATCCTCCATCCCCGACATCCCCCAGCCTCATCCTGTTCCCGTTTTCCCTCCTGGCTCGGGGTTTGTGCCCATCCAAGGGCGCTCCAGGCAGCAGAGGATGGCAGGAACAGCCATCATGGCACAGCCACCCTCTGTGCCACTGCCCTGTCATCCTCCCCTCAGCCAAAACCCAGCTGGAGAGCTGAGCTGAGCTGAGCAGAGCAAACCCTTGGGTTTGGGGAGGGTGACCTGGAGCAGGTACTGCCTGCAGCAGCCACCTCTGCTGCGAGCTGCAGCTTCTAAGAAACAGAAAATAAGGAGAGTTTGAACAAGAAAAAAAAAGAAAAAGGAAAAAAAAAGGAAAAGTTCCCCGATTACATCTGGTGAAGTGACAAATCTGCCAAGCAGGTGATTATTCTGGGTACGGACGTGCCGAACACAGATGCCGATAGGATTAAAGGGGAAGGGGGAGAGCTCACCCTGTTAAACCAACACCTGATAAAAGAATAAACCAACCCCAGGAATAAATTCTCAGCGCTTCCAAGGTCGCGTGGCGCCAGCCCTGCTCCCGTGCCGTGGGGAAGGGACAATGTCCGAGCTCTGGGGTGACCCCTCCGGTGCTGGATCCCCTCCCTGTGCCCGGGCACCCCGGCAGTGCCGCAGCCCCCGCTCCCGGGAGCGCCCGTACCCGGCATGCCCTCGGCTGCCTGGTTGCTTTCCAGGCACGTCCCGGGCATCCCCTTGGGATGGCGCAGAAAATTAACAGCAGTTCAGATCTGAGGAACTTTATGACACGTGTATGATAGGACTGAACCAGGGCGTAATTGAATGACGGATGAGCTTCCAAGAGCCACATTTCCAGGGAGTAATGAAAAATAGAAGTGCTATTGACTAAAGGAGCTTTCGGCGGCCGGGCGGCACGGCGCGGGATGAGCCGCTGCCGGCGGGGGGAATGCATCAATACGGCGAGTAATAGCTCAGTTATTATAACTCTGGAAATGTCATTCAGGCCTAACCAGAGAACACTGGCTATTAACTAGCCTTAAACAGAACGCGCCGGGCGGGAGCCAGAGCCGCCAGTGCCCGATAATTATTTTACTTCTTTTCATGGCTCTGTCGCCTTTCCCGCCGTGGGGAGCCCGGCCTGAGTGCCCGCAGCCCCGAGGGTCTCTGTTCCTGCCTGTGGCACCGAGCCAGGCCCTGCTGCTTGGGAGCTGCTCCAGGGCAAGGCCCCATCACACCTCAGTTTGTCTCTGTTCCTCGCAGGGATTGCTGGCGTTGCTCTTGTCACCTGCAGCTGCATCTCAGGGCTGCAGGCTTTGTGCACAAAGCTCGGTGTCCCTTCCTGCATCACTTCCCATGCACATCACTCCCTGCATCACTCCCAATGCACATCACTCCCTTCATCCCTTTCTGCGTTCCTCTCAATGGACATCCCTCCTTGCATCTCTTCCTGCATCACTCCCCATGCACATCCCTTCCTGCACCTCTTCCCTCATTCCTTTCCATGCACATCCCTGCCTACATCCCTTCCTTCATCTCTCCCCATGCACATCCCTTCCTGCACCTCTTCCCTCGTTCCTCCCCATGCACATCCCTTCCTGCATCCCTTCCTACACCCCTTCCTCCCTCTCTCCCCATGCACATCCCTTCCTGCACCTCTTCCCTCATTCCTTTCCATGCACATCCTTTCCTACATCCCTCCCTGCATCCCTCTCCATACACATCCCTCCCTGCTTCCCTTCCTGCATTCCTCTCCATGCACAATATTCCCTGCATTCCTCTCCATACACATCCCTCCCTGCATCCCTTCCTGCATCCCTTCCCATGCACATCCCTTCCTGCATTTCTTCCCTCATTTCTCCCCCACTATTCTTCCCCTCGTCCCTCCCCACGTCCCGCCTGTGCCGGTGTGAGACATCCAGCCGGCAGCGATGGGATCTGGGCTGCCAGAGGCCGGTGCCCTGCAGAACCCTGAGGTGTAATGAAAGCCCAGGGGAGAGTATCGAGTGATCCTAAATGGATTTTCTCCATTAGCTGAGCCCCATCAGCCGGTTATCCGCTCCTGGAGCGCTCCGGGGCTGCCGCCACTGGCACTTAGAGCGCTGCCAGCGCTGCCAGCACAGCACCCACCTGCTGGCACCGCCAGAGGGGCACCCATCCTGCCAGCCCCACCATCACCCTGCTTTTGGGGCACCCTTTTTGAGAAGGATGGTGAGATGCAGGACGGTCCCACAGCCCAGCCTCATCCCTGGTACCCCAACATCCCCCCTGCCTTGGGGGAGGAGGTGGGGAGGGAGCACGGCGGGGTGAGGGAGGGCCGGCTCCTTCCCACACGCAGCCGCTCCCTGCTTGGCAAGTCGGAGTTCATCATTAGCCAGGAAATAATTAATTGTTGGGCAGACAAAAGGCATCGCTCGGCCCCCCCGGAGACCCCGTCAAAGGAGCTGTCAGGGGCGGGTGTGATAAATTACAGCTCTGCACTGCCGGGACGGGGGGACAGGGACGTCCTTTGGGGGGGTCACCCGGTGTCCCTGGGAGTGCCAGGGTGGCACTGAACGAGGCAGGGGGCTGCGGGGTGACAGGCAGGTGCCCGCTGTGCCCGTCCTTCTGAGCCGTGTCCCCGTGGCCGCCTGGCCCCGCCGTGATGTCCCGCTGGGCAGTGGCGGCCGATTTCCACCGCGTCGGCGTTTTCCCGGTGATTGCGAGCCCGGCTCCCGCCGATCAAATTACCGCCCCAAATTCCTGCCTGTCCGAGTGTTCCAAGGTTAAAGAGTCACCGGTGCTGCCGTCCCCCACCCCGCCACTGCCCGGAATTCAGCCGCCAGCCGAAAATAGAGCGGCCGATGAGTGAAATAATGCGCCAATCTGTGTTTATCCGTGTTAATTTGTGTGTCTTTAGCTGCTTGGGATGGGCAGTGTGCTCCCTGTTTGTCACTCCTGCTGCTGGACCCGCGCAGTGCAGGAAGATCCAGCCCCGGGGCAGGGAAACTGAGGCACGGAAGCAGTGGATATCGTGCAGGACTGTGCCATGTCCCAGCTGTGGCTCTGGGATGAGATCAATGGAATGGCCCTGGGGAGCTCCAGGACAGCAGCTGCTTTGGCTCAGAGACCGGAGTGTGACACTGATTTATCTCCTCAGTGCCCTTTCCTGCTGCCACCCCACCCCTCACAGCACCAGGGACACCCCAGCCTGGTGACAGTGGGACTGTCAAGGTGGGAACCCCAGGAAAGGCTGTCCCTCACCCCCAGGACAACAGGGAGGTGACAGCAGATGGGACAAGAGGCTGGCACCAACACCGTGACCCCACTGCCTGCTGTGCCAGGCCCATCCACAACAATATTGGGGCTCAGCCGTGCTAATGAGGCCACCCCTGGGGGGGCTGTTTACCCCATCCCCCGCTGGAGACCCCCAAAGGGCGCCTTGATCCGGCTGTCCCAGCGCGGGCGGCGGGGGGCCCGGCTGTCACCGGCTGATAACCCCCAGCAGCTCCGTCCCGTGCCCGTTATCAGCGCCCGCCCGCCTGGCCAGACGCGGTAATTAGGGCGCTCAGCGTGAGCGCGGATGAGCACGCGTGGTCCCGTGCATGGATGGCACGTGCCCGTGTCTGGCTGCCGGAGACGTGCGGCGCCCGACGGCAGCGGGGACGTGAGCGGGGCTGGTGTGCTCAGGGCTGAGTGAGCACGGGGACACGAGTGCCAGCCTGGGGTCTGTGGGGTCATGTGTGACAGTCTGGAGTCCATGGGGTCATGTGTGAGGGGCTGGAGTCCATGGGGTCATGTGTGACAGGCTGGTGTCCGTGGGGTCATGTATGACAGGCTGATGTCCGTGGGGTCACATGTGACAGGCTGGGGTTTGTGGGGTCATGTGTGACAGGCTGGTGTCCATGGGGTCATGTGTGCCAGTCTGGTGTCCATGGGGTCATGACTGTGAACCTGGTGTCCGTGGGGTCACATGTGACAGGCTGGTGTCTGTGGGGTCATGTGTGACAGGCTGGTGTCTGTGGGGTCACGTGTGTCAATCTGGTGTCCATGGGGTCACGTGTGCCAGCCCAGTGTCTGTGGGGTCATGAGTGTCAGGCTGGTGTCAATGGGGACACATATGTCAGGCTGGGGTCTTTGGGTTCATACATGCCAGCCTGATGTCTGTGGGGTGCCCTGTACCAGCTGATGTCCATGGGGACACATGTGCCAGGCTGTTTTTATGGGGTCACAAGTGCCAGGCTGCTGGCTGTGGGGACATGTGTGACATGTGACATGCAGTGATTTGGGAATGAATCACCTCTCTCCAGAGCTCGGTGCCCCTGTCACCTTCACTGCCAGCTGCCACTGTGACCTCCTGGCTCTACCCCTTCTGTCTGGATCTGCTGACCCTCGCCCTGATCCCTCCTGGACCCTCAGTGCTCCCACAGGGCCTGTTCTGGGTGTCCAGCGAGCCCCTGTGCTGGCATTGCCATGCCCATCCCACCGTGCCCACCCTGCTGTGCCCACCCCACCGTGCCCACCCTGCTGTGCCCACCCCACCGTGCCCACCCCGCCGTGCCCCCCAGCTCCCGCAGTAGCCGTGGCTCTGCTGGCACTAACACAATTACCGTGACACTTCCCAGCCCTCGTCTCTCCGGCAGTTGAGTTTCTGCTCTGATTGGATTTGTGCGGATCCGGCTGCGGGCCCGGCTGGCTGCCGCCATCCCCGCAGCCTCCCGGCCGCTGGCATCCCTGGGAGGGGCAGCGTGGTCAGAGACCCCCCCCAGTGCCACCCCACCGTGTCACCGAGGGCTGGCAGCGAGGGATGTCACATCCACGGTGTCACATTCATGATCTGAGCGGTGCCTCGGTAGCTGGGAGCTGCTCTGTGGTGATGGCAGAGCCGTGCTGGGATGAGGGTGGTGCCAGCTCCCAAAAATGTGTGGGGAGGGATGTGGGGCAGGTGCCAGGAGGGGACATGGGGATGATGGAGTCTGGGATGCCATGATCATGAAGGGGGCACAGAGGAGCACCAGGGTGGGGTCTCAGTGTGGCCTGAGAGGTGCAGTGAGGGGTCTGGGGGTCACTCACCCCAAAAATGTGTGGGGAGGGATGTGGGGCAGCAGGATGGATGGGTACCAGAGGAGGGAGATGAGGATGATGGAGTCTGGGGTGCCATAAGCATGAAAGGGGCACAGAGGAACACCAGGGTGGGGTCTCAGGGTGGCCTGAGAGGGGCAGTGAGGGGCCTGGGGGGTCACTCACCCCAAAAATGTGTGGGGAGGGTTGTGGGGCAGGTGCCAGGAGGGGAGATGGGGATGATGGAGTCTGGGATGCCATAAGCACGAAGGGGGCACAGAGGAGCACCAGGGTGGGGTCTCAACGTGGCCTGAGAGGGGCAGTTAGGGGTCTGGGGGGTCACTCACCCCCAGCCCAGCCCGGGGCTCATGGTGCCCCCTCAGTCCCCAGCCCTGGGGCTTGTGGCCAGCGCTGCTTGGTGGCCACAGCTCCGGCTGGAGCAGCCAGGGCTGGGCTGCAGGAGAAGGAGCTGGAGCGGGACCTCTGTGCCGCCCCACTTTATTATTGAATTTAACCTACAGTCTTCCTTACATGCCACAGTGCCCGTAACTAGTGCAGAGGCTGCTTTTATGTGCAAATGAGGCTTTTTTTTTTTTAATCTTTGACAGAGAATGTGCTGTGTTTACATAACAGAGGGCCCTGGTACTCTGGAGAGGGCCACTGACAGTGCTGGCAGGAGATGTTAAGAAAGATCTAACATTTCTGATCTCTGTTTAGCCAGAGGCGCTGCGAGGCGGCGGGAGCAGCAGGGGAGGGTGGCTCTGGGGTGCCCGGGAGAGCAGCTCGCCTGTGCCTGCCCGGGGCTCCGGGGCCAGAACCTGGGGCAGAAGGGATGGAGCAGCTGCAGGAATGGGGTGGCACCAGAGAGTGACGATCTGGGTGTCCCCAGAGCCCTCCCCATGGCTTAGGACAGGGCTGCCCTTCTGTGTTGATGGTTTGGGATCATTGGAATGACCAAAAAGTGGTCAAAGTGAACCCAAATCTGGTGGTGAATCAGCAGCCAGGAGATGTAGGATGAGCTGTCCCTGCTTCCCTCTGGCATCCATTGCCACCAGCAAAGGGAAAAACTCCTCCTGCCAGGTTAAGTGGAAAAATGACCAATATCCCGCGGCCTGCCAGGTTCAAGCGCATTAATTCCAGGGAGTTGGTTAATGGCAGTATTGATTAGTCTCAGCGCTGGGCTAACGAGCATCCATGCTAATGAGGGGTGAGTGGTGGGAATTGCAGCAGCTGGAGCAGTTCCAGGGAGCTTTGGTTGTGGGGTGAGGGTAGAACTCCCTGGAAAGAGGCTCCACCTGCCTGGGGAATGGGTTCATCCCCCTGGATAGGCTGTGGCACGTGGAAAATGGAATATTTGTGTTCCAAAACCACGATTTCCAACTGACACCTGTGTTTTTTTCTGGACAAGAGGGTGATGTCATGAGTCTGAGGGAAGAACCTGTCTGATCCATGCTTGGCATGGTGGCAGGATCCATCCACCCACTGTGTCTGTGTCGTGCTGGGTCCTGTGGAGCTCCCAGCTCCCAGTGCATCCATGGGATCATGGCTCTGTTTGGGTTTATCCCAGGCACTGTGAGCTCCAGGGTCCTGCTCAGGGAGGTTTTGTATGGGAAGGAATCTCCCAATCCCAACCCCATGCATGACACAGTGGGGCTGAGGGTGAAGCCACCCTGGCTCTTCCTTGGAAAGCTGCTCAGTTGTTGAACTCTTTGCTTTTTTCTTGCTTTCTTTTTTCACTGCAAACACTTGAAAGGCCCCATTCCTCCCCTGCTGTCCCCAGCATCCCCCCCAACCCTGTCACACTGCAGTCCCCGTGTGGGGATGGGGATGGGGGGGTGGCACCCCAAGTTTGGCTTTGCATTTCCTTTGTGTAACTTGGCAAAAAGTGGGATGGGGAGGGAGAATGAACTTGGAGTTTGGAGAAACAAGAGCAGGTTTTGCTTTGGGGTGACCAGGAGTACCCTTGGAATGGGGTACCAGCCCTGGAATGGGATACCTGTCCAATTTTGGGGTATCAGCCCCACAAGGGGTACCAGGGGTGCAGTGGGGTGCCAGTCCCACAATGGGGTGCCAACCCCACAAAGGGTTGGATACCTGTCCAATATTGAGGTGCCAGCCCTATAATGGAGTACTGGGCCTATATTGAGGTACCAACTTCACAAAGGAGTACCAGGGGTGCAGGGGGGTGGCAGCCCCACAAAGGGGTGTGAGCCCTGGAATGGGGTGTGAGCCCTGGAGTGGGGTCCCAGCCCCACAGAGGGGTCCCAGCCCCAAAAAGGGGCACTGGAACTATATTGTGGTACCAGCCCCACAGAGGGACACTGTGGTGCAGTTGGGTATCAGCCCCACAAAGTGGTCCCAGCCCTACAATGGGGTACTGGGGCTATATTATGGTACCAGCCCCACGGAGGAATACTGTGGTGCAATGGGGTGTCAGCCCCACAAAGGGGTCCCAGACCCACAATGGGGTCCCAACCCCACAAAGGGGTACTGGAGCTATATTGTGGTGCCAGCCCCACAGAGGGACACTGTGGTGCAATGGGGTCCCAGCCCCACAGAGGGGTCGCAGCCCTACAAAGGGGCACTGGAGCTATATTGTGGTACCAGCCCCACAGAGGAATACTATGGTGCAGTGAAGTATCAGCCCCACAAAGGGGTGCCAGACCCACAAAGGGGTGCCAGACCCAGAATGGGCTGTGAGCCCTGGAATGGGGTACCAGCCCCATAAAGGGATGCCAGCCCCACAGAGGGGTCCCAGCCCTACAATGGGGTACTGGACCTATATTCTGGTACCAACCCCACAGAAGGATACTGTGGTGCATTGGGGTATCAGCCCCACAAAGGGGTCCCAGCCCCACATTGTGGTCCCACCCCCACATTGTGGTCCCACCCCCACACTGTGGTCCCAGCCACAGCCCAGTTCCAGCTGTGGGTGAGGATCAGTTCCCGTTATTCTGCACCCAGACAAGGCCGAGCTGTTTCTGCTGGCTTTGGTGGGAATCCTCTCCCAGGTACCACGTGCCCAGGCCCCGCCAGGCTGGCGCTTGCATTTAAACAAATTTTATTTTCTTCTGTGCATTAAAGCCTCCCCACAGCCTGCGGGATCGGGCTCGGCTCCGCTTCCGGATCCGCAATCAGGCTGAAATAACAGCTCCGGGGGTCCCCATTTATCTCCGCGCCTCTCTCCTCGTGCATCCCATCTCATCCCGCTCTGTCACCCCATCCTGTAATATCTCAGCATCTCCCTAAAGCGAAAGATGACAATAAAGTGTAAATGGGGAGTGTTGGCTCTGGAGCATAATGATGGCAATTTAGATGCCAGCCGTCATTTCCCCGCCGTTGCCCCAGGTAACAGGAGCCGCTGAATCCTGTGGGAACGCGGCCGAGGCGGGACGAGGTTACCTCGGAGGCTGATGGCTGTCCTGGGATTTTCTGTCATTTACCTTAAAAGGAGGGAAAGGGAAATATCCATCAGTGGAGGTGTGAGCTCCGGCAGTGCCAGACTCAACCGGGCTGGGGGTGCTGCTCCCCTGCTCCAGCTGGGGCAGTGCTGGTCCCTGCCCAGCCCCAGCGGTGCCAGGGCTGGGGAAGTGCCCCTGGTTCTGTGTGGAATTTGTTTTCATTGCTCACAATGCCTGCCGTAGTCCTCATCCCTATCTCTGTGCCCATCTCTATCCCTGTCACTGTCCCTGTCTCTATCCCCGTTCCATCCTCACCCCATCCCTGTATTTATCACCGTTCCCATGCCTGTCCCCCTCCCTGTCCCTGTGTATCTTCCCTGCCACCCCTGTCCCCATCCCTGTCCCATCCCTCTCCTTATCTCTTGTCCCATCTCCATCCCTGTCCCTATGTCCACCCCATTCACATCCCTGTCCCCAGCCCTGTCCCATCCCTGTCCTATCCCTGTCCCCACCCCTGTCCCATCCCTGTCCCAAGCCCTGTCCTATCCCTGTCCCCACCCCGTCCCATCCCTCTCCTTATCTCTGTCCCCATCCCTATCTTTATCCACATTCTTATCTCCATCCCTATCCTTGTCCCCATCTCCATTCTTGTCCCTATATCCACCCCCATTCACATCCCTGTCCCCATCCCTGTCCCACCCCTGTCCCCATCCTCATCCCTGTCCTCATCCCTGTCCCATCCCTGTCCCTATCCCTGTCTTTATCCACATTCTGATCTCCATCCCTATTCTTGTCCCCATCCTCATCCCTGTCCCATCCCTGTCCCCATCCCTGTCCCCATCCCTGTCCCATCCCTGTCCCACCCCTGTCCCCACCCCGGAGCTCTCCGGGGCCGTTCAGCCGATGTTGATTGAGCCCGGGCCCAGCTGCCATCGGCGGAGCCGTCACGGCCATTCCCGATCCCGGTGATTGAGCTCCTGAATATGGAACCGCGCTCGGAGGTTCGGAGCTGAGATAAATATCGGCATTAAAGCTGTCAGGGCCGGCGCCGCCGCGCTCCCACGGTGTCACCGACGGGGTCACCGATGGTGGCACCGCTGGAACCGCACACTCCCGCTGGCCGTGGCTCCCAGTGACAGCCCTGGGGGGTTTCATCCCATCCCAAACGGGGGAATTGTTCCCCACAGCACCAGGGGAGGACCAACAACCCCAGCCTTGCCCGTGGTGGCAGCTGGGCCCAGCGTGTTCCCGAGATTCCCTGGCTGGGAAGCTTCGGGAAAGGAGAAAGGAAAGGGAAAGGTGAAGAGAAAAGGGAAGGAAAACTGGAAAGGAAGAGGAAACTGGAAAAAAAGGGAAGGGAGGAGAAGAGGAAGAGAAGGGAAAGAATATAACAGGCATCCCTGAAGCCCCTCCAGTGGCTGGCTGGGCCCTGGGGACCCCCTGTGCCCCCCACCCTGTGCCCCCGTGCCCCCCACCCCGTGCCCCCCACCCCGTGCCCCCCACCCCGTGCCCACCTCCCCGTGCCCCCCACCCCGTGCCCGTCCCGCCCCCCACACTCCCTCTCACCCCCTCTTTATTTTTTTTAATCAGCGGCGTCGCTTTCTGGCGCCGAAGCATTTCCCAGCCCCGCACTCAGGAAACCTCATTAACACAGATCAAAAGGAGCTTTTAATGATTTATAAAGGTGCAGCAGTTTGGAGAAATTAAATAATTTAGGTGCTGTGTGTACGGCGGGGTCCCTCCGGACCGCATTACCGGCGCTCCGTGAGCCACGACGCCGTCCCCGCTCCGTCCCACCGCGGCCCTGGGGACAACACCGGAGCCTCCGGGGACTGGGACTTGTCGCTGCCACCATCCCGGGGGTTGGGGTCGATGGGGACGGGGCGTCCCCTGAATGTCACCTCATCCCTGCCAGCGCCGGGGCTTGGCCGTGTTGGGATGCTGGGATCCTCCAGCACAGCCTGGGGGGAGTTTTGGGGGGAGTTTGGGAGGTGTCGGTGTCTTTAACTCGAGGGCAGAGTTAAAAAATCAACCTTGGCACTGTGGGGTGTGGGATGGGGTGTGGGGTGACCAAACTGAAACTGGGTGGGCACAGGTGTCGAGGTGCATCCAGCTCCGGCTCCATCCCCTCCCAGCTCCGTCCGTGGATTTTGGGCAGGGAACAGGGATCATCCTGCGGGACACCGGGACCAGCACATGTCCCAAATCCCCCTCGATGGCCGCGCCCGGCTCCTGCCCAGCGCTGCCGTTGTCATCCCGCGGGGTGACGCCGGACTCGGCAGCGATTCCGGCTGCCCAAGGAGAAGGAGAAACAGATGGAAAAGCGGCTTAAACGTTCCCGGCGTGAAGTCCATTGCCGGCCACGGACATGCCAGGAACCAGCCGAGCAACAGGATTAATGCAGAAAGGAGCTGCTGGAAGGGGTCGGTGGGCGCCTGCACCCCGGGGACCCTTCCCTGCCACCCCCTCCCAGCTCCAGGAGCCGCTTTGTCCCCATTTCCCGAGGTGGGGACCCCTTGCAGGGCTGGGGGTGACATTGGCTGCTCTCACTGAATTTCCATCGGGTTGTGTTTAATAGCCCCAAAGAGGGCGGGAGGGCTGGGGGGGGCTGGTTTGGGGGGCAGGGGGGGAGCTGCTGTGTTTTATTTTGCTCTGTAATAGGCTTATTACTCCTGATCACGCTGTGACTATTTGAATGAAGGAGATTTCGGGAGATGAAAGCGGAAGGGAGATTTTAAGTCTCTCAGCGCCTGGCCCCGCAAGGACGGGTGCCCTTGGAGCAGGGGGGACCCCATACCTGGCCCCCCTGCCCCAGTCCCCCCCTCACCCCTCTGCCCCCATGAGCCCTGCCTGGCCCCCAGTGGTTCCAAACCTCCTAATTTCCAGCCTCAATTTATTCATGGCCGGTTTATACCCATTTGTTTATGTGCCAACACCGTTCCTCAGCTTAAATAGCTCTTTTCCATCCATAATATTCCCCCCCCTCCCCGTATTCCAGCGGGCGCAATCATATCTCTTTTCAAGCTGTTCAGGAAAGAAAAATCTGAATTATTTAACCCTTGGGACACTGGCTGGTCTCACAGGGTGTAGAGAGACAAATCTGCTTTGTTCCTGTGCTGGGTCGCTGCCCGAATTGGGGAATTTCGGGAGGATTCTGCTGCAGCTCAGAGGGGAAACTGAGGCACTGGCTGTGTTTGGGGGATCAGGACCAGGGTCTGGGTGTGGGATTTGCTCTCCTGGTTGGCTCTGCCCTGCAGGGCCTCCATCTGCAGGTGCTTCTCCTCTCAGAAGGGTCTTTCTCCTCCACAGTGAATATCCAAGAGGTAAAATCTTGGGAAGCCAATGTGTTTCCAGCATGGAGATGCCACCCTGCCTGGCCTGGTGTGGGGACACAGGGGTTGGGTAATGCCAGAGGGGCTTCACCAGCTCAGAGATTCAGATTCTGGACAATTTCTCTCTGATGGATTCTTGCTCCTGTTGTGGAAAGGTGTCACAGTGCTGGGAGGTTGTGGATTAATCCCATACCTGGTGGAACCAGGCTCAGTGGGTGACACGTCCTGTGCTGGAGCCCCATGGTGCCAGAGGGTGGGAGTGTGGTGTTCTGGAGCTGGGGTGTCCATGGAGGGTGTGCTGCCAGGCCAGGGACTTTCCTGGGCTGTATCCCTGGTGGTGGCATCATCTCCATCCTCTGGCATCATCTCCATCCTCTGGCATCATCCCCATCCTCTGGCATCATCCCCATCCTATGGCATCAGTCCCATCCCATGGCATCATCCCCCATCCTCTGGCATCATCCCCATCCCATGGCATCATCTCCATCCTCTGGCATCATCCCCTTCCCATGGCATCATCCCCTTCCCATGGCATCATCTCCATCCTCTGGCATCATCCCCTTCCCATGGCATCATCCCAATCCCATGGCATCATCCCAATCCCATGGCATCATCTCCATCCTCTTGCATCATCCCCATCCCATGGCATCATCCCAATCCTCTGGTGTCAATCCCATCCCATGGCATCAATCCCATCCATGGCACCATCCCTATCCCATGGGATCATCCCCATCCCATGGCATCAAACCCATCCCATCCCATCCCATCCCATCCCATCCAATCCCATCCCATGTCATCAATCCCATCCCATGGCATCATCCCCATCCTATGGCATCATCTCTGTCCCATGGCATCATCCCCATCCTATGACATCAATCCCAATCCCATGGCATCGTCCCCATCCCATGGCAATGGCCATAGTGACAGGATCATCCCCATTCTGTGGCACTGGCTCTGGTGCTGGGATCATCCCCATTCCATGGCACCGTCCCCATCCCACGGCATCATCCCAATCCCATGGCATCAATCCCATCCCATGGCATTGTCCCAATCCCATGCCATCAATCCCATTCCATTGCATCGATCCCATCCCATGGCATCAATCCCATTCTATTGCAACATCTCCATCCCATGGCATCATTCATATCCCATGGCATCATCTTCATCCCATGGCATGGTCCCAATCCTCTGGCACCATTCCCATCCCATGGCATGAATCCCACCCCATGGCATCATCTCCATCCCATGGCACCATCCCAATCCCATGGCATCAATCCCTTCCCATGGCATCAATCTCATCCTCTGGCATCATCCCCATCCCGTGGCATCATCCCAATCCCATGGCATCGTCCCCATCCCATGGCATCATCCCCATCCTGTGACAATGGCCATGGTTACAGGATCATCCCCATTCCGTGTAACTGACTCTGGGACTGGGATCATCCTCATCCCATGGCATCATCCCCATCCCATGGCATCATCCTCATCCCATGGCATCATCCCAATCCTGTGGCATCATCCCCATCCTATGGCTCTGATGCTGGGATCATCCCCATCCCATGGCATCATCCCCATCCCACGGCATCATCTCTGTCCCATGGCATTGTCCCCATCCCATGGCATCATCCCCATCCCATGACATCATCCCCATCCCATGACATCATCCCCATCCCATGACATCTTCCCCATCCCATGGCATCATCCCCATCCCATGGCATCATCCCCATCCCATGGCATCAATCCCATCCCATGGCATCATCCCCATCCCATGGCATCATCCCCATCCCACGGCATCATCCCAATCCCATGGCGTCATCCCCATCCCATGGCATCATCCCAATCCTGTGGCATCAATCCCATCCCATGGCATCATCCCCATCCCATGGCATCAGACTGGGATGCACTGGGGACTCCAGGACCCCAAGCAGAGTGGGGTGCACCATGCTGGGGGTCCCCACAATCCCCCTCACCCAAAGGAGGGTGCCCCCTCCCCGCTGCCCCCCCGCACCCGTCTCCGTCTGGGCCATTAATCAGCTGTAATCAGCTTTAATTTAGCAATTTGTCAGGCAGGTGAAGACCCTCGAAGTGATTTTTTCCAAAAAATATAATTATTATTACTATTATTATTCCCCTGATACGTGGGCCCCCCCTGCCTTTGCTTGAGCTTTAGTAACGATCATTAAAATAAATACTTTTTTTAAAAATAAAAGGCAGCTGGAAGAAGGTTTTTTTGTTGGTTTTTTCTTTAAATATTTTTTATTGTTCTCCGTGCGTTTGAAAATTGTTTCCCAGTAAATTCCAGCCCTTTGTATTAATTTTACATTTTCCAATGTTACCTTGCCAGGGGCAGGGTTGGCACAACTGGCTCGGGAAAGGAGAGGGAAGGAGAGGGAGAAACCCTGCTCCTTAATTAGCGCGTTCCCTGTGTGATCAGAGAGCTTATGAGGCAGGTAATGAGCTGGAGGGGGGCTGCAGGACCCCCCCCCTCCCCACACCACCTCCTTTCTTCCCCCCCTTCCCTTTTTAGGGTCACTTCTCCTCCCTCAGGGACGGGGATGCGTTTTTGGGGTGTTTCTGGATGAGCTGACGCCGTCTCAGCAGCTGCCAAAGCCTCGGGGGAGTTTTGGGAGCTCTGAGATGCTGCTTTGGGGTGTTCAGGGGGTTGTGGTCACTGTCCCCAGCCCATCAGGGCTGTGCTGATCCCTCCAGCCAAACCCTGAAGCTGTGGGGTGACCCCTGGCAGTGCTGAGGTTTTGGGGGGAACCTTAAATTGATCAGGAAAAAAACTCACTCAGCAAGGAGGGGAAGCCAAGCCGCGAATTTGGCCTTGAGCTCCATCAGCTGTGATGCTGGAATTTGGGGAGGGGGTCACAGGGGCCACCCTGAGGAGCTGGAGGGGGTGTCTGGCATGTGCCACGGAGTTCTCCAGTGCTGCTAATCCCTTAATCTCCTGGATAACCGATGCCAAGAACACCACTGACACCGGGATTGAGGCGCTGGGCCGCGGCACCGTCGGGAATAATCATTTTTGTGTGGTTTCCTGCCAAATGGTGCCGGTTTGCTGGCATGAAACAAAGAGGATCTGAGTTAATCTGGAGGTTAATGGGGGTGTTGGGGTTGGATCAGGGCTTGGATCATGGAGAGGAGGCCCACAGGGAAACTGAGGCTTCCCCATCCCTGGGAGTGCCCAGGGCCAGGTTGGACAGAACTTGGAGCAGCCTGGGATGGTGGGACATGTCCCTGCCCATGGCAGGGTGGAGCTGGGTGGGCTTTAAGGTCCTTCCTACCCAAACCATGCTGGGATTCCGTGGTGCTGCCCTTTCTTAATCCAGGATCAGCTGGAGACACCGCTCCATCTCCCAGGAATGTTCTCCTGGGCTCATTCCTGCAAAACAAGGAGAATTTTCAGCCCCCAAAAAGAGCAGACAGAGTTCCTAGCAGGGCACAGAAACAAAACACCCGTGAGGGCTGGATGATTTTTGAGTTTCCTTCCAACCTGTCCTGGTTTGTAGGACAGGTGTCTGTTAAGAAAGGCAGGAGCTTCTCTTTGAAACTGAGAATGTAAACCCCCTCCCTCCAAATTATTATAATTTTGAAATCAAGGGGCTCTCATGCAAAGATATGGGAATTAGGAAGAACAGTTCTTTACTAGGGAAATTAAAATAGAAATACAGTACTACAAAGAAACAAACCCCAAACCCTGACACAGTCAGAGTACAACCTGACACCCGTCAGGCAGAGTGTTGGTAGCAGTTTGATTAAATTGTGGCTGTATCCTCCTGCAGTGACAGATGTGGTTCGGTCCCATTCCATGGTGGCTGCATCCTCCTGCAGTGACAGATGTGGCTCAGTTGGAGCAGTGCTCCTGTACAAGGTGCAGTTTCCTCCCAAGCTCCAGTGCTGATGTGGAGAAATCCGGTTTTCCTCTGGAGTCCAGTGGAGAAAGGGGCTCCCTTAGTGTCCCAAAACCTCTGTTTTTATCTTGGTAAGAAATGTTGGGCTCTTCCCCCTGGCTGGAGCAACTCCCAATGGGATGCAGTAATTTTATCAGTCCCACAGTGGGACTCAATGGCCATTGGCAGAAGAGAACTCCTTGGAGGAAGGATGGGTTGTGAAAAGATAAAGAACAATGCCCTGCCTGGTTTGTAAAACATGACCATTAACAGGAGATATCCCATGAGATAAAGAACACTGCCCCGCCTGGTTTCAATGGATGCCCATTAGCAGAATATCTCCCACGGAGATCAGGATCACTGCCCCACCCTCAACAGATGCTGATAGAACAGATCCCTTTGATCACACCCTGTATTGTAACCCAAGACACAACCCCAAACCTCAGAGGAGTCTCCAAAATGAGCGAGAACGAGTTTGTGACTCACTGACCCAACTCCTCCGCAGGTTCCACCGCGGGGACTACACGGTGGAGGTGAGCATCAACGACTACCTGGACATCTACTGCCCGCACTACGAGGAGCCGCTGCCGGAGCGCATGGAGAGGTACATCCTCTACATGGTCAACTACGAGGGCCACGCGTCCTGCGACCACCGGCAGCGCGGCTTCAAGCGCTGGGAGTGCAACCGGCCCGACTCCCCCAACGGGCCCCTCAAGTTCTCGGAGAAGTTCCAGCTCTTCACCCCCTTCTCGCTGGGCTTCGAGTTCCGACCCGGCCACGAGTACTACTACATCTGTGAGTGGGTGGGGTTTGGGGTGGTTTGGTGATCCAAAATGTTGCTGAATCGCCTCGAAATTGCAGCGTGTCCAGCTCAGGGTGAACATCCCATGGAAACTTTAGTTGGGGTTGAGTCGCAGCTCTGGGTGTGAGAGTGATCAGGACTGGCCAGAGGCGCTGGTGTGATCCCAGTGGGAATGACACTGGGAATGGCCCCAGCCTTGAACAGTGCTCCCAGGATCTCCTGTGTATCCCTGTGCCCTCAAAAATATTTCCATGCTCTCACATGTAATTCCTGTGTTCATTCCTATCCTCTCACATGTATTTCCATCCTCTCGTGTAATTCCTGTGCTCATTCCTATCCTCTCACATGTATTTCCATCCTCTCACATGTAATTCCTGTGCTCTCCCATGTAACTCCCATCCTCTCACGTGTATTTCCATGCTCTCACATGTAATTTTTGAGCTCTCCCGTGTATTCCATGCTCTCACATATATTTCCTTGCTCTCACATGTAATTCCTGAGCTTTCCCATCTATTGCCATGCTCTCCTTTGTATTTCTGTTCTCTTGTGTAATTCCTATGCTCTCCTGTGTATTCCATGGTCTTGCATGCAATTCTCATGCTCTCACATGTAATTCCTGTGCTCATTCCTGCCCTCTCACATTTATTTCCATACTCTCACCTGTAATTCCTGAGCTCTCCCAATATGTTCCTGTGCTGTCATGTATGTTCCCATTATCTCACTTTTATTCCCGTGCTTTCCCATGATTTCCTGTGCTCTGGTGTGTAATTCCTGTGCTCTCCTGTGTACACCTGAGCTCTCACATATAATTTCCATGTTCTCACATATATTCCCATGCTCTCCCATGTAATTCCTGTGCTCTCCCATGCAATTCCCGTGTTCTCCTATGTATTCCTGTGCTCTCCCATGCAATTCCTGTGCTCTCCCATGTAATTCCTGTGCTCTCCCATGTATCCCTGTGCTCTCCCAAATCTGGGCTCCTCTTCTCACCCAAACCTGGCCCCTGAGCTGCCTCCTTGCTCTGGAGGAAACTCCGGTGCTGGCTGAAGAACGAGGGCCCCTGGCAGGGAATTTCCACCTCCAGAGCAGCTGCAGGGGCAGCAGGGGGAGAGGAAAAATAACCCAAAATAACCCAAAATAATCCAAAATAACCCAGCAGTGCTGGGCTAAAACCCAACCCCAAAGGAGGCAGCACAACCCCAACCCCGCCGCCCTCGCCAGAGCCATGGCCACGCTCCTCCGCCTTATCATTCCTCCTCTTTTTCCTAAAGCAGCTGTTTTCAGCCCACTTAATTTGTTCCTTTTATCTATATTAAATTACCATTTCCCCCCTCTCTCTTCCCCCCTGTAAAATGTCACCGGCGCAATAACTGCGGCCACAACTCTCTCTGTCTCTTCCCCCCCGCCAACCCCCGCCTCCCCGCTTTTTATTTTATTTTATTTTATTTATTTTTTTATTTTTTAATGTCGTTAGGGAGAGATTACACAGGAGTAAATGGGAAGCTGATCATTGCTAACCCGGTTAGAATTCCCGTCATGCGGAACATTAGAAATTATGCCTCTTTGAGGAACCGTATTTAGCAGACATGAAAGAAAAGAAATTACCTCCTCCTCGAGCCCATGGAGTGGAATCCATTAACCCACCGGCACCGGGACACGCTCGTGCCTCTGGAGTGGGTCAAGGGCACGAGCTGGCCCTGGGCACGGGGCTGGGGTGCAGCAGGATGGGGGGGAATTCCTTGGGATGGGGTGGGATTGCTTGAGATGGATGCTGTAGGATGGGATAATGTGGGATGGATGCTGTGGGATGGATGCTGTAGGATGGGTGCTGTGGGATGGGTGCTGTAGGATGGGTGCTGTGGGAGGAGATTCTATGGGATGAGATTCTGTGGGATGGATGCTGTAGGATGGGTGCTGTGGGATGAGATTCTGTGGGATGGGGTGGAATTCCTTGGGATGGGGTGGAATTCCTTGGGATGGAGTGGGATTCCTTGGGATGGGGTGGAATTCCTTGGGATGGATGCTGTAGGATGGGTGCTGTGGGATGGGACTCTGTGGGATGAAATTCTGTGAGATAGGGAGGAATTCCTTGGGATGGGGTTCTGTGGGATGAGATGCTGTGGGATTTATGCTGTGGGATGGGTGCTGTGGGATGGATGCTGTGGGATGGGTGCTGTAGGATGGGTGCTGTGGGATGAGATTCTGTGGGATGGGGTGGAATTCCTTGGGATGGGGTGGGATTCCTTGGGATGGGGTGGGATTCCTTGGGATGGATACTGTGGGATGGGTGCTGTAGGATGAGATAATGTGGGATGGGTGCTGTGGGATGGGTGCTGTGGGAGGAGATTCTATGGGATGGGTGCTGTGGGATGAGATTCTGTGGGATGGGGTTCTGTGGGATGGGTGCTGTGGGATGGGATAATATGGGATGAGATTCTATGGGATGAGTGCTGTAGGATGAGTGCTATAGGATGGGTGCTGTGGGATGAGATTCTGTGGGATGGGGTGGAACTCCTTGGGATGGGTGCTGTGGGGTGAGTGCTGTAGGATGGGTACTGTGGGCTGATATTCTATGGGATGGGTGCTGTGAGATGGGTGCTGTAGGATGGGGTTCTGTGGGATGGGATTCTGTGGGATGGGTGCTGTGGGATGGATGCTGTAGGATGAGTGCTGTGGGATGGGTGCTGTGGGATGCCCATGGTGCCGCTCAGCTCAGCCCTGGAGGAGCTGGGATGGAGCTGGGATGCAGCAGAATGGGGTGGAATTCCTTGGGATGGGGTTGTGTGAGATGGGTGCTGTGGGATGGGATTCTGTGGAATGGGATTCTATGGGATGAGATTCTGTGGGATGGGATTCTGTGGGATGGGATTCTGTGGGGTGGATGCTGTGGGATGAGATTCTATGGGATGAGTGCTGTGGGATGGGTACTATGGGATGTATCCTGTAGGATGGGTGCTGTGGGATGCCCACGGTGCTGCTCAGCTCAGCACTTTCTCCTTCCCCCCATGGGTTGAAGTGCCAAAAAGGAAAAGAAAATGGGAGGGTAAAAAAAACCCCACCCTTGTGGAAGGTTGGAAGCAGCCCTGGAGGAGTTGGGATGGAGTTGGGATGGAGGAGTTGGGATGGAGGAATAGGGATGGAGGAGTTGGGATGCTCATTGTCCTGCTCAGCTCAGAACTTTCTCCTTCCCTCCATGTGGTGAAGTGCCAAAACAAAAAAGAAAAGGGAAGGGTAAAGAACCCCCTGTTTCAATTAAAAGAAAAAAAAAGAAAAAAAAGATAAAATTAAATCTCTTTTTATATACAAAAAAATAATCCCATTTTCTCATCCTGAGAAGAAGTATCACCCCGATAATTGCTGCCATTCCTCCTTTCTCCCAGTGTTTTTTATTTTTATTTTATTCAGTGCCCTGACCCTGGTTTTGCTGCTGTCCCCACACCTCACCCCCTTTGTCCCCCTCTCCTCCTGCAGCTGCGTCCCCCCCGAACACGGTGGACAGGCCCTGCCTGAAGCTGAAGGTTTATGTTCGGCCAACAAGTAAGTGAGAGATTTGGGGGGATCTTTGAGTGGTCCCCAGGTCCTGTCAAGGTTTTGTGGTGACCTTTGGGTCACCCTGATGGTGACAGGGATGGGGACAGCTCTGCTGGAGCCATCTCAGCGCTGTCCAGACAGAGACATAGGGGGGAGAAAAAAAAAAAATGAATAACAATAATCATCCCTGCTCAGTGGCTACTTTTCCGACTCGCATAAATCAGCCATTTAAAAAAACAAATTAATAATTTTCTTCTCCTGTTAACGTGTAATTAGCAAATGGCAGCGGCTCTCCCTGGGGACAGCAGAATGTCACCGGGTAACCGATGGCTCTCGCCTCCCTTCCTTTGGTGGCTTTAAAATAAAACCCAACATAACGGAACCATCTGTAAAATCTCATCATGTTCCGTTCAGGATGAGAGGGAAAAAAATCTCTGCCGATATGATTTTTTGGTATTTTAATAATATTGGGATTTTGTTGTGTCTTGCAGAGGGGAAGGGAAGGGGGACAGAGGTTTGGGAGGTCCCTGAGGAGGCCCCTTGGATGGGTCTGGGATGAGTCTGGAAATTCATCCTGGCATGAGGGACCCTCCAGAATTGTTGGGGACAGGGGGACAGGGCGGGGGGAACATTGGAGCATCCCCAGGTGGGACCAGACTCTGCTTGTCCTGCCTCCAGTTCCATCAAAATCCGTAATTCGGTGACAAAGTGGAGCCAACTGAGCTGAGGGAATGGCCACGTGGGGTCTGGGGTCCCCCATGTGCCCCCTGTTTGTCCCCCCTGTGTCCCTGTGTGTCCCCCTGTCCCCCGTGTGTCCCTGTGTGTCCCCCGTGTCCCTGTGTGTCACTGTGTGTCCCCCGTGTTCCCCGTGTGTCCCTGTGTGTCCTCATGTCCCCGTGTGTCCCTGTGTGTCACTGTATGTCCCTGTGTGTCCCCCTGTGAGTCCCCCCTGTGTCCCTGTGTCCCCCGTGTGTCCCTCTGTGTCCCCCCTGTGTGTTCCCCGTGTGTCCCTGTGTGTCCCTCATGTGCTCCCGTGTCTCCCCTGTGTGTCCCCGTGTCCCCCATGTGCCCCCTGTGTGTCCCCGTGTGTCCCCGTGTCCCCCATGTGTCCCCGTGTCGCCCGTGTGTCCCCCATGTGTGTCCTTGTGTGTCCCCGTGTGTTCCCCGTGTGCTCTGGGCTGCCCTGGCCGGGACCCCCAGGCTGTGATCGAGGGGTGACCCTGCCCGGAGCGGGTCCCTCCCCAGGACAATGTCACCTGTCCCTGGGCTCCGAGGCTCCGTAATCCCGGTGAGAGAGCAGGACCCCACCCCAGGGACCTCCCTTGGCATTCCCACCCTCGGATTGTCCCTGTGTCACCTCCGGGGGGTGACAACTGCGCTTTTGGGGAAGCTGAGATTTGGGGAGGGGTCAGCGCCCCGCTCATCGCCGCGAGGATGCTGCAGGATCCCAACCCCGCTCACCCTCCGTGTGTCCCTTCCTTTTCCACAGACGATTCCCTGTACGAGTCCCCGGAGCCCATTTTCACCAGCAACAACTCCTGCTGCAGCCTCAGGGTGCCGCCGGCGGCGCTGGCGGTGGTGCCGGTGGTCTGGACGCTCCTGCTCTCGTAGCACCGACCCCGAGGCGCCGGGAACGGATCCCGCCCGGCCCGGAGGGTGCCCAGGGACGCTCGGTGCTGTCCCCAAGGATCCTGTCGCCGCCTGAAGTCCCCGCCCGGAGCGGTGCCCGGGGATGGATCCCGATTTCCATCCCTGCCCTGCAGCTCTGGCTGTCCCGGTGGGGCGTTGCTTTTTACATTTCTAGACCAAATACAGAGTCCTCGTCCGTTTGGGTTTTTTTCCTTTGGTTGATTTTTTTCTTTGTTAATTTTTTTTTTCTGATGGTTTGATTTTTTTTTTTTTAAGAAAAAAAAAAGATTTTTATTTTTATTTGTTGAGTTGTTCCCATCGGGTCCTCCCGGTGCCAGACTGACCCGCACGGGCCGGGCTCGGGTCCCTGCGGAGCCCCCATTGTCCCCTCCGTGGGCAGAGCCACCGGACACAGCCATGGTGCCACCGGCTCCGTGGGCACGGACTCCTTGCCAGCCCGGCCTCAGGACGTCACAGAGCCGGACCTGCCACCCCCTGCCACCCCCTGCCCCGAGCACGGGGGGCCTGGACGGACACAACCCCCTCTGAGCGCCCGGGGCTTCACCCTGTCCCCTCCCCTCGAGCCACAGATGTCACCGTGGGTGTCACAGATGTCACCGTGGGTGTCACAGATGTCACCGCCGTCCCCGTGGGACATTGGATGCAGCACTGGGGACAGCTGGCGTGGGGACACTGGGATGGCAGCATGGAGAGCACTGGGAGTGATCAGCTGAGACGGGGAGCACTGGGATGGCAGCATGGGGACACTGGGATGGCCGGCACGCCGAGCACCGAGGATGGGCAGCACTGGGAGAGCAGAGAGTGGCCAGTGTGGAGAGCAGAGAGTGGCCAGCATGGAGAGCAGCAGGAATGGCCAGCATGGAAAGCACTGGGATGGCCACATGGAGAGCAGAGTGGCCAGCATGGAGAGCAGAGAGTGGCCAGCATGGAGAGCAGAGTGGCCAGCATGGAGAGCACTGGGATGGCCAACATGGAGAGCAGAGTGGCCAGCATGGAGAGCAGAGTGGCCAGCATGGAGAGCAGAGTGGCCAGCATGGAGAGCAGAGAGTGGCCAGCATGGAGAGCAGAGAGTGGCCAGCATGGAGAGCAGAGAGTGGCCAGCATGGAGAGCAGAGTGGCCAGCACTGGGAGAGCAGAGTGGCCAGCATGGAGAGCACTGGGATGGCCAGCATGGAGAGCAGAGTGGCCAGCATGGAGAGCACTGGGATGGCCAGCGTGGAGCACACTGGGATGGCCAGCGTGGAGAGCACCAAGCACAGAGAGCAGCAGGAATGGGGAGCAGCAGGAATGGCCAACACCAGGAGCATCGAGTGACCACCGACATGGAGAGCACTGGGGACGGCTGGCACTGAAGACAGCTGGCACTGGGAGTACTGGGAGGGGCTGGCACTGCCAGTGGCCGGCACTGGGAGCACTGGGAAGGGCTGGCTGGCACTGGGAGCACTGGGAAGGGCTGGCACTGCCAGTGGCTGGCACTGGGAGCACTGGGAAGGGCCGGCTGGCACAGGGAGCACTGGGAGGCGCTGGCAGTACCAGTGGCCAGCACTGGGAGCACTGGGAAGGGCTGGCTGGCACTGGGAGCACTGGGAGGGGCTGGCAGTACCACTAGCTGGCACAGGGAGCACTGGGAAGGGCTGGCACTGCCAGTAGCTGGCACTGGGAGCACTGGGAAGGGCTGGCTGGCACAGGGAGCACCGCCGGGCGCTGGGAGCCGGCAGGCCGGGCTCGCCCAGCTGTGGGCATCGCTCCGAGGGCGTTTGGCTGGCACCAGGGCTGGAGGAGTGTGTGCCATGGATTTTCCTCCTCCACCCTGCTCTGTGTCCCCCCGATGCTTTGGGGGTACAGGAGCCCCCATGAGGGGCTGGTGGCCTCGTTGGGGCCTTCCCGGTGCTCCCCTGTTGTCCCCCGACATTCCAGGGCTGGGCTTGGGGATTTTTTTCCCTTTTCCTTTGCATTAATAAATGAATCCCCCCCTCCCCAAACCCCCCATCCGAGGTTGGCCCTGACCCCAGGGGTGGCAGATCCCCAGGGAGGGGTCACCCTGCAGCCCCAGGGTCTGACCCCTCCTCGCCTTAAATCTGGGGCTGTCCCACCTCGGGGGGGGTCCTGTGCCCATCCTGCAGAACCCAGGGGATGCCAGAGATGGGCTCAGACCTGGTTGGAGCCCCCCAAAATCCGAGTGGATCCCGGCCCTCCCCGCAGTGGGGGCCAGGGGGCTCTGTCCCTGTACATACAGCGCTATACTGTGAGCGTTTTTTTTATGTATTGTTGAGAATGGATTTTATGGAAGGGTTTATCTTATTTTTATTTTATTTTTATTTTTTAGACTAGGAAGCTGGAATCTTGCAATAAGCTCATCTCGACCATCCAAAAAAATAAAAAGCCAAAAAACCGGAAAAAAAAAATTACAAAAAAAAAAAAAAAAATAGAAAATTGCAAAAAAAAAATTCCCCATAATTAAAAAAAAAAAAAAAAAATTGCATTCCCTGCCGTCCCTGTCCCGTGTGTCCAGACCAGGTCGTGGTTCTCGAAGGTGACAAAAGAATTGTGTTTATTGGGGGGGGGGGATGCAGGGGGCACCCGCTGGGCTCCACCACGGAGCCGGCAGCACCCGCCTGGCCTTCGGTCTGTGTTTTATATATATATAGATTATATATATAAATATCTATATTGTGTACAGCGACTGTGGGAGAGTGGAAGGACGGAGGCAGCAGCGGGGCTGGCGCTGGGGGAGGGCTGGGGGTCCCCTGGAGCAGCCCCCCCTGCCCTCGGCGCTGTCCCCCCCCCCGTGCTGGTCCCCGTCGTGCCTCGCTCCGTCCTTCGACATTTCCGCTTTCGTCCTCGACGTCGTGCTGATGGTAACCGGATCTCTCACCCCCCATTTGGATTCTGTATTTTTTTATAATAAAATACAAATAAATGTCGTGTGAGGCCCTTGCTTTGAGGAATCACTTTTCCCTCTCCGTGCGGATCTGTGTCCACTCTGGGGGTGTTCATGGCTGTGTCCCCAAGGGGTTCTGGTTCCAGGGGTCCTGTGCAGCCCCCTGTCCCCTCTGGGGGTGTCCATGGCTGTGTCCCCAAGGGATTCTGGTTCCAGGGGTCCTGTGCAGCCCCCTGTGCACCTCTGGGGGTGTCCAGCATTGTGTTTCCAAAGGTTTCTGGTTCCAGGGTTCTGTGCAGCCCCCACCATGTCCCCTCTGGGGGTGTTCATGGCTGTGTCCCCAAAGGTTTCTGGTTCCAGGGGTCCTGTGCAGCCCTGTTTCCCCTCTGGGGGTGTCCAAGGTTGTGTCCCCAAAGGATTCTGGTTCCAGAGGTCCGTCCTTGCTCCCTGTGTCCCTCGCTGTCCCCTCTGGGTCTGTCCAGGGTTGTGTCCCCAAAGGTCTCCAGGGATCCATCCTTGCTCCCTGTGTCCCCCCATGTCCTGTCTGGGGGTGTCCAGGGCTGTGTCCCCAAAGGTTTCTGGTTCCAGGGGTCCTGTGCAGCTCCCCCATGTCCTATCTGGAGGTGTCCAACGTTGTGTCCCCAAAGCTCTCCAGGGATCCATTCTTGCTCCCTGTGTCCCCCCATGTCCCCTCTGGGGGTGTCCAGCGTTGTGTCCCCAAAGGTCTCCTACCCCAAGGGTCCATCCTTACTCCCTGTGCAGCCCCCTGTCCCCTCTGGGGGTGTCCAGCATTGTGTTCCCAAAGGTTTCTGGTTCCAGGGGTCCATCCTTGCTCCCTGTGCAGCTCTGTGTCCCCGCTGGGTCTGTCCAGTGCTGTGTCCCCAAAGGTCTCCTGCCCCAGGGGTCCATCCTTGCTCCCTGTGCAGCCCTGTGTCACCTCTGGGGGTGTCCAGGGTTGTGTCCCCAAAGCTCTCCAGGGATCCATCCTTGCTCTCTGTGTCCCCCCCTGTCCCCTCTGGGTCTGTCCAGTGCTGTGTCCCCAAAGGATTCTGGTTCCAGGGATTCATCCTTGTTCCCTGTGCAGCCCCCTGTCCCCTCTGGGGGTGTCCAGGGCTGTGTCCCCCAAGGTCTCCAGCTCTCCCTGTGCAGCCCCCTTCCCTTGTTACACCAGGGCTCTGCAGCCAGACCTCCCTGCTAGGTGGTGTGTTAATTACGGGAAGGACTTAATTACCCTGTTAATTAATAATAATGGATATTAAATTAATTAATATGCAATTGTTGATAGTACTTAATTATAGGAGGCGAGGCTGCCTGGCGGGTGGGCGCTCAGGGCTGGCAGCTCAGAGCCCCGGCTCCTCACCTGCTGCTGCCTCAGTTTCCCCAGCAATGAGCCACCCACAGGTGACATCCTTCAGGCCACCAAAGGCAGGACAGGCTGCTCTGAGGTGACATCACGAGCATCCTCTGCCTCTGCTCCTTTTTTCCCTAAATCCTAAACTTTTTCAGAGCGGCCCGCACTCCTTCCTGGCATTTCGTGCCTACTCCAGCGTAATTAGCAGCAATAGGAACAACCCGCTGGTAATTAATTGAGGCTCCCACAGCTGATCCGAGCTCTGAAGTTTTGCCACCAGAGGGTGAAAGACTAATTTTGCTTTTTAATAAGGGCCATATGTGTGCCAAGAGCGGGAGCGATGCCACCCACCGCCGGGGACGTGGGTGCCACCTCCAGCTCCGTCAGAGGGAACCTCCAGTGAAAAAGCCTGGCAGGGATTGACCAAAAAGTCAATTTTTAGAATTTTTAGACTCGCTCAGGAGGTTTTTTTGAGATCTGCCTCATGATTTTTTAACGCTGGGAGTTGGAAATAGGGAGGTAAAAATAGCGAATGGGCAGGCGTGAGGCTGAGACGGATCATGGTTAGTAATTAATGAATGGAGTCGTGGGGCTTTAGGGCCTGAATGGGATCATTTAGAGCCCGTCTCTTGTGCAGAGACATCGAGGTTTGATGTGAGGAATGGTGGTGATGGAGAGCTGGGCCTGGATACTGCGTGTGCTGGATCCTGTTGGGCTGTGGGATCCGCACATGAGCAGAGCTGGGTGATTCCAAGGAAATAATTGAGATAATTGGGGTGATTCCATGGGGTCAGGCTGGGAGGTGCCATCCTGCCCCAGAGCAAAGGCACCCCGGGGATCCTGAGCCCCTGTGGTGATCCCTGAGTGCAGCATTCCGAGCTCTCCACTCCCACTGCTCCTTCCTCCCTTTCAGCTTTCCAGCATTAATTTTATTTTTTTCCCCCATTTAACCCCCTGGAGGCGGTAGATGTTCTGCTGACCGGTGGAATGTCCCACCTGGTGCCACATTCCAGCTGGGGAGGGCGCAGGGGGTGCAGATCTGGGTGTTGTGGTCCAGGTTTGCACCGTGAGGAGGCTCGGGGTGATCCCCAGATCCCTCCCTTAATCCTCACTCCAGGGATGTTCAGCCCTGCTGGGATTTCCAGAGGGATTTTCCCACTCTGTGCCTGCTCCAGCAGGGATGCCACCATGGCCTCTGTGTGCCAGGGGAAGGTTCACCACCATCCTGAGCCCTCCCTGGGGGTGCTCGGGGCAGAGCAGAGAGCTGGGAACATCCTGGGGTAAAAATCCATTTTTCTCCTGCATCCAGCTTCAAGTTGGTCCTTTGGAATGAATTCCCAGTGGCCCGGCTGTCCCCTTGCCACCCTGGGTACCCCATGGTGTTGTGTCCCCCCATCGTGGGTGCTGCAGGGCTCAGGCTCTGGGTGGAGCTGGCACGGTGGCCACTGAGATTGGCACAGTGGCCACCGAGGCTGGCACAGTGGCCACCGGCCCCCTCCAAGCACTGCAGCAGGGCTGGGCAGAGCTCACCCCTGTGTCCCCCTGTCCTGTCGCACGCAGGGACACTCAGAGCACCGTGTGCTCACCGCGGGCACCTCCCGGGCTCCGTCACGTCCCTCCGGCAGCTCCGGCAGCGGCTCCTGCTCGGAACCAGCTCAGGGGGTGCGGGATGTCCCTGCTGGCCCGGATCCAGCTCGGGTTAAGGGTGCGGGATGTCCCTGCTGGCCCGGATCCAGCTCAGGGAGTGCGGGATGTCCCTGCTGGCCCGGATCCAGCTCGGATTAGGGTGCGGGATGTCCCTGCTGGCCCGGATCCAGCTCAGGATGTCCCTCCTGCCCAGGGGGGAGTGGGATGTCCCTCCTGCCCGGATCCAGCTCAGGGGGTGGGGGATGTCCCTCCTGCCCTGGATCCAGCTCAGGGGGTCCGGGATGTCCCTGCTGGTCCGGATCCAGCTCAGGGGCATACGGGATGCCCCTCCTGCCCAGGGAGGTGCAGGATGTCCCTCCTGGCCCAGATCCGCTCCGGCTGTCACCGCCTGCCCGGCCATCCCTCTCCTCCCATCCTTATCTCTGATAGGTACAAGCTCCACGAGCAGGAGCGCTGCTGGAACAAGCTGCCAGCTGGGGAGCACCTGGAGAATCCCAGAGCGGGGAATGATTTATGGAAACAGAGCGGGGAGGCGAGGAGACAACACCGGCACCGCCGCTGCCTCCGGCGGGTCGGGATGCGGGGGCTGGTGGCGGGGACAGGTCACACCCCCGGCCTTTGTGGCGATGGAATTGCAGGAGCTGGCCCAGCCGGGTGTGGATTTGTGCTCAGCCTCGCTCCGCGCCGTCCGTGGGGCCCTCGCGCAGGAAATGGAACTTTTCAGGCCCCTGGATATTTGTTTTGTTCAGCTGTTAATTCCCCCATCGCGGGGGGAGGAGGGAGGGAGGGGAAGGGGTGGGAGGGGGCTGCTGCAGTTCCCCCGTCCATGGAGGATTCCTGGGAATCATCGAATCAGCAAATCCCGGCATGGTTTGGGTGGGAAGGGACATTAAAGCTCATTCCAGTCCACCCCTGCCCTGGGCGGGGACACCTTCCACTGCCCCAGAGACACCTTACACTGTCCCAGGGTCACCTCCCTCTGTCCCAGGGTCACCTTCCACTGTCCCAGAGACACCATCCACTGTCCCAGAGACACCATCCACTGTCCCAGGGACACCTCCCTCTGTCCCAGGGTCACCTTCCTCTGTCCCAGAGACACCACCCACTGTCCCAGGGTCACCTTCCTCTGTCCCAGGGTCACCTCCCTCTGTCCCAGGGTCACCTCCCTCTGTCCCAGGGTCACCTTCCTCTGTCCCAGGGTCACCTTCCTCTGTCCCAGAGACACCATCCACTGTCCCAGAGACACCTTCCTCTGTCCCAGGGTCACCTTCCTCTGTCTCAGAGACACCTTCCTCTGTCCCAGGGTCACCTTCCTCTGTCCCAGGCTGCTCCAAGCCCTGTCCAACCGGGCCTTGGACACTTGCAGGGATGGAGCAGCCTCAGCTTCTCTGGGAAATCCATTCCAGTGCCTCGCCACCCTCACCCTTCCCAGTATCCCATGGATGCGATGGGTGAGGGCACCTCAGGAGGTCACTGCACCCCCAGGCCACCTTCCCTGCACCTTTCCCCCTGTTCCAAGCCCAATTTGGCTGGCGACAAACACGGGCCTGGTAGCGAGCATCCGCATCGCCGCCCCCGAGCTTTGCCGGGGAGCGATTTCTCCCCCAGGCACGGAGCGAGCATCCATTCCCCTCGGAGCTCCTCTCTCGCAAGGTAACCGGCATTATATCCGGACCAATTGCTCCAGCATGATCCTCCTGAATGTTGCACAGCATGTACACGGCGTCTTATGGAAAATACATGCCCCTGGGTGAGCCTTTTAATAGCGCCGGCTCCTGCCCGGGGGGCGGGGGGGCCGCGCTCTGCCACGGCGCTGCCAAGGAATGATTGAAAAGTTGGGGCTCGCCGTAGGAAACCCCCCGCTGCGGGGAACAACGTGTTTTCATTCCCCTGCCAGGTAACAAATGAAAAGAATTGCGATGAATGCTAATGGAGAGGGGAGCAGGACGCTGCGGAGGATGCCGGGGATGAAGGTGGGGATGAGGTGAGCAGGGATGGGGGGATCCAACCTCGGGAATGCGGGAGATGCTGGAGAACCCCGGGTTGGAGCGAATGTTTCCCCTGGTAGGGGGTTGATGGGTGCTGCAGGGACAGTGCTTTGGGGTGCTGGACCAAAATCACTTCTTTCTGCAACAAAATGCAGCTGGGGGGATGTGTTGGTGCCAGAAATTCCCCTTGGAGAGCTCTGTCCTTGCGGCAATCCCAGATTTGCAGGTTGGAGCTGGTCCTGCCGTGGATGCACCACTTATGGTGCTGGTGGGAGCTACAGGGATGCTGCACCAAAATCACTTCTTTTTACGGCAAAATGCAGCTGAGGGAACCCATAAATCCCTGAAATTCCCCTTGAGGGATCTCCCATCCCAGTGAGGACCCCGGTTTTGCAGCTGGAGCTGGTCACGCCGTGGCAAACACGTCCTGGAATGGGGCTGGTGGGCGCTAAGGGGAGGATGCTCTAACGCTGCACCAAAATCACTTCTTTTTACAGCAAAACGCAGCTGGGGGAGCACATAAATCCCCCAAATCCCCAGCTTTCAGCCCCAAGGAGCCTGTCCCCGTGTCACAGCCGAGGTGCCATTGAGCCAGCACGGGGCTGAGCCGTTTGTCACCAGAGCCGGGCTGGGAAGCGGGAGGGTAAACACGGATGAACAGCCTTCACCCGCTCCAGTAAATATTTTATATCCCACACCAAGAAAAGACACTCCTATTTAAATGATTTATCAAGGAAGATCATGTAGAGGTTTCCATAAAATATGTAGGGCTCCTAATCCCGACATCATCAAGCCAAGAGGACCAGAATCATTTATTACCTTCCCAACAGCCGCGCGGCTGCGGGGACGCGACTGACAAATAAAAGTGTGTTTACAGCTTTTGGGCTCCTCTGGGGAGAGGTAAATCACGGCGGGGGTGGGAAGGGGAAAAGGAGCCGGAAATTAAGCGGCAATTCCTGCCCGTCAGGGCAGCGCGGGGCTGGGGGTGCCAGCGGCGCGTCCCGGTGTCACCCGGTGTCACCCGGTGTCACCATCGTGTGCTGGGCGCAGCCACGCTCGTTCTCCGGTGGGGTTTCATGAAGTGTAGCCCCTCTGGGATGCCCAGATGTGGCCCAGATGTTGATACAGGTGCAGTCTGTGCCGTGCTCTGTGTTGGGGTGGGGATGGGACCCGCAGGGATGTCACACCTTTCCTCATGGGGCTGTGATTGGTCCCAAATTTCCACTCGGCAGTTGGGATTCTGGGGGTAGACACAGGCACAAACCCCTCTGGAATGCCCAGATGTGCCCAGATGTTGATGCAGGTCCAGTCTGTGCTGTGCTCTGTGCTGGGATGGGACCTGCAGGGATGTCACACCTTTCCCATGGGGCTGATGTTGATCCCACATTTCCAGTTGGGATCCTGGGGGTGGACACCAGGCACAAACCCCTCTGGGATGTCCAGATGTGGCCCAGATGTGCTGCAGGTTGCAGCTGGACAGGGATCAGCCATCTGGGATGGGTTTTTAATGGACACTGGCAGAATCAGGATGGGGCCCACAGGGATTGGCCTCTTCCCCCTCACACATCCCACTCACCTCTCCCTGCACTGCATCCTTGGGTCCTTTTATTGAGAATTTTCCCCATCCCCATCCTCTACCACCTCATGGTCCCATCAGTGCATCCTTTGGGTCCATTTATTAAGAACTTTCCCCATCTCCCCAACCTCTTAAATCAATTTATGGAGGATTTTCCCCCCATCCTCTGCCACTCGATGATTCCATCACCACATCCTATGGGTCTGTTTGTTGAGGATCTCACTCATCTTTTGCACCCACTTATTGAGGATTTCCCCACCATTCTCTGCCACTCGATGATTTAATCTCCCCATCCTTTTTTTCACCCATTTATCGAGGCTTTTCCCCCCATTCCCCAACATTTTACACTCATTTATCGAAGATTTTCCCCCCTCTCCCAGCCTTTCACACCCATTTGTCTCCGATTATTCCCCATCCTCTGCCACTAGACGATCCCACCATTTTGGGTCCATTTACTGAGGAGGTCCCCAACATTTTGCACCCATTTATTGAGGATTCCCCACCATGATCCAATCTCTCCATCCTTTTCTCCCCGTTTATTGTGGCTTTTCCCCCATCTCCTCAACATTTTAAATCCATTTAGGAGGGATTTTCCCCCCATCCTCCACCACTCCATCAACCCATCCTTTTCCACCCATTCACCGAAGATTTCCCCCCCCTCCCAACCTTTTGCACCCATTTGTCACCGATTATCCCCCCATCCTCTGCCACTCAATGATCCCATCACCACTCCCTTTTGGGTCTGTTTGTTGAGGATCTCCCCAACATTTTGCACCCATTTATTGAAGGATTTCCCCCATCCTCTGCCACTCAATGATCCCATCACCACTCCTTTTTGAGTCCATTTACTGAGGATCTCCCCAACCTTTTGCACCCATTTATTGAGGATTTCCCCCATCCTCTGCCACTCCATGATCCCATCTCTTTTGGTTCCCTTTACTGAGGATCTCCCCAATATTTTGCACCCATTTATTGAAGATTTTCCCCATCCTCTGCCACTCCATGATCCCGTCACTTTTGGTTCCCTTTACTGAGGATCTCCCAACATTTTGCATCCATTAATTGAGCATTCCCCCCATCCTCTGCCATTTAATGATGCCATCACTTTTGGTCCATTTACTGAGGATCTCCCCAATATTTCGCACCCATTTATTGAGGATTTCCCCCCATCCTCCGCCACTCCATGATCCCATCACTTTTGGGTCCATTTACTGAGCATCTCCCCAACATTTTGCACCCATTTATTGAATATTCCCTCCCCCTCACCCCCCCATCCTCTTCCACTCAACAATCCCATTTCCCCATCCTTTTTTACCCATTTATCGACGCTTTCCCCCCATCTCCCCAACTTTTCCCCCCATCCCTTGCTGTTACCCCCCATCCTCTGCCATCTCCCATCTCCCACTCTCTCCCCGCACCTTTTTGGCTCCGGTACCGACTTTTCCCCCCCGTTCAGTGGCACCACGTCCCCGCAGGATCCCGGGGCACCCCGAGCCTGGCCGAGGGCTGTGGCAGCGTTGGAGATTTGGCCGATTTGGCATTCAGCGGCGGGAGCGCAGCCGTGGGGCCGGCGCCGCGTTATTAAGGGATTAGCAGGTTGTCTTGGCGCTCAATTGTAGATAAGTGCCGCGGTTTGTATTATCTTTTCACGCTGCACCGCGAAGGATGACAAAGAGACAACATGGGTGTCATGGCCTTCAGCATATCATTAAGGGTAATTTGTCTTGCGGGGAGGGGGAGGCGAAGGGAGAGGGAAGGAGAGGAGGCGAGGGAGGACAGGGAAAGGCAGCCTGGGAGGAGAGAGGGGATTAAAAACTAAGAGAGGAGATTAGGAGTGAAATGGGAACTGTATGGAGAGTCAGCCAGGCGGGGAGAGGAGGGCCGGGAGGGGCGGGGGGGTCACCCTGGGACCGGCTCCGGGCCAGGAAAAAGCGGGGCTGGGATGGAGGAGGAAGATGGGGTGGGGGCTGCACAGACCCTCCCTTTTCTCCTGCGGGAAGAGCAGCGATCCCTGCCCAGCCTCTGCCGTGTACATTGATTTATAGCATGGAGACGGCTCCAGCTGGGTGCCCCGGGAAGCGGGACACACCCCAGGGAATCCGGGGAATCCAGGGAATCCGGGGAATCCACACCTCTCCATCACTGAGTGACCTGTCCCATCACCCCTGGGGCTTCGGGGGTCTGGGGGCACCTGGGGGGGCGGGATCGGGGCACGGTGGCAGCTCCTCGGTGTCACCTGCTCCTTGTGCCACTCCTCGGTGTAACCCTGTTGTAACCCCACTGCTCCATCCCCCTGTGCCCCACGGCAGCAGCTGCTCCCCGCTCGCCGAGCTCCAGAGGGGAAAGAAGTAAAAGGAGGAGCAGCAAGGGGAAATCTCGAGGCACCGAGCCGGGTTCGCTCCATCGGTCAATCAATCAATCAATCAATCAATTGATAATCCATGAGGAGAACTGGCGTGGGAATCGATCAGTCGGGGAGATAATGGGGATGGGGATGGATTTGGGATGGAGATGGGAAGTGAGGATGGGGATGGAATGGGGATGGGATGGGATGGGGATGGGGATGGAGATGGGGATGGATTTGGAGTGGAGATGGGGATGGAATGGGGATGGAGATGGATATGGATTTGGGATGGGGATGAGGATGGAATGGGGATGGGGATGGAATGGGGATGGGGATGGATTTGGGATAGGGATGGATTTGGGATGGGGATGGATTTGGGATGGGGATGGATATGGATTTGGGATGGGGATGGGAAGTGAGGATGAGGATGGGAGTGGGAGTGGGAATGAGTCTGGACACGGTCAGACGGAACCGCCCAGGTTTCGGTCACCGCCCGCCGAGCACGTTTGCGGGAGGAGAAGCTGCGGTGTTTCAGTGGCAGCTCCCGCTCACCCCACTCCCCTTCCCGCAGAACTCGGGGTGCCCAAATCCCTGCTGGGCGCAGCTGGATCCTGGACACCGCTCTGATCCCCCAGGTGCCACCGCCCTGCCCCGACCTCTCCCTCCAGCGCAGGGACCGGCTCTCCGGGGGCTGGGGACGGGGATCCTCCCGCACCCCCTCCCTCCCTCCCCTCCCCTTCTGATAATCCTATTTTTGAACCAGGGGATTAGGATCAATACTTCACTCCTAATGCTGTGGTAATACAGTGTTACACCGCCAGCGCCAGTTCCCTGCTGAAACACTTAAGGTAGTTTAAACCCATTTGTGCCGGGGAGTGCCGTGAATCCACAACGAGCTCCGAGCCCGGCCGAGCCGAGCCGGGTGCCAGCCTGGGGCTGCCCGCACGGTGCTGCCCGTGGCCAGCCCTGGCTGATTCTGGTGGCCCAGGGAGCCCAGGAGGCTTCGGGATCCCAAAAAGGGACCCCGGGAAGGGTTTGGGCAGCGGGGCAGCCGCTGAATCACACGCAGCAGGGTGGGGACAGAGCAGAGGATGCTCTGATTGTCCTGGGGGTGCTGCGGATCCCAGCGTGCCTTGTGGGAGGATCCCTCCTTCAGCCCTGGTGGCTCCCCAAATTCTGAGTGTCCCCTGCTCTGACCTCGGTTCTGGGTGTCCCCACCTCTGGGTGTCCCCAGCTCTGTCCCCCAGCAGCCCCTCGCTGGCCCTGGGGCCGAGGGATCCCATCCATTCTTTGTTCCAGATTGGCCGAGGGGTTTGAGCAGCTCCCCGGGAGCAGAAACCAAAACATTTTCATCCCGCGCTAATTCATAATTAGCTGCGTTTTTATTAGGTGCTAATGGAGAGCGGGGATTTGGGATGCCTGGCACAGCTCGGAAATGCTGATTCACCCAGAGATCTCCCTTTTCTCAGGCCGGAGCCTGCTCGAGGCAGCTCCTGCTCAAAAAAATCCCAGCCCAGCAAACTCCAGGAATATCTCAGGAGCTGAGTGGTGGCTCTGGCAAACTCCATCCCTGAGATGCAGGGCATGGAGGAGGCTCTGTCCCCTGCACACAACACTCTGGACACCCCCTGTCCCCACCTTGGAGTCCCTCACAGTGTCATTCCCTCTCTGTTTCCCACCAATGGGATGTTTGTGGCATTTGGGATAAACTGATCCCACCCCTGGCATTGGGAAGGATCCGGATCCAGCCCCTCTGCTCCGGGTACTTTTCAATTAAAACCAAAATATCCCCTAATAACCCACAGAGGGGTTTTTATTTCCTTCCCTTCTTTAATTTTTTGGATTTTTTTTTAAACAAATCTATGATGAGAAGCTTAGAGATGGATGTAAAAGCGGCGAGGGACGATTTGAGGATTAGGGATCGGCGCGTCCTGGTGTGACGAGCAAAGCAAGGACAATCCTGATGGGGCTGGGATCAGGCTGGGAAAGCGACACCGAGCTCAGCCAGACCAGGAAGGGGAAAAAAAAAAAAGGGATACAAGGCTGGAGGCGATTGCTGCATCCAGCAGAGGTCCCAGCTCACGGCTCCGGATGAGATCCCAAATCGGGATCCTCTGTGCTGCTCCCGCCCCCCGCATCCCGTTCAGCATAAAAATCTGAGGATTTTCTGAGGATTTCCCCCCATCCTCTGCTACTCCATGATCCCATAACTTTTGGGTCCATTTACCGAGCATATCCCCAGTATTTTGCACCCATTTATTGAAGATTCCCTCACCCTCACCTCCTCTGCCATTCAACAATCCCATTTCCCCATCCTTTTTTACCCATTTATCGATGCTTTTTCCCCCAAGGACAATCCTGATGGGGTTGGGATCAGGTTGGGAAAGCAACACCGAGCTCAGCCAGACCAGGAAGGGGAAAAAAAAAGGGATACAAGGCTGGGAAAAGAACTCTGGATTGCTGCATCCAGCAGAGGTCCCAGCTCACGGCTCCGGATGAGATCCCAAATCGGGACCCCCTGCGCTGCTCCCGCCCCCCGCATTCCCGTTTAGCATAAAAGTCATTTTGGTCGGGGACCCCCGGCTGCTGCTCCCTCATTCCCAGGCATCGGGGTCCCCGCGGGGAGGGGGAGCAGCGTTTAACCCCCCCGCCAAGGCGAATTGGCTGCTTCACCGTTTCCCTGACCCCAAAAAGACAATGCAATCGTGCACGAAACCAATAGATTTTAGCCACAGGCCTGCGGAGAGGCGAGAGGAATAAAATACAGATGGAGCCTCGTGCGGCGGGGATGGGAATGGATTCCGAGCGGGAGCCGGGACGTGCCGGGGCTGCCCGGGGTCGGGATGAGGTGACCCCCCCCCAAAATCCGTGTGCGCCTCACAGCCACGCTCTGGGTGGCTTTTGGCACCCAATTCTGTGTTTTTTATTTTAAAAACCGCCTAAATTTCTACCCCCAGCCTGAATTTAGGAATTCTATTTTTTCCCCAGGTTCTGGAGCTGGGATGCGGCGGGATGGGGGCGTGGGGACATCCAGAGCATCCCGGGATGGCTCATCCCGTATCCCCGCGGAGCCGGAGCCCTCAGGGGCTGCTCATCCTCCTGCCTTAACGCACCACCTCTATTTATTCTGCTCCTGTAACTGTAAAATTGATTTTCTTGCAACAAGCCGCTCGTCTTTCACCACCCAACGCACCCAAACGCTCCGACACAAGACACTGGCAATTTTTAATTAGTTTCCTTTCTCCCTCCTTCCTCCCCGAGCAGGCAAGTGGAACCGGAACAGGGCAGCCCGGAAAGGAGCGAGATCCAGAGGTGACAAAAGCACTTTTTATCCTTGATATGATTATTAATAATACACTCGTTTACCTAACGAGGCGGGAGCGCGGGGGGGCGGCTCGGGGAGGTGATTAGTGCTTCCTTCAGCTCAGGCCATGCAGGAGCAGCCTGAGCCGCTGGAATCTTTAAATATCGGCTTGGAGCAGCTCAGGGGTGCTGGTCCCCTCCCCAAAACCTCCCCTGGATCCCAGCCCAGCGCTGACCGCGTTGGTGGCTTTGCTGGTGGGTGCTGATTGGAATTTGTCTCTCCCACGGGGGTGACCCCAGCCCAGGATTAACAGGAAAACTCACAGATTTCATTAAACCCCTCTGGAGTAATTAAAACCTCACTGACCTGCTCTCTCAGCCCCCAATTTGGGGGTCCCCCCACCCCGTGCTGGAGGTGCCACGTGTCCCCTGTCACCACCGCCCCCGCTGGAGGTCACAGCCCCGTGTCCCTCCCGGGTGGCAGAGGTGACCGAGCCCGAGCACCCCGCTGTGGGAAGGGTCCCCGGGAGCAGGGAAAGGGCAGAGGGGATGCACGGAGGGGCTGAAACCCCTCTGCCCCCAGCAGCAGCAGCGCAGGGACGCGTGTGCGCCCCGAGGGGCCGCCCGGGAAAAGTTACTGGGATGGGGAGGGGAGGGATGGGAGAATGAAAGGGGAAAGGAAAAAAAAAAAAGAAAAAAAAGAAGAAAAAAACGGAAAAAAGGGCAGGAAAGTCCTGCGGCCTTTTGCCTTGTCAGTTCTCCGTCTGCTGTCACTCAGCCGCCGAATTCTCCTTCAAGTTGTCATAGCGAGGCTGGCGGGGATTATGCCGCGGCTCTGTCCAGAATTGATTCATGTGGAACGCGTGCTTGACGGGCGGAACCGCTGGTGTGAGCGGGAGCCGCTGAGACCCCCGATTTTCCCACCTTCCTCACACAATCTGGTATTGTTTGGCCGCAGCCTTAGTGATCCCTGCGCCGGGGCTGTGACTGACACAGCTTTGAGGCTCTAAGGCGTATTTTGAATTTCTAAAACCTCTCAGGAAGTCCCCGGGGTGCCTTCTGCCATTGTCTTGTTTCTCCTTTCGCCTTTTTCCCTTTCCACCCCGAACCCCTCCTGCATCCCCCATCGCCTCCTCCCCCTTTTTTTTTTTTTGGCCCCTTCCTCCCCCTAATTCCAGCCCCTCAATCCCTGACACAACCAATTTTTTTTCCCCTTTCCCCCCGTGTTTATGCTCTGACTCTCTCCAGAGCTGCTCAGCCACTTCGCAAACACGATTTAAAAAAAAATAAATTAAATAAACGGGAGAAAAACTAAATAAAGCTCTAAAAGTTCCCAAATCCTTGATCCACCACGGAGAAGAGGAGCTTTACTTGTTTGCTTTTAATCAGCTGACACAAACCCCGGGATGTGTTGAAAAATAATAATAGTAGGAATAAATCTTCCGCCGAGTCATAATAGAAATAAATCTTTCACCTCATCTTAATAGGAATAAATCTTTTACTTAATCTTAATAGAAATAAAGCTCTCAGCTAATCTGTGGCAAGCCTGTGTCCATCCTGCTGCCCAGAATGCTCTACCTGTCCATCCCAATCATTCCCCATCTATCCCATCCCATCCCATCCCAAAATCCCATCCTATCTCATAAATCCCATCCTGTCCCATCCTATTCCATTGATCCCATCCCATCCCACAAATCCCATCCTATCCTTTTCCATTGATGCCATCCCATAAATCCCACTGATCCCATCCCATCCCATCCCATCCATCCCATCCCATAAATCCCATCCCATAAATCCCATCCCATTCCATTCCATCCCATCCCAAATCCCATCCTATCCCATAAATCCCATCCCATTCCATTCCATCCCATCCTATCCCATAAATCCCATCCCATTCCATTCCATCCCATCCTATCCCATAAATCCCATCCTATCCTATTCCACTGATCCCATCCCATCCCAAATCCCATCTTATCTCATAAATCCCATCCTATCTCATAAATCCCATCCCATCCTATTCCATTGATCCCATCCCATCCCATAAACCCCACTCCATTCCATTCCATTCCATTCCATTCCATTCCATCCCATCCCAAATCCCATCCCATCCCATAAATCCCATCCTGTCTCATAAATCCCATCCCGTCCCATCCTATTCCATTGATCCCATCCCATAAACCCCATCCCATCCCATCCCAAATCCCATCCTATCCCATAAATTCCATCCTATCTCATAAATCCCATCCCATCCCATCCCAAATCCCATCCTATCCCATAAATCCCATCCCATCCCATCTCATCCCATCCCATCCCACCCCACCCCTCCCTGCTGGGGTCACTCAGAGTGACCATCCCACAGATCAGGATGAGGAATTTCCCTCTGGATGGAGTTTCCCACCCAGGCAGAGCAGAGCCCTCGTTCCCCTCCTCGGGCCGGGCTGTTCCCAGTGCAGGGTCCGTCCCCGTCCCGTCCCCCGACCCCTCCGGGCTCAACACTTTATCACCATTTCCCATTTCCAGTCTTAATCTTATAAGAAGGAATTGAGAATGACCAGTGTAAATACACAGGTGCCACTGGGAGCAGAAAGCACTCTTTAATCTCGGATATGAAAACAATTCCCCGCTCCGCGCGCTGGCAATCAGCGAGTGCCATCAGCGCCGCGCTCTCCCCGGGAACACGAGAGCTTATAAATATGAATTAGTGCAGAGAAAATCTACTCTCTTACCTAAAGCTAAATGTTATCTGGGTCCCTTTCCAGCAGTGGCTGACATTTCCAGAGTGCTTTTAGTCACATCTGCGGGAAGACAACTCATTTCTTGTCTTTAAAAAAAAAAAAAGAAAAAGAAGGGAAGAGGGAGGAAGTGGAGGAGGATGTAGGGAGATGCTGGATGGCTGAGCCTCCTCTGGAGAGGGGAGATGCTGGGTGGGCTCTGGGTTGGCTCCTTGAGGTCTCTGGATGAGGATGGAGCAGCAAGGGAAGACAAAACCCCGAGGAGGTGGCACCAGGTGGCTCTCAGGGGCCACCTGAGAGAGGCCTCGAAGTGTGGGTGCTCCTGGCTGGGGCACTGAGCAGCCCTGGGGTGGCTCAGAGTGCCCCCCCCCCCACCTTGCTGGGGTCCTGTTTGGGATGGGACACGAGGAGTGGGGTCCCCACCCAACCCCTGGAGCTGTGGCAGCACCCAGTGTCACAGGAAGGGTGAATCCTGTGGGATTGGTGCCACAGCCCTGGCACGGAGCCCTTGGGTGAGGGGAGACTGGCAGGAGTCCCACAGAGATCCTCTTCCCAAAATCCTGGTGATCCACAGCCAGGCAGGGCTGGAACAATACCAGGGGAGATCACACAGGATCCTCTTCCCAAAATCCTGATGATCCGTGGTCAGGCAGGGCTGAAACAGCACCAGGGGCAATCCCACAGGGATCCTTGTGTGCTTCCTTTTCCCAAAATCCTGGTGATCCATGGCCAGGCAAGGTTGCAGCAGCACCAGTGGAGCTCCCACATCAGCAGGGGCTGAGCCCAGAGCTGGGGATGGAGCCTTGAACATCCCTGGAAAATGGGAAGGGTCAGCACCCACAGCCAGAGCTGGGGAAACTGAGGCACGGCGTGGGAGCTGTTCCTAAAGCTTGGCTGAGGAGATCTCCTTGGAAAGAGAGGAGATGAGGGGAGGGGAGGGGGGTCCTGGGGGTCCCCAGCAGCAGGAGCCTGACCCAGACCCTGGGCTCCAGCAACATCCTGGCCTCCAGCACCTGTTCTACCTCTGCCTGGAGGGACTCCCAGAAAAGCTCCAAACCCCACCCCAAGAGCTCCAAATCCCCCAGAAAAGCTCCAAACAACCCCCCAAGAGCTCCAAATCCCCCAGAAAAGGTCCAAACACCCCCCCAAGAGCTCCAAATCCCCCAGAAAAGCTCCAAACACCTCCCAAGAGCTCCAAATCCCCCGGAGAGCCGGTGATGGGGCAGCAGCTGCCAACGCCCTCCCCGTGCCCGGCTGCGGTGCCGCTGTCCCCGCAAACTCCGGTGCCAGGGAAGGCTCCCAGAGCCAGGCTCGGCTCTAATGGGATGCTTAAGCCGCCTTTTAGGTTTTTAATGAGCGGATCCCGGCAGGAATGCTAAACACGGGCAGGTACAGCCCTGCCTCGCCGGCAGCCGCGCGTGTTCCCGTGTCCTTGTCTGGCTCAAGTGAGCTCTGACCTCATTTGCTTCGCTCCGTTCAATTAACGAGGCGAGCGGCGCTGGGGGGAAGGGGGGGATGCCGGGGGGGTGTCACCCCATGTATTAATTTCCATTTTATGTTCCAAACAATTGAGCAGAGCACGGAGGCAGCCGGGCCCTCGCGGGGCCGTTCTCAGACTCTGCTCTGCCCGCGTTGGGATTTGTCCCAAACATCCAGCCCGAGAGGTTTGGGGGGTTTTGGGGGGACTGTAGGGACCTGGCTTCAGCTTCACTTTCCCATTTTCCACCCTGGAAGGGCCTTTTTGGCGTGTTTGGATGATGTCCCTCCATCTTGTGCTTCATCCGGAACGTCGATGGCTGCCAATGAGACAGAAATGATTGGGAAAAGGGCGAGAGAGGGAGAGAAATGTTTCCCGGGATGTTAAAATAGCCACTTCAGGCACCTAAATTTATGCTGCTCAGAAATGGATTTTTTAGTCCGGGGTAATGAGAGAACAAAATAATTAATTCCTCTCCCGCAGACAAAAGGCTGGAGGCGCCGATCCAGCCCCACCGTCCCACCGAGCCGGCAGAGAATGGGACAATTCCCCCTGCCAGGGCTGGAGCTGCTCCTTGGGGACGTGTCCTGGCTGAAAAATCCCTCACGGGGATTTTGGGGTGTGCAGGGGACGGGGGCTGCCCCATTCCCATCCCATCCCGTGCCCACCCCGGGGTTTCTGTGGTTCCCCCTCGCCAGGAACCCAGAAATGAGAATTCCAAAGGGAAGGAGCTGCCTCCCCTCTGCCAACACAGCCCCTCATCTTTGGGGATGAACGGGGGACTGTGCTTGTTGGGGGGATGGAGTGATAAATATTAATTATTCCAAGCAGCCTCTCCAGCCCACCCTTGTCTCCACAACATTCCAGGACGGGGAGAGACGAGGCAGAGTCAATTTATTCACGGAGCAGGTCACTCCCTGCACGAACATCCCTTTCAAAAGGGAGTTGCAACTGGAGGAGATCAAGCAGGGCTGAGTTTGCCTCCCTCAGATATGATAAAATATTCTAATAAATACTCGGGGAGCCCATGACAAGGAGAATGTTTCATGCTGGAGAGATCTTCATGGCAGGGCCTATTGGGGGGTCTCCTGTTTGTGCTGAGGGATTTGGGGGGTCCTGAAGCATCCTCAGGGCCTGTCTACTCCTCAGTGCCACTGGAGGGGCACTGTCCTATGGGATGATCTTCCTATTTCGAATTTTTAATAGAAAAACATAAAAATCTGCTGTTTCCTTGCCTTGGGTGCTCAGGAGGGATTTCCTGCTCCCTTTGCTGTGGGGAACTCAGCACCCAGACAGGGACAACAGCACCCCAGCCCTATCCCCACTCCCACCCTGTTCCTGGCCCCATCCCAGCCCCATTCTTATCCTTCTCCCAGACAAATCCCAGCCCTATCTTCACTCCCACCTCATTCCTGGATTTATTCCATCCCCACTCCCATCCCTGGCCCCATCCCATCTCCTTCTCTAACCCCATGTCCATCTGATTCTGTTCCTGGCCCCAGTCCTGACCCCATCCCCACTCCCATGCCCATTTCCATCTCATCCCTGACCCCATCTCAAACCCATCCCCACCCCTATCCCAGTCCCAGTCCCAGCCCTGCCCGATCTCATCCCATCTCCAATCCCACCTCCAATCCCACCTCCAATCCCACCTCCAATCCCACCTCCAATCCCATCTCCATTCCCATCTCCATTCCCTTTCCATTCCCATCCTGTTCCTGGCCCCACCCCATCCCCAATTCCAATCCTGCCCTGAACCCCCCCATCCCTGATCCCATCTCACTCCCCTCCTCCAGAAGGGCCCACCAATCCCAGTTCCATTTTCACCAATCCCATTCCCACTCCCACCATTCCCACCATTCCCACTGTTTCCAGTCTCATTTTTACCAGTCCCATTCCCACCATTCCTAGACAGATTTCCACCATTCCCACCATTCCCAATCCCATTCCCAGTCCCATTCCCACCATTCCCAGTCCCACTCCCACTATTCCCAGTCCCATTCCCAGTTCCATTCCAACCATTCCCAGTCCTATTCTCACCATTCCCAGTCCCACTCCCACCATTCCCAGTCCCATTCCCAGTCCCATTCCCAGTCCCATTCCCACCATTCCCAGTCCCCTTTTTACCAGTCCCATTCCCACCATTCCTAGTCCCATTCCCAGTCCTATTCTCACCATTCCCAGTCCCACTCCCACCATTTCCAGTCCCACTCCCACCATTCCCAGTCCCATTCCCACCATTCCCAGTTCATTCCCAGTTCCATTTCCACCATTCCCAATCCCACTCTCACCATTCCCAGTCCCATTCCCACCATTCCCACCATTCCCAGTCCCATTCCCACCATTCCCACTCCAAACCCGTAACCCAATCCCTCTCCAATCCCAATCCCAGCCCCTCCCCATCCCCTCCCACTCCCGGTTTCCCCCCCGCCCCCCCCGTTCCCATCCGGTGGGCGACGGCGTCACCGTGCGGCAGCTCCGGGCAGCGCCCGCGCCCCCCGCCCGCTCTCGCCCCCCGGTCCCGGGGGGTTCCCGGCTCTGCCCGGTGCTCTCCGGGGCACGGCCCGGCCCCGGTGGGTGCGGGGCTCGGGGCGGGATGGGGGGCGCGGCCCCGGGGGGGTTCCGGGCGTTCCCGGGGAGTGTCCGCGGTGCCCCCGCCCTGCCCCGGTTCCTGCAGCTGAGGGGAGCGGGGTCGGGGCCTCCCGGGTTCCCCGAGCACCGGGGGGGTCCCGCAGCCCCGGGGGGGCGGCGGGTGGCGGGGGGGGTGCAGTGGCGGCGCCGGGCCGGGGGGTGGCACGGCCGAGCCGGTGATGCTGCCTGGGAGGGTCCCGGTGCTCCGCAGCCCCGGCCCCGCATCCTCAGCTTCCTCTCTCCCTGCAGCGCGGAGCTGCCGCTTCTCGGAGCCCGGCAGCCTCTCCTCGCTGCCCGGTACCCGCACATCCTCCCGGTGCTCCCCGGTACCCCCGCGTCCCTCCATCCTCCCATCCTGGCAGCTGCATCCCGGCATCCCTCCATCCCTGCATCCTGCCATCCCGGCATCGCTCCCTTCCTGAATCCTCCCATCCCTGATTCACCCCTGGATCCCTCCATCCTGCCTTCCCTGCATCCCCCCCTTCCCGAATCCTGCCATCCCTGCATCCCTCCCTTCCTGAATCCTCCTATCCCTGGATCCCTCCATCCTGCCTTCCCTGCATCCCCCCCTTCCCGAATCCTGCCATCCCTGCATCCCTCCCTTCCTGAATCCTCCTATCCCTGGATCCCGGCATCCTGCCTTCCCTGCATCCCTCCCTTCCCGAATCCTCTCATCCCTGATTCACCCCTGGATCTCTCCATCCTGCCATCCCTGCATCCCTCTCTTCCCTGATTCACCCCTGGATCTCTCATCCTGCCATCCCTGCATCCCTCCCTTCCCGAATCCTGCCATCCCTGCATCCCTCCATCTTCCCATCCCCGCATCCTCCCCGCATCCGTGAAGGCTCCCCCGAGCAGCTGAGCCGTTTTGGGGAGCACCGGGGGGCCCCGCACGGGTCTGGGGGACTGCGGGGAAGCTCAGAACAAACCCCAGGGGCTCCGGACCCCCCGTGCCCACCGTCGGCACGGCCGCCCCGCGCCGGGGATGAGGCAGCGCTGGGGGGGACACGAGCGGCGCCGCAGGTGACGGTACGTGCGACCCCACCCCAAAATTACCGGGGGCGTGCGGAGGGCCGGGGGGGTTCGGGGGAGGCTGCAGAAATCGCGTTCAAACCAGTCCCAGCCTTCCAGGGGGATCCCCAGACTGGTGGGAACGGGGTGGGAAAAGGGAGAGGAGCGCGGTGGAAAAATCCGGCGGAGGGGGACACATCGCGGAGCGGGGGAATTATCTCGGGAAAGGCTCCGTACGTGCCGGGTGGGAAGGGGATTTGCGGCCGTGATTCCATGGCGCTCGATAATCCCGAGCGCTGGCTTTTCCCGAGCCATCTGGGCGCTGCTGGAAGCGCGGGGGGGATGGGTGGGGGTGAGGCGGGGGGAGCTGCAGGATCCATGCCGGGGTCTCCCCCTCCCAGCAGCTGGCGGCAGCTCGCAGCCCCCAGCCCACCATGCCATCGTCCAAGAGCGGGAGCGAGTTCTGGATCGAGGGATCCCACCGGGAGGCGGCACTGGAAGATTTCTACGTCGTGGGCCCCGAGCTGGGACGGTACCGGGCGGGGAGAGCGAACAGGGAGGGGCTGGGAGGGACAGGAACCCCCTGGGAGGGGAGCGGGTCCTGGATGGGGCAGGGAGTGGCCTAAAGGGAGAGGGATGGAGGGGAGCAGGCAGGAGGAATTGAGCAGGGGGGATGGAGGGAGGCAGGAGGGGTAGGGGATGTGGGGAGGGATGGAGGGGAGCAGGAGGGATGCAGGCAGGAGGAGTGGAAGGAGGCAGGGGGATGGAGGGAGGCAGGAGGGATGGAGGGGAGCAGGAAGGATGGAGGGGAGCGGGGGGGATGTGGGAAGGGATGGAGAGAGGCAGGAGGGGATGTAAGGAAGCAGGAAGGATGGAGGGATGGAGGGATGGAGGGGAGCAGGGGGAATGGAGGGGAGCAGGAGGGATGGAGAGGAACAGGAAGGATGGAGCGGAGCAGGAGAGATGGAGGGAGGAGGAGTGGAGGGAGGCAGGAGAGATGGAGAGGAGCAGGAAGGATGGAGGGGAGCAGGGGGGATGTGGGAGGAAAGAGGCAGGAGGGGATGGAAGGAAGCAGGAACGATGGAGGGATGGAGGGGAGCAGGAAGGATGGAGAGGAGCAGGAGGGATGTGGGAAGGGATGGAGAGAGGCAGGAGGGGATGGATGAGGAGGTTGGAGGAATTCAGGGGTGTGGATGAAGGGGAATGGGGGTGAAGGGGTGCAGGAAAGGATGCAGGAAGGAAGGGACAGACACGAATGGGATGGATGGATGTGGGGGGAATGGGTGAGGAGAGATGGAAGAATGGAGCGATGCAGGAAGGGATGGATGTAGAAGGGCCATGGAAGGATGGATAAGGGGATGGATGGTGGCAGACCCTCCCCTCTCTATAACCTGGTGCTTGGACTGTGCTGGGACAGCCTGGGAGCGCTCACTGGGGGTTTTCAGGCTGGGCTGGGGGTCCCTGGGCCTGTGGAGCTGGATATTCCTCATGTCCATGGCAATGGGATCATGGGGAGCAATCAGGGTCAGGCAGAGGCCAGGCAGTGCAGCCTCCACAGGGGCTGAACTCCCAGCTCTGGGTTTGGATGGAGAGCCCATCTGAGGGCTGGGATCCCAGCTGAGCTGTCCTGGTGCTCCTCAGGCAGGGGGTGCCAGGAACCCATTGAAGGAAGGTTGATGGTCCCATTTGTGGGTTTCTGGGCTGTTCCAGGGCAGGGAGGCAGCGCTACCTCGGAGCCCTGGCTCTGGGGCAGGGGTTTGGTGGTTCAGGCTGGCCCAGCCCCAGCTGCCACTGGGTTTCCATCCTCAGAGAATCCTGAGAATCAACAGTTTTGGTGGAAGCAGGAATTTAAGGGTTTGTATTGAAGTGTGGCCACATCAACCCAGGGCTTGGCAGCGCTCAGCCCTGCACAGAGGGGTGTGGGACAGAAGGACAGGCCTGGAGCCCTTGGAATCCATCCATCCATCCATCCATCCATCCATCCATCCATCCATCCATGCATCCATCCATCCATCATCCATCCATCATCCATCCATCCATCCATCCATCCATCCATCCATCATCCATCATCCATCCATCCATCCATCCATCCATCCATCCATCCATCCATCCATCCATCATCCATCCATCCATCCATCATCCATCCATCATCCATCCATCCATCCATCCATCCATCCATCCATCCATCCATCCATCATCCATCCATCATCCATCCATCCATCCATCCATCCATCCATCCATCCATCCATCCTTTTCTCCATCCCTCTTTCCTTCCACCCAGTTTCAGCACCAGATTTAAATCAAATTGCTCTCAGTCCTGGAGCCGCCCACTCACAGTGTGTTGGGATCTGGCTGGGATTTAGGATTTAGGATTTGGGATTTGGGATTAGGGATTTGGGAGCTCACTCACCATTCACAGCTCTCCCTTAGAGCCTCTCCTGGCCAGGGAGCAGGAGAAGGGATGGAAGGAGCTGGGCAGGGATGTGGGGACAGCGGGGAGGACCCAGCCCGGGGCTGCTCCCAGCCCTGCACATTCCAGGCTCTCGGCAAATCCCATCGTTCGACATTTTCCAGTTCATCTGGAAAGCAAATGCAATTATCTCCCTTCGCAGGCACGGCTGATTGGGGAATATTTATTTGCGGCCTCGAGCGGCGGCTGCGGGGGCCAGGGCTCGAGGTGTGGAGAATTCTGTAATTGGGGACGCGTGAGGGGCAGCGCCACGGGCACAGCGGGCACAGGAGCCACCCTGAGTCCTCCTAAACACCGAGCCGAGCGCTCCGAAATGAGCTCGTTAGCGGCGCAATCGGGCTGGGAATTGTCCGTGCGGAAAAACGCGGAGGGAGGGGGGGAGATCCTGGCTGGGATCCAGCTTGGGCAGGGGCTGGAGGGTCCCGTGTCCAGCCCGGAATAACCCGGTGGTTTTTCCTGCGGTGGTCGCTCCCCGTTTTGGGGTCAAATTGCAGCTTTTGGCCGTTTTCCTGAGCTCCTCCCAGCTGCAACAATCCGTTTCCAAATCTCTTTTTATTTGCCAACTAAAGTTTGGCAGAAGGGAGGAGATGTTTTCGGGTTGGTCGGTCCCGGCGGGATCCGCAGCATCCCGCAGGAATGTGGTACCCAGCGCTGCCGTTGCCATGGGAACGCCGTTCCCAAGTTCAGCCGGATGAGTTGGGAAATCTGCTCTGGGTTTGAAGACAAATCCCTCTTTCAGGAGAGCACCCGGGGGCTGCGGGGGGGGGATGTCGGGGGGCTCAGGGGAGGTTTTGGTGTGAAAATCGGTGATTTTGGGGATCTGAACTCCATCCGAGAAGCCGAAACGCGTTAAAACCGCGCCGATCACCCGAGGGCAGGAATGAATCTGCTCCAGGAGCCAGGCAGGGAGATGGAATTGCAAATGGGAACGGCCCGGAGCGCTGGGCGGAATTCAGGAAACGCGATGAGCTCGAGCTGAGATCGCCGAGGGGCGCGGTGGCGGTGGCGGTGTCACCCGTGTCACCCGTGTCACCCGTGTCACCCGTGTCACCCGTGTCACCCGTGTCACCCGCGGGGCTTTCACCGCGCTGGGAGGTGTCTGGTGCCAGCACGGGGCCCTGGCAGTGTCGCTGCTGTCGCCAGGCGGGGACACGGCGGCCCCGTCCTGTAGCCAAAGCCGCTTAAGGATTTAAACCCGGGTTTAATTAAAATAGTTCTAGCCGGGATGGATGCGGGAGGAGGGTGCAGGGGGAGAGGGAGAGGGGAGCAGGGAGGGGGTGTGGGGTGGGGATGAAGGAGAGGGGTACAGGAAGGGAATTCAGGAGTGGGGGGATGCAGGAGGAGGGGGGTGAAAAATGAGATTCAAGAAGAGGGAGGTGCTGGAAGAAGGGAATTCAGGAATAGGGGGATGCTGGAGAAGAGACATCCATGAAAACTGAGATCCAGGAAGAGGGAGATGCAGGAGAAGGGGGATGCAGGAGGAGGGGGGTCCATGAAAAATGAAATCCAAGAAGGGGGCGATGCAGGAGGAAGAGAATTCAGGAATGGAGGGATGCAGGAGAAGGGAAAATGAAAATTGAGATCCAAGAAGAGAGGGATGAAGGAGGAGGGAGAAGCTGGAGGAGGGGGATCCATGAAAACTGAGATCCAGGAAGGAGGGGATGCAGGAGAAGAGGGATGCAGCAGAAGGGAGATCCATGAAAAATGGGATCCAGGGAGAGGGGGATGCAGGAGGAAGGGAATTCAGGAATGGAGGGATGCAGGAGAAGGGAAAATGAAAATTGAGATCCAAGAAGAGGGGGATGAAGGAGGAGGGAGATGCTGGAGAAGGGAGATCCATGAAAAATGAGATCCAGGAAGGGGGGGATGCAGGAGAAGGGAGATCCATAAAAACCGAGATTCAAGAAGAGGGAGGTGCTGGAAGAAGGGAATTCAGGAATGGAGGGATGCAGCAGAAGGGAGATCCATGAATATTGAGATCCAGGAGTGGAGGGATGCAGGAGAAGGGGGATGCAGGAGGAGAGGGATCCATGAAAAGCAGAATCCATGAAGAGTGGGATCCACACCGAGCTCCCAGGGCCTGGCACAGCCAAAGGTGCTGCTGGGGGGGCAGAGGGCAGGTGGGACCCCAGCTCTGTGCCAGCTCTGTGCCAGCTCTGTGCCAGCTCTGTGCCCTTGCCCTCCAGGGGAGCCACCTCAGTTGTGTTCAGCTGCCAGGAGAAGGGCACGGGAGCTCCCTACGCTGCCAAGATCCTGAAGAAAACGGTGAGTGAGGCAGGAGAGGGGCTGGGGAGGGGAAGGGGGAGCACAGGGAGCTGAGGGGAGGGCTGGGCTGTTTCTCCTCCCCTGCCCCTCACACCAGGATGGGTGTGGAGCTGCCACCAGGCATCACTCCCACAATCAGGGGGTCTCACATGGCCAAAAGTGCTGGGATTTGGGGTGGGCTCTGGGACTGACATGGGAATGTGCTGGGAGTGATGGGGGGGTCTCTGTGTGATGGGGACAGACCTGGCAGGGCAGGTGACACCAGCTCTGTGTGGGCTCTGCTCCCCAGATCGACAAAAAGATCGTGAGGACGGAGATCGGGGTCCTGCTGCGGCTCTCACACCCCAACATCGTGAGTAGAGCCTGGGGACACGGCTGTCACCTCCCTTGGGCTCAGGGGTTTGTCCTAAACTCAGCCCAGTGCTGAGGGAAGGGCTGGGGTTTCCTTGTCCTCATCCCATGTGGGTGAAGGATGAGGGCACTGCCCCATGGAACCTCCCTGAACCCCATGGAACTGCCCTGCACCCCATGGAACTGCCCTGAACCCCATGGAAACCTCCCTGCATCCCATGGAAACCTCCCTGCATCCCATGGAACCACCCTGCACCCCATGGAAACCTCCCTGCATCCCATGGAAACCTCCCTGCATCCCATGGAACCTCCCTGCACCCCATGGAAACCTTCCTGCACCCCATGGAACTGCCCTGAACCCCATGGAAACCTCCCTGAACCCCATGGAACCACCCTGAACCCCATGGACATCTCCCTGCACCTCATATCCCCTCCCTGCACCCCATGGACACCTCCCTGCACCCCATGGACACCTCCCTGCACCCCATGGAACCATCCAGCACCCCATGGAAACCTCCCTGCACCCCATGGAACCTCCCTGAACCCCATGGACACATCTCAGCACCCATGGACACCTCTCAGCACCCCATGGAACTGCCCTGAACCCCATAGAAACCTCCCTGCACCCCATGGAACCTCTCTGCACCCCAAATCCCCTCCCTGCATTCCACATCCCCTCCCTGCCTCACTGGCAGCCTCCAGATGATTCCCCACTCCCTCCCAGATGAAATTCCTGCTCCTCGCAGCTCCTTTGAGCTCCCAGCTCTGCTATCCAAGGCCAAGGACCCCCCGTGCTCCCCCTCCTCACGCCCTGGCTCGAGATTTCCACCAGGCAAGCAATTTCCATCCAGGAGATCAAATGAATCCCAGGGAAAATTGCTCATCTGTAATGAATCCTGCCAGGGGAGATAAAAGGAGAGGCCGGGGCCTCGGGGGCTGGGGCCGTGTCCTGCTGCATTGCCTTGCTCAGCATTCCAGGGATAACGGGAGCGGGGCTGGAGCGATTCACAGGGAGCGGGGCTGGGTGATTCCCAATGCCCGGAGCGGATCTAACCCAGCCAGGGCCCCTCTGCAGTGCCGGGGGCAGTCCCAAAACCTCCCAAAAAAGGCTCATTCCCTCATTCCCTCATTCCCACCCACGTGCTTCCACTGGGAAATCGCTAAAGGATCCTGGAGAGCGCCTGAGTTAAGGAAAGGACAAAAAAACCCCAAAAAACAGCAGGGAGCTGCTGTGGGGCTGAGGGTTGGGACAGACCCTGCTCCTGTTGGGATTAAATCGGGACGTGGCTGGGACATCGCTGGGACTCGATGGGACATTGACGGGACATCGCTGGGACATAACTGGGACATTGCTGGGACATTGCTGGGACTCGATGGGACATCACTGGGACACTGTCGGGACATCGGGACATCGCTGGGACTCGGTGGGACATCGCTGAGACTCTGGGACATGTCTGGGACTCGATGGGACATTGTCGGGACATCGCTGGGAAATCGCTGGGACTCTGGAACATCGATGGGATTCTGGGACATCGTCGGGACATCACTGGGACTCCGGGACATGTCTGGGATTCGATGGGACTCGATCTCGATGAGACATTGTCAGGACATCGCTGGGACATCACTGGGACATTGTCCGGACATCACTGCGATGGGACATTGCTGGGACATCGCTGGGACACTGTCGGGACATCATCACCGGGACATTGTCGGGACATCGCTGGGACTCGATCTCGATGAGACATTGTCAGGACATCGCTGGGACATCACTGGGACATTGTCCGGACATCACTGCGATGGGACATTGCTGGGACATTGCTGGGACACTGTCAGGACATCGCTGGGACTCGATGGGACATCGCTGGGACACTGTCGGGACATCATCACTGGGACATTGCTGGGACATCGCTGAGACTCTGGGACATCGCTGGGTCATTGTCGGGACATCGCTGGGACATCCTGGCACATTGTTGGGACGTCGGCTGGCACATTCTGGGAAATCGCTGGAACACCACTGGGACATTGTCGGGACATCGCTGGGACTCGATCTCGATGAGACATTGTCAGGACATCGCTGGGACATCGCTGGGACTTTGGGACATCACTGGGACATTGTCGGGACATCGCTGGGTCATTGTCCTGTCACTGCAGCTGCAGCATCTCTCAAACCCTGGGCATGGCCACTCCCAGCCCACCCTGGGTCACTCCCAGCCCATCCTGGGTCACTCCAACCCACCCTCGCTCACTCCCAACCCATCCTCGCTCACTCCCAGCCCATCCTCGCTCACTCCCAGCCCATCCTCGCTCACTCCCAGCCCATCCTCGGAGCTTTACTCTCTGGAGAAACCCCAAACCCTTCATGCAAAGAGATGAAACCAGGAGAAATCCCAAACACCCCAAAAGCAGAGATAAACAGATCAAAGCATTTGGGCACAGGTTGTGTCCGAAGCTCTCAGCCAGCTCGGTGTGGGCCCGTTTTGGGGTAATTTGGTGCTTCAGCCTCTTCCACAGAGACATTTCCCCCATCCCAGGACATGTGGGATGACAGCCAGGATGGGAATCACGCCCTCAGAGCAGCCCAGGTGACTCCAGAGTGGATGGAGAGAGGCTCCTCTCTGATGTGTTATCAGGAACGCCACAGAAAATCCAATTTCCGCCCTCCCCTCTCCAGGAGGATCCAGCCCGTTTGAATATTTAAATCCCCGAGGTTTCCACGGGGTTGTGCTCATCCCAAGTTCAAGTGATGTTTGAAGAGGAGCCGTTCCTGCTCCATTATTGCCGCTATCGTGCGGCACCGACCTCGGCAGAGGCTGATAATAGGATTGTAAACTTTTGAAGTTAATAGGAAAATTATAGCGCTCCGTGTATTATTCTAATGCAATAAGCTGCCACATAGTGTCTCTCACCCCGCGGGGGATCACGGCTCGTCACCCAGCCTGGCAAGGGAGTGATTAAAGCCCCATGAAATTCGTGGTGTCACAAAAGTCTTAAGAAGCGTGAAATTCTTGGGTTTGCATTTAAAAAAGAAAAAAAAAAAAAAAAGAGGGGGAAGAAAAAAAAAAAAAAAAGGAAAATTGCGTTTGGATGTCGTTTTAAGAGAGGATTGTTAATTCCAGATGGGCTGTGGAGGCACAAAGGGCTCGTGTGGGAGCAGAGTCACAAAAAGTCGGGAGGAAAACACGAGTTTGGTGTTTGGTGCAGAACAATCCAAGGGACGTTTCCAGAACTCTGATCCCAGCGGGGCAGGGCCTGGCAGGGAGTGCCCGGCTCTGGGCAGAGGCTCTGAAATTAAAATTCTGTGAGGGAATTTCTTCTTTCTTCTGTGACAAACAGGCTCGGGGTGTGTGAGGGTCAGGGCTCTGCACGTTCCCAGATCCAGTTCTGGTCCCTGTTAGGTGAGCGGGGCTGCAGCCAGCGGTTCAAAAATGCAGCTGGAAACAAATCAGGAGTGGGGAGAAACCAAATGGAGGAGGGAAATGTTTGCCCTGAAATAATCCTTTACCCACAAACTCCTCCTGGCACAACCAGGGCACAATCCCATGTCCCAAATCCCAAATCCATATCCCATGTCCCACAGCCCACATCTCAAATCCATATCCCATATCCCATATCCCATGTCCCACATCCCAAATCCATATCCCACATCCCAAATCCCAAATCCATATCCCACATCCCACATCCCAAATCCATATCGCATATCCCACATCCCAAATCCCACATCCCACACCCACACACCCCACATCCCAAAATCCCAAATCCCATGCCTCACATCCCACATCCCACACCCCACCCTCCCTATCCCACAGCCCAAAATCCCACACTCCCTATCCCACACCCTCTATCTCACATCCCACAATCCCAAAATATCAAAATCCCACACCCCACACTCCCTATCCCACATCCCAAAATCCCACACTGCACACCTCCTATCCCACGTCCCAAAATCCCACAACCCACACCCCACATCCCACAATCCCAAAATCTCAAAATCCCATATCCTACACCCCACACCCCCTATCCCACATCCCCTATCCCTCATCCCAAAATCCCACATCCCCTGTCCCAAATCCCAAAATCCCACACCCCACATCCCAAAATCCCTCATCCCCTATCCCTCATTCCAAAATCCCGCACCCCACACCCCCTATTCCACATCCCAAAATCCCACACCCCACATCCCACAATCCCAAAATATCAAAATCCCACATCCCACACCCCCATCCCGCACCCAGATCCCAAAATCCCACACCCCCTATCCCCAAATCCCCAAATCCCAAAACCCCACACCCCCTAACCCACCCCCCACACCCCCTCTGTCCCTCCCCAGATCAAGCTCAAGGAGATTTTCGAGACGCCCTCGGAGATCGCGCTGGTGCTGGAGCTGGTGACGGGGGGAGAACTCTTCGACAGGTACAGACCCGGCTGGGGCTGGATCCCGGCGGGATGGGGAGGAGGAGGATGGGGAGGAGGAGGGGGAGGAGGAGGAGGATGGAGGGGCTGAAGGCTCCTGTACCCCCACAGGATCGTGGAGAGGGGATTCTACAGCGAGCGGGACGCGGCGCACGTGGTCAAACAGATCCTGGAGGCTGTTTCGGTAACGGGACCTGGGGAGGGGTTGGGATGGGGTTCTGGGGGGATTTGGGGTGGAACTGGGGGGCTGACCCCAAATATCCCTGGGGAGAGGGGTCTGGAGCTGCACTAATCCCAAATATCCCCAGGAAGGTGTCCCAGAGCTGTTCCCATCCCAAATATCTTCAGGAAGGGGCACCCAGAGCTGCACTGATCCCAAATATCCCTGGGGAGAGGGGCCTGGAGCTGATCTGACCCGAAATATCCCTGGGGAGAGGGGTCTGGAGCTGATCTGACCCCAAATATCCCTGGGTAGAGGAACCCGGAGCTGCACTGACCCCAAATATCCCTGGGGAGAGGGGCTGGAGCTGCTCCCATCCCAAATATCCCTGGGGAGAGGGGTCTGGAGCTGCACTGACCCCAAATGTCCCCAGGAAGGTGTCCCAGAGCTGTTCCCATCCCAAATATCCTCAGGAAACGACACCCAGAGCTGCACTGACCCCAAATATCCCTGGGGAGAGGGGCCTGGAGCTGATCTGACCCCAAATATCCCTGGGAAATTGTCCCAGAGCTGTTCCCATCCCAAATATCCTCAGGAAAGAGCACCCAGAGCTGTACTGACCCCAAAAATCCCTGGGGAGAGGGGTCTGGAGCTGCACTGACCCCAAATATCCCCAAGAAGGGCCACCCAGAGCTGAACTGACCCCAAATATCCCTGGAGAGAGAGGGCTGGAGCTGCCTCCATCCCAAATATCCCTGGGGAGAGGGGTCTGGAGCTGAACTGACCCCAAATATCCCCAGGAAGGAGTCCCAGAGCTGTTCCCATCCCAAATATCCCTGGGGAGAGGGATCTGGAGCTGCCTCCATCCCAAATATCCCCAGGAAGGAGTCCCCAGATCTGTCCCCATCCCAAAGCTCCTTTGTCCCCTCGCCCTTGGCCTTCCAAAGGCACCGCTGGGCACAGCTGGATCGGCTCTCCGGGGGATGAAGAGGAGGAAGGAGGAAGGTCAGAGCTGCTCTGCATCCCAGAGTTCCCATGGCAACAGGAGGGTTTCAAATCACGAATTCCAAGCTAGAAAGGGATTCTCCTCAGCGATGCCTGTTCCCGAGTCTGTCCCGAGTTTGTCACAGGTCCCCAAATCCTGTCCAAGCCGTTCCCTGCCTTTTCTCACCCCATTTTTCCCTTTTTTTTCCCAGTATTTGCACGAGAATGGAGTCGTGCACCGGGACCTGAAGCCGGAGAATTTGCTCTACGCTGACCTGTCCCCCGATGCCCCCCTGAAAATCGGTGAGTTGGGGACCCTGCAGGGGGGTGGTGGCACCAGAGGGGTCCCAGTGCCCCTCCCTGGTGGCAATGCCACTCCCTTGTGTCCCTGCCAGGTGACTTCGGGCTCTCCAAGATCGTGGATGAGCAGGACACCATGAAAACCGTGTGTGGGACACCGGGGTACTGCGGTGAGAGGGACATGGGGACAGGGGGGACAGGAGGGACAGGGAGGGAGAGGGACATGGGGACAGCAGGGACAGGGAAATGGGGACAGGAGGGACAGGGAGGGAGAGGGACATGGGAATGGGGGGGACAATGAGGGGAGAGGGATGGGGGCAGGAGGGAGGGACAGGGAAGGGAGGGGAGAGGGAAATGGGGACAGGAGGGACAATGAGGAGGGACAGGAGGGACTTTTTGAGGAGTAGGAAATTGGGGACAGGAGGGATAGGAGGGGAGAGGGACATGGGGACAGAGGGAGGGAGGAGAGAGGGACATGGGGACAGGGGGGACAGGGAGGAGGGACAGGAGGGACAGGGGGGACAGGGAGGGGAGAGGGACATGGGGACAGGGAGGGGAGGGGAGAGGGAAATGGGGACAGGAGGGACAGGGAGGAGGGACAGGAGGGACAGGGAGGGACAGGAGGGACAGGAGGACATTGTGGGGAGAGGGAAATGGAAATGGAGGGACAGTGAGGGGAGAGGGAAATGGGAATGGGAGGACATTGAGGGGTGACAGTTGAGGGACATTTTGAGGAGTGGGAAATTGGGGACAGGAGGGACAGGGAGGGGAGAGGGAAATGGGGACAGGAGGGAGGGAGAAACATTGTGGGGAGAGGAAAACCAGGGAGGGAGGGTCATTATGGGACAGGAAAATTAGGAATGGGCAGGAGGGAGGGAGGGACATTGTGGGGAGAGGGAAATAGGGGACAGGAGGGACAGGGAGGGGAGAGGGAAATGGGGATGGGGGGACATTTTGAGGAAAATTTGGGACAGGAGGGACAGGGAGGAGAGAGGAAAATGGGAATGGGGGGACATTTTTAGGACGGGGAATTGGGGACAGGAGGGACATTCCAGGGGGTTTCCCCACCCGAGGCAGGGGCTCGGTGCAGGGGCTGTACCACATTTGAAGGGCACAGAGCCACATTTACCCAAACTTTTCCCTTTTCTCCCCAATTGTCCTTTTTCTCTACATTTCCCCTTTTTTTCTCCCCATTTCCTTTTCTCCCCATTTCTATTTTCTCCCATTTCTCCCATTTCTCCCATTTCTCCCCATTTCTCTTCCCATTTCTCCCTTCCCCCCATTTCTCTTTTCTCTCCATTTTTCCTTTTCCCCCATTTCTCCCTTCCCCCCACACCTCCCCACTCCCTTTGGGATTTTCCCTGCTGGGATCTCCCCCCCCGGGTCTGTTTGACCCCAAATTCCAATCCCAGCCCCCGAAATCCTGCACGGGTGTCCCTACGGACCTGAGGTGGACATGTGGAGCGTGGGGGTCATCACCTACATCCTGTGAGTGTCACACCCTAGGGGACACGCGGGGTTTGTCACCTGAGGGCAGTGCCAGGGGGTGGCAGGGCTGGGGCAGGGCCAGGGGATGGCAGGGATTGGGGTTTGTCCCATGGTGGGTTTGTCCCCTTGGTGGCAGTGCCAGGTGGTGACAGGGATTGGGGTTTGTCCAGCTGTGGGTTTGTCCCCTTGGTGGCAGTGCCAGGGCATGGCAGGGTTTGTCCCATGGAGGGTTTGTCCCACAGTGGGCTTGTCCCCTCAGTGACAGGGGGGGTGACAGGGTTGGTGGCAGTGCCAGGGGGTGACAGGGATTGTCCCATCATGGGTTTGTCCCTTTGGTGGCAGTGCCAAGGGGTCACAGGGATTGTCCCATGGTGGGTTTGTCCCTTTGGTGGCAGTGTCAGGGCATGGCAGGGTTTGGGGTTTGTCCCACTGTGAGTTTGTCCCCTGGGTGGCAGGAGGGTGACAGGGTTGGTGGCAGCGCCAGGGAGTGCCAAGTGTGTCCCATGGTGGGTTTGTCACCTCGGTGGCAGTGTCAGGTGGTGACAGGGATTGTCCCATCATAGGTTTGTCCCTTTGGTGGCAGTGCCAGGGGGTGACAGGGTTTGTCCTGCTGTGGGTTTGTCCCTGGGTGGCAGTGCCAGGGGCTGGCAGGTATGTCCCAGGGAGGGTTTGTCTGCTTGGTGGCAGTGCCAGGAAGTGGCAGGGCTGGTGACAGGGTTGGTGACAGGGTTGGTGCCAGGGCTGGTGGCAGGGTTGGTGACAGGGTTGGTAGCAGTGCCAGGGTTGGTGGCAGTAACAGCCTGTCCCCTGCCCTGGCTGTGTCCCCATGCCCTGGCTGTGTCCCCTGGCTGTGTCCCCTGGCTGTGTCCCTGTCCCCTGGCTGTGTCCCCTGCCCTGGCTGTGTCCCCTGGTGTGTCCCCTGGCTGTGTCCCCATGCCCTGGCTGTGTCCCCTGGCTGTGTCCCTGTCCCCTGACTGTGTCCCCATGCCCTGGCTGTGTCCCCTGGTGTGTCCCCTGGCTGTGTCCCCCTGCCCTGGCTGTGTCCCCTGACTGTGTCCCCATGCCCTGGCTGTGTCCCCTGGCTGTGTCCCCTGCCCTGACTGTGTTCCTGTCCCCTGGTGTGTCCCCTGGCTGTGTCCTCTGCCCTGGCTGTGTCCCCCTGCCCTGGCTGTGTCCCCTGCCCTGCCTGTGTCCCCTGGCTGTGTCCCCTGCCCTGCCTGTGTCCCCTGGCTGTGTCCCCATGCCCTGGCTGTGTCCCCTACCCTGGCTGTCCCCAGGCTCTGTGGATTCGAGCCCTTCTTTGACCCGCGGGGGGATCAGTTCATGTACGGCCGCATCCTCAGCTGTGACTATGAGTTCGTGTCCCCCTGGTGGGACGAGGTGTCCCCGAACGCCAAGGACCTGGTGAGCCACGGGGCTGGGGATGGGGAGTCAGTGGCATTTCATTTCATTCCATTTTAATTTAATTTAAAATTTTTGAATTTCAATTTTTTTCCTACTTTTAATTTTTATTTTTAATTTTTTAATCCTATTTTATTTCTATTTTTAAAATATTTTAATTTAAATTTTATTTTAATTTATTCATTTAATTTAATTTTAATTTCAATTAAATTTAAAATTTTTGAATTTTAGTTTTTTTAATTTTTATTTTTTAATTTTTATCCTATTTTATTTCTATTTTTAATATTTTAATTTCAATTTTATTTTATTTTTTTTATTTTAATTTATTCATGTCAATTCATTTTCATTCAATTTAATTTAAAATCTTTGAATTTTAAAATTTTTCTGGTTTTTTATTGTATTTTATTTCTATATTTTAATATTTTAATTTCAATTTTATTTTAATTAATTTTAATTTAAATTTATTTTATTTATTCAATTTCATTTTAATTTAATTTAACTTAAAATTTTTGAATTTTAGTTTTTTCTATTTTTTATTCTTATTTTTTATTTTTTATCCTATTTTATTTATATTTTTAATGTTTTAATTTTAATTTAATTTATTTTTATTTCATTTGGTTTTATTCATTGAATTTAATATAATTTCATTTAATTTCATATTTTACTTTATTTTACTTTATGTTATTTTATTTTACCCTTTCCTTTCCTTTCCTTTCCTTTCCTTTCCTTTCCTTTCCTTTCCTTTCCTTTCCTTTCCTTTCCTTTCCTTTCCTTTCCTTTCCTTTCCTTTCCTTTCCTTTCCTTTCCTTTCCTTTCCTTTTTATTTATTAATTTATTCAATTAAATTTATTTCTTTTATTATTTAATTTCTCCCTTTATTTATTAATTTAGTCATATATATTTATTAGAAATTTTAATTTATTTATCACAATTTTTCATTTATTTATTTATCACTATTTTAATTATTGATCTTGCTTATTTTATGATTTCATTTTTGTCTATTTAATTTATTTATATTTATTTATAACCCCATCTTTTTATTTTTGAGTTAATGCATTTAATGATTTTACTTTCATGTATTTACTACATATATTTATTAATTTAATTTATTTATTGCTCACACATTTCTATTAATGATTTCATTTTTCATGTGCATTTATTATTTATTTATTATGATACACTCTTGATTTCTTTAATTTCCTGCATTTATTCCTTATTTTTATGATTGAGTAAATGTTTTATTATACTAGATATAATATATTTACTATAATTCTTTCTTATTTTGCCATGAGCTACTTGATTTTACAGTTCATTTTACTTCTTTATTTATTTATTATTTTATATCTATTAAATTTATATTATATTTATTATATTTAAATTAATATTATTTATTATATTTCCTATATTTTTATTATATTTATTCCTTATCTTCATGACTAAATTCATTATTTATTATACTACATATTATATATTTATTATAATTCTTTCTTATTTTACCATGAGCTACTTGATTTTACACTTAATTTTGCTTCTTTATTTATTCATTTTTTAATATGTATTATATTTATCATATTTGCATTTTATTATAGTTCTTCTGATATATAATTAATATATATTAGAATATTTAATGCCATGATATAAAATTAATATATATTATCATATTAAAATATATAATATAATATAATATAATATAATATAATATAATATAATATAATATAATATTTTCTTATATTATTTAATATATATTTATATTTTTAGTATTTATATGTAGTACATATAATTTAATTATATTTAAAATAATATAATGTGATATAATATAATGTTATATTATATAATGTTATATTATATTTATTATGTTATATTTATTATATTATATTTATTATATTATATTAATGTTATATTATATTACATTATATTATGCAATAGTATAAAAATTAGGATATATTTATATATTTATATGTAATATAATAATAATATGGAAATAAATAATTCCAATATATTTTATATTATATTACACAATATTCTAAGAATTAAGATATATTTATATATTTTTAATATAATAAATTTAATTATATTTAAAATATATTATTTATTATATTTATTACATTATTTATTATATTAATTCCATATTTCCACTATAGAATTACTGATTTATTACAGTACCTGTTACATATTTATTAGAACTATTTCTCATTTTCCCTGGAGCTGACTGGACATAACCAAACCTGGGTTTGGTGCTGGAATTGGCAATAACCAAACACGATTATTTTGTTGCTGGGATTTGAGAATAACCAAATCTGGGTTTGGTGCCTGTTCAGAAGCTGATGGTGCTGGGGATGGCAATATCCAAACCTGGTGATTTTGGTGTTGGGATTTGGAAATAACTAAAGCCATGTTTGGTGCAGGTTCATAAACTGATGGTGCTGGGATTGGCAATAACCAAACCTGGTGATTTTGGTGCTGGGCAGATTCAGAAGGTGATGGTGCTGGGATAACCAAACCTGGGTTTGGTGCAGGGGATTTGGCAATAACCAAACCTGGTGCTTTTGGTGCTGGGACTTGGCAATAACCAAACCCGTGTTTGGTGCAGGTTCAGAAACTGATGGTGCCCGTATTTGGCAGTAACCAAACCTGGATTTGGTGCAGGTTCAGAAGCTGATGGTGCTGGGGATGGCAATAACCAAACCTGGGTTTGGTGCTAGGAATTGGCAATAACCAAACCCATGTTGGTGTTGGGGTTGCAATAACTAAACCTGGGTTTGGTGCTGTGCAGATTCAGGAGGTGATGGTGCTGGAATTTGGCAATAACCAAACCTGGGTTTGGTGCTGGAATTTGGCAATAATCAAACCTGGGTTTGTTTGGGGCTGGGATGGGCAATAACCAAACCTGAGTTTGGTGCAGATGAGGAAGCTGATGGTGCTGGGGATGGCAATAACCAAACCCGTTTTTGGTGCATGTTCAGAAGCTGACGGTGCCGGGATTCGGAAATAACCAAACCTGGTGATTTTGGTGCTGGGATTTACAATAACCAAACCCATGTTTGGTGCATGTTCAGAAGCTGATGGTGCTGGGATTTGCAATAACCAGACCCGTTTTTGGTGCAGGTGAGGAAGCTGATGGTGCTGGACCCCCGGCAGAGGCTGACGGTGCAGCAGGCGCTGCAGCACCCCTGGGTCAGCGGCAACGCCGCCAAGCTGGCCCACATGGACAGCACCCAGAGAAAGCTGCAGGAGTTCAACGCCAGGAGGAAGCTGAAGGTCAGGGACAGCTGGGGACAGCTGGGACACAGCTGGGGCACACCTGGGGATACACCTGGGACAGCTGGGGACACACCTGGGGACAGCTGGGACACACCTGGGGACAGCTGGGACACACCTGGGACAGCTGGGACAGCTGGGACACACCTGGGGACAGCTGGGACACAGCTGGGGACACAGCTGGGGACAGCTGGGACAGCTGGGGGACACACCTGGGGACACACCTGGGATACCTGGGACAGCTGGGACAGCTGGAACACATCTGGGGACAGCTGGGACACACCTGGGTCAGCTGGGACAGCTGGGACACACCTGGGGACAGCTGGGGGGACACAACTGGGGACACAGCTGTGACACCTGGGGGCACCTGGGGCCACATCTGTCATCCCTGAGGACACCCCTGTCACACCTGGGCATGGTGACAGGGAGGCTGTCACGTCCCCATCCACGGGGAATTGTGCCCAAAACCTCCCTGGCATCCCAAGGAAGAGTTTGGAGCTGTGCCAGGGGGTCGGGATGGATTTGGGATGGATTTTGGGGTGGATTTGGGGTGGATTTGGGGATGGATTTGGGATGGATTTTAGGATGGATTTGGGATGGATTTGGGGATGGATTTGGGATGGATTTGGGGATGGATTTGGGATGGATTTGGGGATGGATTTGGGATGGATTTGGGGGTGGATTTGGGATGGATTTGGGGATGGATTTGGGATGGATTTGGGGATGGATTTGGGATGGATTTGGGATGGATTTTGTGGAAGGGTCCCCCGCCCCCCAGAGGCCGCTGGGCCCTGAATTCCCTCAGGGAACGACCCCGAGGCCGCCCCAATTTCAGGAGCATTCAGGGTGAGATTTTGGCTGGGTGATCCCCTCCAAACATTCCACAATCCCATAAATAACAATTCCCCAATTCTCTGTCCCAGGCTGCCATGAAAGCCGTGGTGGCCTCCAGCCGCTTGGGCAACCACGGCCACCACGACTGTGCCCGCGGCGGCCGCGGCCAGGGGGGACCCCGGGGCCTGGCCCAGCCCGCGGCCACCGGCGGCACCGAGGCTGGCACGGGGCTCAGAGTGTGCCAGAGTGACCACCCCAAAGTGTGCCAGAGTGACCACTCCAATGTGTGCCAGAGTGACCACTCCAATGTGTGCCAGAGTGACCACCCAGCTGTGTGCCAGAGTGACCACTCCAATGTGTGCCAGAGTGACCACCCAGCTGTGTGCCAGAGTGACCACTCCAATGTGTGCCAGAGTGACCATCCAGCTGTGTGCCAGAGTGACCATCCAGCTGTGTTCCAGAGTGACCACGGCACCATGGCCCCGGTGTTCAAGAGTGACCACTCCATCACGTTCCAGAGTGACAATGCCACCGTGTCCCCGGTGTTCCAGAGTGACCGCTCCAATGTGTACCAGAGTGACCACTCCACCATGTTCCAGAGTGACAATGCCATCATGTCCCCGCTGTTCCAGAGTGACCACCCCACCATGGCCCCAGTGGCCACGCTCCAGAGTGACCACCCAGCTGTGTACCAGAGTGACCATCCCACCATGTCCCCAGTGTTCAAGAGTGACCACTCAGCTGTGTGCCAGAGTGACAATGCCACCATGGCCCTGATGTTCAAGAAGGATCACCCCACCGTGTCCCCAGAGGCCCCAGTGTTCCAGAATGACCACCCCGCCATGGCCCCGCTGGCCATGCTCCAGAGTGACCACCCAGCTGTGTACCAGAGTGACAATGCCACAGTGTCCCTGATGTTCAAGAGTGACCACCCAGCTGTGCACCAGAGTGACAATGCCACCGTGTCCCTGATGTTCAAGGGTGACCACTCCACCACGTTCCAGAGTGACCACGCCACCATGTCCCCAGTGGCCACGCTCCAGAATGACCACCCAGCTGTGTACCAGAGTGACAATGCCACCGTGTCCCCAATGTTCAAGAGTGACCACTCCAGCACGTTCCAGAGTGACAATGCCACCGTGGCCCCAGTGTTCCAGAGTGGCCACCCCACCGTGTCCCCAGTGGTCCCTGCGTTCCGGAATGACCACCCTGCCATGTCCCCAGTGTCCCCAGTGTCCCCAGTGTCCCCAGTGGCCGTATTCCAGAGTGGCCACCCCACCGTGGCCCCGGTGGCCGTGCCAGGCTCTGGCTGTGACAGTTAACGAGCCCAGAGTGGTGTCACCACCGAGCCTTGGCCTCCAGAGCCCCGAGAGCCCCGAGCCCCAGTCTGGGGTCAGGAACTCCCTCGTGTCGTGTCCTGTCACCCCCATCACTGTCCCTGTCACCTGAGGGGTCGAGGTGGTGACTTTGCCTTCCCACCCTGCAGCACTTTGGGCAGCTGTGGCTTGGAAAGAGCCAAAGAACGAGGAGCAAACAGCAGAACTAATGAGGATTTCTGCCAGATTTCTCCTGGATTTCTCCCAGATTTCTCCTGGATTTTTCCTGGATTTCTCCGAGATTTCTCCCAGATTTCTCCCAGATTTCTCCCAGATTTCTCCCAGATTTCTTCTGGATTTCTCCCAGATTTCTCCCAGATTTCTCCCAGATTTCTCCCAGCTTTCCCAGCAAAGGCAGCCAGTTGTCTTCAAGGGGTTCCTGTAAATAATCCTGAAGGGTTTTCTTTTTATTTTTAATTTGCTGCTGCAACTGTGACATGTCCAGCACTGACTGTCACCAGCCCAGCTGTGGGGTTCCTGCTGTGTTAGGAGGGGTTTTAGGAACTTTTGACCCCAAATATTTGATCCTCCCCAGAGAACAGCCCCCTTGTTGTTCCCAGGCAGCAGCTGAGCCCTGGTTGTGTTCTTTTGGGTGTGCTCCCCACTTTTATCCTTGCTGTGCATCCCTGCTGGTGGTGGGGTGGCCATAGGGCTGGGAATGCTGGTCCAGCCTCCCCTTGGCGTTCCAGATCAGGATTGACACAATTTTAACACAAGAATTTACACAATTCTTCAGTATTGTGAGATTTTGCCACTTTGCTGCTGTTCCCTGAGGGAGGACAATGAGTTTATACCTTTTTAATTTTGATTTTTTAATGAAATCAGCAGACAAACTTCTTGAAAAGGAATTTTTTTAAAGGCAGGAAACAGGAGAAGTATTTTCAGATTTTAGCACAGGTCAAGTGACTGGACAGGAAAAGCCATATTCCATGTGGGAATTATGGAGAGCTGGTGAAATCCTGCCAGGTTTGAGCCCTGAGGCAGCAACCATGACCTGCACACCCACATTTTGGGCTAAGAATGATGTTTTCAGGGTAAAAATTCCACCTGGAGGAGAATAAATTCATACAGGAGGTTTATTCCCCCAGGATAGGGGAGCAGAGGTCAGAGCAGGGGGAAGAAAAAAGGATTTTGGGTTTATCTCCAGAAATCAAAACAGCTCCAAGTCAGGATCCACCCTGGAGCTCGGTGGGGTTTGGGGAGGCAAAGACAACAGAGAAATGGGGGGGTTCAAGAGGGGTTTTAATTGGGGAAAATATCATGGCTTGAGCAGATTTTGCACTTTTTTAAACCTGAGTTTTTCTTCAGTGAGGTGTCCCAGGGGAAAACAAAGCTGCTGATCCCGTGGGATTCTGCAGCAGAGGAAATTCTCCTTTTTTCTTTGCGTTTTTTGCAGGAGGGGAAGTTTTTCCCTCTGGTTTTTGTAATCCTGAGGGCTGAGCCTTGCAGTATTCTCAGCTCCAGAGTCCTCCCAGCTCTGTGTGGTGTCTCTGAACTCCACCTCGTTGTTTCCTAACCCAGGTTTTAAAGACTATTTTCTATCCTTTGACACGAAATGTTGATAAAAGCCGCTCGCAGGACCAGGCTGGGCACTCCCAGAACCTGCCAAGCAGGGAAAAGGCTCAGTAAGAGTTGAAGGATTCCCAATCCTACAGGAAAACGGGAATTACAATTGCCAAATCAATCACACAAAGAAGGAAGGGGCCTGCGAACAGAACCAGATCGGGAGTTTATCTCTTATTATTATTACTATTATTCCACAGGTATCTGTATTAAAGACAGGAAAAACGCCCTCGTGGGAGCCCAGGGAGGTGCGTGTCAGTCTGTTGCTGTTTGCAGAGTGTTTGAGTGACTGCTTCAGTGTGGTGCTGACAGTTCTGACAGCCAGGTGTTTACAACCGAGTAGAGACAGTGAATAAAGTATCAAATCTCAGAGCGAGGGCTCCATTTTCATTGCTTTCCTCGGAATGCCGGCGCTGACGATTGGGTTGGAAGGGAATTTAGGGATCATCTCATCCCACCCCCTGCCGTCCCCAGACACCTTCCAGGTTCCAGCTGGCCTCGGGCACTTCCAGAGATGGGGAAATCCCATCTCTGGGAATCCCATGCCGAGAATTTGGGGTTAGATCCACCTCGGATCGAATGGATCCCGCGGGTGCTGGGACCTGTCCCTTCCCGGCACCGGACGGGTTAAACCTCCGGCCAGCCCAAACCAGCAGATGACGTCACCCTCAGTAACAATGACGTCACCTTCACAGTGCCATGCCGCACCCCCGCCCGCCCACCCACAGTGGGCGTGGCTTATACATGAACATCCAATAGAAAATTATGTGGGCGTGGCTAAGGGCGCAGTACGCGTTCTGATTGGGTGAGCCTCGTGTTTTGGCCGCGGCGGGGAGGGCGGGGCGCCAGGAGACGCTCGCTGATTGGTCCGGAGGGCGATGCCGGGCGGTGCGCGCGGCGCATGCGCAGAATCTCGTGTGGAGGGCGGCGGCGGCGCGCGCGGGGGGCGGCGTTGTCGGGAGCGCGCACGGTAACGGTGCCCCCCCTCCCCACCCCCACCCCCCTCGCACCGGGGTCTGGGGGAGGACATGAGGGTCTGGGGCCGTCACCGGCACCGGGGCTGTGTTTGGGAGTCCCGCCCGTCCCTCCCCTCACCAGGGAGGGTTTGGGGGGGCGTCCCCTGTGAGGGGTTTTGAAGGGTCCCGTTCCTCCGCTCACCGGGGCGCTTGGAAGATTCCATCCCTCACGGAGGGGGGGGTTTGAGGGTCCCGTCCTTTATGGAGGGGTCTCTGCAGGGTGGTCCCGTCCTGTCCCGTCCCTGCCCTCACGGGTTCGGGTTTGCGGGCCCTGCCCCGTCCCTCACCCAATGCGGGATTTGGGGGTCGCTCCCCTCACGGATTCTGGGGGTCGCTCCCCTCACCCAATGCGGGATTTGGGGGTCGCTCCCCTCACACGGTGTGGGATTTGGGGGTCGCTCCCCTCACCCAGTGTGGGATTTGAGGGTCTCTCCCCTCACGGATCCCGGGAATCTCTCCCCTCACCCGGTAGGGATTTGAGGGTCTCTTCCCTCACCCGGTGCAGGATAGCGGGGGTCTCTCCCCTCACGGATTCTGGGGGTCTCTCCCCTCACCCAGTGGGGATTTGGGGGTCTCTCCCCTCACGGATTTGAGGGTCTCTCCCCTCACGGATTCCGGGGGTCGCTGCCCTCACCCAGTGAGGATTTGGGGGTCTCTCCCCTCACGGATTTGGGGGTCTCTCCCCTCACCCAGTGGGGATTTGGGGTCTCTCCCCTCACCCGGTGCGGGATTTGGGCAGGCTCCGCTCCCGTCCCTCCCCTCACGTGGGTTTTTTGGGGCCGGGCGGTTCCCGCTGTCCCCGCGCCGCCTCACGGGGGTCCCGCAGCGGCGCCGCCGTTCCGGGCGCCACTAACGGCGGCCCCGGTCCCTCCTCCGCCGCAGGGCCGCGATCCCGGAGCCCCGGCCAGCCCAACCCCTGCACCTTGGAGACCTTGTAAGTACAGCAAATCTTCCCTTTACTATGTTTTTTTTTTTTTTTTTTAATTTATTTACAGCCCTTGAGGAACCACTGAGGCCGCTCTGCTCAGGTTTCTGTTGCAAATCGTGTATAAAAATTGGGATTGAATGACATGTAATGAGTCGGGATTGAATGTCATGTAAAGAGTCTATCCAGTTATTTTTAGGGTGTAGTTCCCTATTTTCAGGGTTTGGTCGCAGGAAGCTGTGGATTGGGCAGGTCTGTGGCTGCATTGTGTAATTTCTGACTGTTTTTCTCACCCAACACACACACAGTGAGAACCATTTGTGCTCCTGGAATTAGGGGTTTTGTTTATCCTGGGGTTGTTTGGGTTGGAAGGACCTAAAAGCCCATCCAGTCCCATCCCAGGTTGCTCCAAACCTCGTCCAATCTGGCCTTGGACACTTCCAGGGATGGGGCAGCCACAGCTCCTACAGAAAAATTGAATTTAAGCTATAGTTTTGGAGAATGCAGCAGGGTGATATCAATGCAGTGATCCCAAAGGTAAAACAGTAATAACTGTAACAATATATTTGATTAGATCCTGTATTTCTTTCAAAAAACCAAAACCACTCTGCACAAAGGTGGGTGACTCCTTTATTCCCTTTTTTCCCCTCAGAACACCTTGGAATTGCCCTTCCCCACGTGAAGCTCAGCCATGACCGACCCAGAGTTCATTCTCTGCAAGTGGAAGAGGCGTTTGTGGCCAGCCAAGGTGAGGAGGAATGAGGAAATGTTTGTGGAGGTTGCTTGGAAAGGGCTGAGACAGAGCAGGAAGGAAGGGAGAGGTCCCAGAAACTGTCTGAGCTTGTCTGAGCTGTGGAGATGCCAGCAGGGAAAATGGAGAGGGCCTGGAATGATGGGATGGGGGGGTTCAAAGGGCAGAGTTGGGTGGGATATTGAGACAAAATTCTTCACTGTGAGGGTGGGGAGAGCCTGGAATGGATTTCCAGAGGAGCTGTGGCTGCCCCTGGATCCCTGGAAGTGTCCAAGGCCAGGTTGGATGAGGTTGGAGTAGCCTGGGACAGTGGAAGGAGTTCCTGTTGGATGAGATAGGATTTAAGGCCCCTTCCCACCCAATCCTTGCTGGAATTGTATCATTCCACAATCCTAAAGCTCTGTCAAGCTGCTTTTCTACAAACATTTTGCTGTTGGTCAGGATTTTAAATGAAGATTTTTTTTTTCACTTTTAACACAGGTTCTGTGCAAACCTGGAGTTGCTGGGAGCAGTCCAGTTGCCACCACGAAAAGGATGGGATTAAAAGCTGAAATCCTTGGCTTGGAGAAGCAGTTGAGTATCCTTGTTCCTGTCATGTGTTTACATTCTTAGAGTATGAAACAATAAGAGGAAGAAAGAAATCCTTTTATCTGAAGGTGCCTGTGAGATGGGATCCTGGATTTGCAGAAGGTTTAGGTGTTTAACCCTAACGAGGACAGGCTGGAGGAGGGAATGTTTGGGGTTTTTTGCTGTCTGAGAGCAGTTTTGTGGTGCTGGGAGTGTTCTGGGTGCTGGTTCCATTCACCTTTTTGTGTTGCAGGGTCAGTGTGAGCTCTGCAAACGCTGTTCCCCTGACTGAGGAGAGGATCAAGGCCATTGCCTCCACCCTGGGTGAGGAGGGAGGGGCCCAGATGTGCTGCTTTGTGTCTTTTCTAGGTGCAAATTACCCACAGAAAACCCCAAATGTGCTGCTTTGTGTCTTTTCTAGGTGAAAATTACCCACAGAAAACCCAAATGTGCTGCTTTGTGTCTTTTTGGGGTGAAAATTACCCACAGAAAACCCCAATGTGCTGCTTTGTGTCTTTTTGGGGTGAAAATTACCCACAGAAAACCCCAATGTGCTGCTTTGTGTCTTTTTGGGGTGAAAATTACCCATAGAAACTCAGCCTGGGGGGATAAATCTTGTGTATTCCACTCTTTTTCTATTCTCCTTTTCTATAAAATTGGAAAATCGGTTAAAAATGATCATTTTCCTCTTCCCTGGGGTGGTTTGTTGGAGGAATGGTGAAGAAATGTGAGTTTCTCTCAAAATGAGGCACTTCCAGCTTGGTCTTTGTGTGTTCCATCCTTTCCCTTGGGAATCATGGGTGATTTAAATACTCAATTTATTTTCTTAAAAGCAACACTACAAGTAACATCTATTATTTTCTTTAATAATACATTTTGTTTATGATAGACTAATGATGATAATTTCATTTATTGATGTTTTTTTTTTTCCTCATCAGAGCAAAAGAAAAGCATGAGTGAGGCCGTGGAGGAGCTGCAATATCGCTGTTCCCTTAAAATTGCTCTGGATATTCTCCATCAGACTGACTCAGGCAGTGAAATGCCACCTGCAGAAGGACCAAACCCCGAGTTTTCCCAGGAGAAATCTTCCCCACCCACCCCCTCCCACGGCTTCTTGTTGCACTCTCGCTCTAAAAAACCAGAACCTGAGGCTGCCAAGAGGAAAAGAAAACCCCAAAAGAACTGTGGGGTGAAGGATGATCCCAAAACACGGAGCCAGGGAGGTGCTGTGGCTGCAGAGGGGGGTGGGAAAGCACCTGGAGGTGGCACAAGCCCTGCCAGGACACGTGGGGGTGGCACAAACCCTGCCAGGTGTGGTGCCAGGGACTCGTGTGTGCCACCAGCCCCTGAGAGTCCCAACTGCAAAAATGCAGAAGCAAAATCCTCACCCAGACACAGGAAAATCCAACCCAGAGCAGAGAATGGAGTCTCCTGTAAGCCAAAGGCTGGGAGAAGTCAGCAAGGAAGGAAAAGAGGATGCAGGGATGCTTCCCACCTGGATGAAACACAAGTGGCTCCTGAGGAGGGGTCTCCAGCTGTCCTCTCAAAAGCTGGCACTGTGGAACCTTCCAGAAAGCCTGGAGGAACATTCCTGGATCCCTCCTGTGGAACTGCCTCGGATGAGCTGGAGAAAAGCATCAGCAGTGAGAGTGAGAACCTGGCAGAGCAGCTGCATGGGAGGAGAGAGGCAGAGGGTGGAAAACACCTGGATGGGGGCCCAGGGACAGACAGGAAAGGCAGGAACCCCCCTGGATCCTCAGCTGGGCCCTCTGGTGCCTTCCCTCAGCCTCAGCAGGAGGAACAGCAGGATCCCTCCCAGCTGGCTGGGAATAAAGGCCCTGACTCCGAGGAAGATGAAGGTGGGCACATCCCTTGGGGCAGGGAAACCTTCACCCCACGTGGCTCACCTGGGAGTGGTGCTTTGCTTTTGGGGCAGTGCCTCTGCAAGTGCTGCTTTGGTTCCTTTTGGTTTCTGTTCCTGGGAAGTTGAAATGCTGATCCCTGCAGTGCTGGGTGGTGTTGGGGTTGTATGGAATTGTTTGGGCTTTTCCTTGGAAAGCTGGGGTTTTGTTTTCTTTGTTTTGGTTGAGTTTTTTGGGTTTTTTGGGTTTTTTTTGGTTTTTAGGTTTTTTGTTTTTTGGTTTCTTATTTTTTGGGTTTTTTTGGGGTTTTTTTTGGTTTTTTTGTTTTTGTGGGGTTTTTTTGGTTTTGTTTTGTTTTTGTGGGTTTTTGTGTGTTTTTTTTGTTGTTTTGTTTTGTTTTTTGGGGTTTTTTTTGGTTTTTTTGAGTCTTGTTTTCATTTACTTCTCTCTGATACATTGAGATTAAATGTTTTTAAATGAGCAGGTGCAGGGTCCTGAATCCAGCCCCAATTAGGATGTGAAGGTGTGTCAGGTCCCCTGTGGGGCCACACTCAGGTGTGTCAGACCCTGTGTCCCCTTTGGGGTCACACTGAGGTGTGTCAGGTCCCCTTTGGGCTCACCCTCAGGGTGTCAGACGCCTGTGTCCCCTCTGGTGTCACCCTGAGGTGTGTCAGGTCCTCTTTGGGGTCACCCTCAGGTGTTTCAGACCCTGTGTCCCCTTTGGGGTCACTCTCAGGTGTGTCAGGTCCCCTCTGGGGTCACCCTCAGCTGTGTCAGACCCTGTGTCCCTCTGGTCACCCTCAGGGGTGTCAGGTCCCCTTTGGGGTCACACAGGGGTGTCAGGTCCCCTTTGGGGTCACCCTCAGGTGTGTCAGACTCTGTGTCTCCTTTGGGGTCACCCTCATGGGTGTCAGACCCTGTGTCCCCTCTGGTCACACTCAGGGGTGTCAGGTCCCCTCTGGTGTCACCCTCAGGGGTGTCAGACCCTGTGTCCCCTCTAGGGTCACCCTGAGGTGTGTCAGGTCCTCTTTGGGGTCACCCTCAGGTGTTTCAGACCCTGTGTTCCCTCTGGTCACACTCAGGGGTGTCAGGTCCCCTCTGGTGTCACCCTCAGGTGTGTCAGACTCTGTGTCCCCTCTGGTCACCCTGAGGTGTGTCAGACCCTGTGTCCCCTCTGGGGTCACCCTCAGGTGTGTCAGGTCCCCTTTGGGGTCACATAGGGGTGTCAGGTCCCCTCTGGTGTCACGCTCAGGTGTGTCAGGTCCCCTCTGGTGTCACCCTGAGGTGTGTCAGGTCCCCTCTGGTGTCACCCTCAGGTGTGTCTCACCTCTCTGAAGCTGATCCTGCCCTAATCCCTGCATTTCTCCTGGTGCCATTGCAGGGCTGGAACCCTCTGGGATGTGCTCCAGGAGAGTTTCCTCGGAGAGCCTCCCTCCCCTCTCCCCTCTGGCAGATGAAGAGGAGGAAAATTTCCCAAGTGTTCTGTCCCATCGAGGTGAGAAACCAGCACAGACCTGAAGTTCTTCCCCTCTGAGTTTTACTGCAATCCATGGGGGTTCCAGGAGGGAATCCAGCTGGGATAAAATTCATTTTCTGGCTCTATTTTCATTTAATTTTGCTGCAGAATGAAGTAAAAAATCCCTGAAACTGAGCAAGGGCTTGGGATTGAAGTTGCTGCCTTTCAGTTCAGAGCTCCCTGTGCTGCATTTTGGGGTCACTGTGAAAATACTGAAGAGAAATTCCTGGAGTTCTGTTCAAAAGTTTCAAAAGTACACATATATGTATATATTGATATATATATATAGTAGTAAGCTGTCAATATGGGGATAAAGAGTAAAATATCCTAAAATAACTTTATAATACTTTTATCCCCGATTATTTGCTCTATTTGTGTTAAATATTAAATTCTGCAACTTTCAAATTAATTCCAAAAATAAAGACAAAAAAAAAGTTTAAAGTTTATTATCAAAGACTGCACTTGCTCCCCCACACTTTTCACACAAAATTAACATTTCTACCCAATTAAACCAAAACCACAACATCTTTTGTTGTGAAGAGAAGTTTCTCTCGGAGGAGAAGAAGAGAGGGACAGCATCCTGTCTTGTTTTATGGTTTTTAAAGAAAATTTCTCTTCTTTTTCGTGCCAGAACCCAAATTCTTCGAGGAGGGGATGTTGGTGTGGTGCAAGCTGCGGCGCTATCCGTACTGGCCAGCCGTGGTAAGAGCAGCTCCTGTTCCTCACATCCTGCTGATAAGGAGCAATTCCCCCTTCTGCAGTGACTTTTGCCCTTCCTGAAGGTGTTAAAGACCTTCCAGTAGAAGCATTTCAGGATTCAGAGAAGTAAATTTGTGCTAAAAGCGCTCAAAATGTGAGAAATTCACACCTGTTGGTGCAGAGCAGGGATTATCCCAGTTCTTTTTGGAGCAGGGCTTTGTTTCTTTGTTTGCCAAAGAAAAGGGAGGATCTTTGTGCACTAAAAATGCTCCCTTGGGGGAACTGGTTGCTGCTTCCTCTTGAATTTTTTTGTATTTGTGTAATAGAAGAAAGTTGCACCAATAGGAGAGATTTAAGTGTGGGTTGTGGTGGGTGATATCCACGAAAAATCTCCCTGCTTTATCAGGATTGGGATTTTTGAGGCTTTATCCTCTCTGCAGGTGAAAGCAGTGAAGAGGAAACACCGGAGGGCCTGTGTGCTCTTCATAGATGGCACCACGAATGAGAAGAAAAAAGGGTAAAAGTGGATTTCCATCCCATGCTGAATTCCAGTCTGTGGCTCCAAGCCCTGTGCTCATTTCCTGGTGCAGGGTGAGGACAGTCTGGGAGGGAGGGGCTGGCCCAGGTGAGGCTTGCAGGTGCTTTGTTATGCTGCAGGTTGAGACAGCTCCCAGTCCTTGGGAAGGGCTGAGGAATCGAAAACAAAACCAAAAAAACGAAACAAAACAAAAAAAAAAATCCCTGAAGTGCAGCCAGTCCTTTCCTTGTGCTGCCCAAACTTTCTGAAAACTTTAAGTTTTCTCTAAACCAGATATTTCTCATTTGTTAGAAGATTCCATACTTTTAACTTGCTCTGGAAGCAAAAACCATTAAAATTAATGCTCTTTAATGGGAAATGGGATTTTTGGGGAGAAGCAGAACTGCAGTAAATAAACAGGAAAATGGGGCAGTTAAATGCACCTCTGTGTTTCTTTCCAAGTTTCTCAGTGTCTCTGAGGAGCCTGAAGCACTTTGACTGTGAGGAGAAGCAGGAGCTCATTGTGAGTATCCCAGAGATGTGGAACTGCAGGATATAAATGACCAAGGGGGGAATGTGGGGTTTGACCCCCCCAAAGCCTCCCTCATCCCTGTGACAGCTCAGGCAGGAGCTGTTTTATTGTGAGGAAAAAATTATCATGGACTATTTCTCTTGGAGAAACCCTCCAGAAAATCCTCCTTGTTCTGCAGGAACGAGCCAAGGAGAATTATTGCAGGGAAATCCAGTGGTGCCTCCAGCTGATCCTGGACTATCGGATCCGAGTGGGTAAGGAGGGGCAGCACCGTGGAATCACCAAATCCCAGCGGGGTTTGGGTGGGAGGGACCTGAAACCTCACCCTACCCTGGGCAGGGACTCCTCCCACTGCCCCAGGGTGCTCCAAGCCCTTCAACCTGGCCTTGGACACTGCCAGCCTCTCTGGGATCCAACAAACAACATCCCTTCCTCAGAAAATGTGGGTTCTGCCACGAAAAAGAAGGGAGATTTTCTTTAAAAACAATAAAACAAGACAGATGCTGCTCCTCTCTTCTTGTCCTCCAAGAGAAATTCAAGCAGTTTCTCTTCACAACAAAATGTGTTGTGGTTTTGGTTTAAATTAGGTAGAAATCTTAATTTTGTGTAAAAGATATGGGCAATAAGTGCAATCTTTGATAACAATAATAAACTTTGCACTTCTCTTTTTTTCCTTTATTTTTGGAATTAAAGTTGCAGAATTTAATACTTAAACAGAACAGACAATTGAGGATACAAGTATTATAAAGTTATTTTAGGGTATTTTGCTCTTTATGTCCATATTGTCAACTTACTATTATATATATATATATATTTATATACTGAGATCCAGCAGGAAAAGGGAACCCCAAGCTTTTATTCCTGAGTGGAACTGATCACTGCCTCTGTTTTGGGTTTTTAGGTTGTCATTCTTTCACTGGGTCCTTCCTGGAGTATTTTGCTGCTGATATCAGTAAGTGAATCCATCCTTTTAGGAATTTTTATTTTGGCTCCAACATTTACACACTGACTTTGGCACCAGACCCAGAGAGGGGCTGCTGGTAAATTTACAACTTGTTGTAATTAAGGGTTTAATAAATTAAATAAATACTGATGGTTCAAGACAATCAGGTCATGGAATCAGAGAATAGTTGGAGTTGTGGCTGATGCCTTATGTTGCAGAGTCCATGTCAAGTCCCTGATATTTTATTTTTTCTTTAAGGCAAATAAATATTTTGATGCTGTGTTTTTTTTTTAACCTCTTTGTTCGGGAAGAAAAACTCAGCAATAAAAACCCTTATTTCCTATTAATATGGCTATGACAACTCTTTGTACATTTAGAAATGAATTGTTGTGGTTTCTGTTTCAGGTTACCCAGTGAGGAAGGAGGGATACCAGAGTGTGGTGCAGATGGCATTCCCAAACACACAGGAGGAAGGGGCTGGAGAGTCTTCCTCAGACACCTCCCCCCAAAAACCCCCGAGGAAGCTCCTCCCTGACAGGACCAGAGCTGCCAGGGACAGGGAGAACAAAAAGCTGGTGGAGTTCATAGTGAAGAGCAAAGGGGCTGAAGAACATCTGCTGGGGATCTTGAAAAGTGGCAAACAATCCCGCTGGCTGAAGAAATTCCTGAGCTCCAGCCGCTACATGACCTGTGTGGAGACTTACCTGGAGGATGAGGAGCAGCTGGACCTGGTGGTTGGCTACCTGAAGGAGGTGTACAGGGAGATGGACACCAAGAACCTGCACCAGATCCTGGGGGATGGCATCAGATTCATCTCAGATGTGCTTTTACCTGAGGTGAGGGAGCGTGGAACGAGCTGTGGGGGATAAATGACACTACAGTAATTTCACCATTATAAGCCGCATCATTTTGACTAAAATTTTGGTCTGAACCCAAAGTGTGGCTTATATATGGACAAAAGAACAAAAAGTTGCTGTTTCAGTTTGGAGGACAGGTGTCTGCTGAGACAGGAGGAGCTTCTCTTTGAAATGGAGAATGTAAACCCCCTCCCTCCAAATTATAATAAATTTTGAAATCAAGGGGCTTTCAGGCAAAGATATGGGAATTAGGAATAACAGTTCTTTACTAGGGAAATTAAAATAGAAATACAGTACTACAAAGAACAAACCCCAAACCCTGACAGAGTCAGAGTACAACCTGACACCCCATCAGTCAGGCAGGGTGTTGGCAGCAGTCCCATTCCATGGTGGCTGCATCCTCCTGCAGTGACAGATGTGGCTCAGTCCCATTCCATGGTGGCTGCATCCTCCTGCAGTGACAGATGTGGCTCAGTTGGAGCAGTGCTCCTGTACAAGGTGCAGTTTCCCTCTGGAGCTCCAGTGGTGATGTGGAGGAGTCCCTTTTCCCTCTGGAGTCCAGTGGAGAAAGGGGCTCCCTTAGTGTCCCAAACCCTCTGTTTTTATCTTGGTAAGAAATGTTGGGCTCTTCCCCCTGGCTGGAGCAACTCCCAATGGGATGCAGTAATTTTATCAGTGCCACAGTGGGACTCAATGGCCATGAGCAGAAAATGACTGGCTGGAGGAAGGATGGGTTGTGAAAAGATAAAGAACACTGCCCCAGCTGGTTTATAAACATGGCCATGAACAGGAGATATCCCATGAGATAAAGAACACTGCCCCAGCTGGTTTCAATGGATGCCCATTAGCAGAATATCTCCCACAGAGATCAGGATCACTGCCCCACCCTCAACAGATGCTGATAGAACAGATCCCTTTTATTACACCCTGTATTGTAACATGCAGCTTATAATTGTGAAATTACTGTAATTCCCATTATTTATTGTGACCTGGGGAGAGTTCCCAAACCTGAGCCAGGCAGGAATATTCACCCCTGCCTGCAGCCTGAGTCACTCAAATGCTGATTTTTAAACACAGAAAGGAGAAGCTTCAGGTATTTTGTTTTTTTTTCAAACAGACTTTCCTGATGTTTTTTAATTACATCTGAGATGTTTCAAAGCTTTGTTTCGGGGTTTCTGCTTTAATTTGGCAACTTCTCAACATTTTCTTGGTCCTTTGTGTGTGACAAAGTGGGAGGTGTTGTGTTGGCTGTTGTGGATACCTTGTATTCTTCCCAGGAATTTTCCCAGGAGAACATTAACTCGTGTAGAAACAAAATTACTGTGAAGAATATTTTAATCTGAGGACAAAAATACCCCCCAGGGGATGATACTGAACAATTTCATATTATTTATTTAAGAATTTCAGGCACTCAGTGAGTGGTTTCATCCAAGTTTTCCAGGTAACTGAAGAACCCTTCTCTCAAATTGTGCTCAGCTGAGGCAGTTTCAAATCCCTGGCTGTGATTTAGCTTTGCTTATTGATTATTATTATTAATTATTCAATGCTTTTCTAGGCCATCATCTGTGCCATTGCTGCTGTGGATGACATTGATTATGAGAAGGCAGAAGAGAAGTACATTAAAGGACCACCTGTGAGCAAAAGGTAGATTTGTTTTCAGGATTTTTAAGGGTTTTTCTCCTTTGTTGTTGGATACAGAAAAGTTTGAGGTGAGGGCAGGAGAGCTGAGGGACAAAACATGGAAAATATCCCAACTGAGCTACTCCAACACTGCAAATTTAATTTATCCTGGTGCTGTCATCTAGACAATAACATCCTGGTTTAAATTAAAAACTTCTCTATTTTTCTTTCCAGAGAGAGAGAATTGTTTGATGAGCAAGTCCTGGGAAGCAAAAAGCTCAAGATGGAGCCAGAGGCTGCAGAGAGCTGAGGAGTGGCCAGGGCTGCTCAAGGCCAGGTGTAAATACCCAGTGGTGATTTCTATAAAATGTGGCATTCTTTGTAAAGTCTGTGTGTACATTCCCAAATATTCTGCTCTCAACCCTTGCTGTTTCACCGTGTTCAGGATCCTCATCCATCAGTGCCCTCCTGGGGGGATTCCAGAGACCCCCAGAGCTTCTGCTGCTCCAATTTCCACATGGATTCTTCTAGGCAAACACCCAGTCTGGGAAGGGATCTTGTCCTGCTCTGTGGCCTCCTTGCTGCTGATAAACCCAGGGGGTTCCTGGCAGGAAAAGCTCCCAGGGGTTCCCCTTTCCTCCCTCATGGATCTCCAAGGCTGGGAAATCAGATTGGTGCCCAGAGCTGCGACCTGGATCTCAAAGATTTGGGTTTTTGTTTTGTTATGACAAGTAAAATTCTGTGGAGAAGGAATCCAGCTTTGCTTCAACAACAGCATTTCCTTTTCCTCTGACAGTGAACCAGTGGAGTGCTGGTTTATTGCCTCTTTTGGGAGGCTTTTAATTGTCTTTTTCTCATCTAAATTCCCAATTAAATCCTGCCCATCTCCCTGCCCACCTTTGCTGGAGCTGTGGCACATGGAAGCAACTAATTAATGATGAATAATGATAAATGATACATAAAACTCTCTGATTAGGGTTTCTCTGTGATAATGAAATGTGATCTCCTTGCTTGTCCAGTAAAACCCAAGATGATTTGAAATGAAGAAGTTGAAATTGGGATCCAGATGTCTATCTTGGCTGTAGTAATTATCTGAATATATTTTAATTACACTTTTAATTGCTCTGTGCTCTCGAATGAGTTTTACCATGGAATCTTTATTCCTCTTATCTCAAGTACCTCAATTATAGGGACAGGCCTGGAAGTGAAGGTTTTATTAAAATCTTTGAGGAGGGATAATGAGTTTTGTGGGATAGGATGAAAAATTAATGTTGGAGTTATCTCAGAGCTGTGAGTGGCACTTTGGAGCTGAGAGTTTGGGGAGGGATTTCCTGCCCCTCATCCCAGTGCTGTGGGGTGATTTGGAGATGGGAATCAACTTCCCCCTGCTGCACATGCACCCTGTGTTCCCTTCTCCATCAAAACTCCTCGAGTGCTGCTCAGATCCTGCTCCACCCCCGTGCACAGAAGCAGAATCACCTCCCCTCCCCTTCCCTGCAGCTGTGGAATCCTGCAGGGCTTTGGGCTGGAGGGGATCTCCATGGGCTCATTCATGGGCAGGGACCCCTCCCACCATCCCTGGGTGCTCCAAACCCCTCCAGCCTGGCCTTGGGCACTTCCAGGGATCATCCTGCCCTTGTCCCACCCCCTCCCAGTGCTGCCCCACCGGTCACTCGCTGGTCCTGGGCACCAGGCTCAGCCTCACTGTGTACTAAATAAAGTGGGATGAAGTGAATCATCAACGTTTGCTGCCTTTGTTGAATTATTTTGATCTGTGGTGGGTGGTGCTTGCACCCCAGTTTTACAGCAGGTGAAGGTTGTTTTTATACAGCAGATAGAGCTGAGATATCCTGTTTCAGTTTCACGTTATTCATCACTGGGAAATGAACTCGGTGGTTTTGGTTTCTTGTGCTTTATTGGAAAGGGGCTGGCACACACCAGCTCTGCTTGTGCTTGTCCAGTGTTAATGAATCCATGTTCCCTCAGCTGCCTCAATGCTCAGTGTAAGATCACTAAATCAGATTTATCATTAATTCATAATTAATATTTAATATCTTTAATAATTATCATAAATTCCGTGTTACAGCCCATGGTGCTTCATTCCTCCCTGCCTGTGGGTGTGTTTCCAGGATATTAAACCGATCAAGTGCACGGTTTGGGGAGAGAATAACGAATTCCCAAGCTTCGGGGGATGTTTTGGGGTGAAAATAGAGCTTTTATAACCAGAAAAAGAAGCTTCTGCCGAAACCCGGGATCGAACCAGGGACCTTTAGATCTTCAGTCTAACGCTCTCCCAACTGAGCTATTTCGGCTGCACGGCGGCGCTCCGCCCCCCCCGCCCGTCACCGCCGCTGGGCAGGCGGGACACGAGGGGGCCGTGGAGGGGGGACACGGGGCGGAGTAGGGGACATGGGGACGCGCGGGCACACGGGCGGGGTGCGGGGACACGGGACAGGACGCGGGACAGGCGGGAGGTGGGGCACGGAGACACGGGAACAGGGCGCGGGGCAGGGTGGGGAGCACAGAGACACGGGCGCAGGACACGGGACAGGACACGGAGTCACGGGCACAGGGCACTGGACAGGCGGCACACGAGGGGGTCGTGGAGGGGGGACACGCGGGGACATGGGGCGGGCTGCGGGGCACGGAGACACGGGCACAGGACACGGAGACACGGGCACAGGACACGGGGCAGGCTGGGGGACACAGGACAGGGCACGGGACAGGCGGGACACGAGGGGGTCGTGGAGGGGGGACACGCGAGGACATGGGGTGGGCTGCGGGGCACGGAGACACGGGCACAGGACACGGGACAGGCGGGGTGGGGGACATGGAGACACGGCCACAGGACAGGGAGACATGGGCACAGGACACGGGACAGGCGGGACACGGGGGGATCGTGGACGGGGGACACGCGGGGACACGGGGCGGGATTGCCGGGCACGGAGACACGGGCACAGGACACGGAGAGACGGGCACAGGACACGATACAGACGGGGCACAGGACACGGGCACACGACACGGGACAGGCAGGACGCGGGTCACAGAGACACGGACACAGGGCACAGGGCACAGGACACGGGCACAGGACACGGGGCAGGCAGGACGCAGGTCACAGAGACACGGGGACTCGGCACGGGCGGGACCCGGGGCAGGCGGGAAGCGGCGGCAGCGCGGTCTCTGTGGCGCAATCGGTTAGCGCGTTCGGCTGTTAACCGAAAGGTTGGTGGTTCGAGCCCACCCAGGGACGGCCGCTCCTCCTTTTTCTGCGCGATCGCGGCTCCGCAGCTCCGGCACGGGCCCTTCCCTCCGAGTCCTGCGGCGGCTCCGGGACAGCCCCGCCCGCCGGGGATGCTCCGGGATCATTTTGGGATCGTTTTTTCATCGCTTTGCCGCGGGGCCGGCGGCTGCCTGCGGAACTCGCCGCCGGGGCCGCGTTTCCCGCCGGAGCGCTGAGGCGGGGCCGCGCCGGAGCCTTTAGCGGGTGCACCGCGCCCAGAGGTTGCGTGAAGGGTGCGGAGAGATGGCGGCGCTGGCCCGTGAGCGGGGACGGGAACCGGGGTGGGGACGGGACAGGGAGCGGCTTGGGGACCCAAACACCCCTCAGCCCTCCGCCGTGGGAGTGGCCGGGAGGGATCCCTGAGGGGACCGTTCCGGGCCCGCAGCCGGGCTGAGCTCTCCGCTCCTCTCTTGCAGGTCTGCGGCTCCCGGCGCACGCTGTGCTGGGCTGGCGGTGAGCGCGGGGCTGGGGGCAGCGGACGGGGGGTGAGGGCTGGGGGGTGAGGGGCTGGGGGGACCCCAGAGCCAGTGCGGGTTTCCTCCCCACCGGGGTTTGTGCAGCAAACTCTGGTTTTGCGTCGCGGTGCCTTTGTCACCCTGTCACCCTGTGCGGGCCCTTTGTGTCCCCAGGCCCGGCTCTGCGAGTCCCGTTGGCGCTCAGCTGCTCCACCAGACGCCGGCCGATCACGCTGACAGGTAACTGCTCCTGTTAGGGACAGGGAACAGCCGCTGCTGTTGGCTGAGGTGACAGAGGCTCCTCCTGTCAGGCGTTTCCCCCTTCCCTGCTAAAATCCGGGGAGATGTGGGAGCCCCGGGGAGAGGCAGCCAGGGATTCTCTCTGTGCTTGGGGTCTGGCTCAGCACCGAGCCCAAATCCCACACTGAGGGGTGGGATTCTCATTGCTCAGGGAGCCACAGCCCCTTGGAGGGCTAGAGGCTGATTGTGCAGGGGAATAACTGGAGAGTGACGGCTCTGTGCTGTTCCTTCCAGCGCTGTCCAGGTGCAGAAGAGCTCTGCTGTTGTCCCGAGGAAATCCTACGTCCCCAGCAGCCGTGGCGAGTACGTCATTACCAAGCTCGATGACCTGGTCAACTGGGCACGGCGGGTGAGTCCTGAGCCACCCTGGCACAGGGACACAGGGTGACACTCAGAGCCACCTCCTGCTCAGGATAAAAATAGGCTCAGAGCTCCTGTGGCCGAGTTCTGTGGTCAGATGGTGACATTGGGGTGCAGTGACAGAGCAGGAGAGGCTGAAGGTGCTGAGGGTGTGTGTGGGGTCTGGAACTGCCCTTTGGTCACCAGCAAAAGGCACTTTCTGGAGATGTCCCTGCCCTGAGCAGCTGCTCTGCCTGTGGGGAAGGGTGACACAAGTGACAGTGCCCTGGCTCTGCTGTGCCTGCCTTAGCTGGGCTGGTCCTTCTCTGGCCACCACTGTCCCCGTGGGGCCTTGAGTCCTTTCTCTGGCCATTCCTGCCCGAAAGGGGCTCTGAGCTGTTTCTTCTTCAATCACTGGTGTCACTGTGGGGCTCTGAGCTGTCCCTTCTTTGATCACTGGTGTCACTGTGGGGCTCTGAGCTGTCCCTTCTCCAGGGCTCTGAGCTGTCCCTTCTTCAATCACTGGTGTCCCTGAGGGCCTCTGAGCTGTCCTTTCTTCAATCACTGGTGTCCCTGAGGGGCTCTGAGCTGTTCCTTCCCCTGGGCTCTGAGCTGTCCCTTCTCTGCTGTCCCTGAGCTGGGACACCACTGTCCCTGTGAGGCTCTGAGCTGTCCCTTCTTCAATCACTGGTGTCACTGTAGGGCTCTGAGCTGCCCCTTCTTGGGCCAGCACTGTCCCTGAGGGGTTCTGAGCTGTCCCTTCTCTGCTGTCCCTGAGCTGGGACACCACTGTCCCTGTGAGGCTCTGAGCTCTGAGCTGTCCCTTCTTCAATCACTGGTGTCACTGTAGGGCTCTGAGCTGCCCCTTCTTGGGCCAGCACTGTCCCTGAGGGGCTCTGAGCTGTCCCTTCCCCTGGGCTCTGAGCTGTCCCTTCCCCTGGGCTCTGAGCTGTCCCTTCTCTGCTGTCCCTGTGTGGCTCTGAGGTGGCTTTAGCAGTGTCAGGGGAGCACTCTGGACACGTTCAGGCTGCACACAGAGCTCTCTCCCCACAGATCCATTCCCCAGAGCCGTGTGTTTTGCTCCAATCTCCCTTTCTGTGTCACCCACGCTGTCCCTGAGCTGCTGCCTGTCCCCACAGAGCTCCCTGTGGCCCATGACCTTCGGGCTGGCCTGCTGTGCTGTGGAGATGATGCACATGGCAGCCCCTCGCTATGACATGGATCGTTTCGGGGTCGTGTTCCGCGCCAGCCCCCGCCAGGCCGACGTCATGATCGTGGCAGGGACCCTCACCAACAAAATGGCCCCGGCTCTGCGCAAGGTACGGGGACCCTGGCACCCTGGGGACCTCAGGGACCACGGGGGGAGCTGGAGTCACCCTGGGGCTTTTTCTTTTTTGGTCCCTGGTGGTATTTTCCAGGACCAGAAAAACTCACATTTCATCAGAAAAAGACCAGAGGCCTTACTTGATAAGTTCCACAAGAATCTTTATTTCATGGGGAGGGTGGTCAAGCAGGGATCTCTCAGAACAAAGGGCAGACAGCTATACTTATAGGTTCAGGGAGGATTCAAACTACAGCCAATAAAAGTTTATACAAAGAACAGCATCCAATCTAAGTGAGAAGTTCTAAAGGTAAACTGCCCAATTACAAAAACTAATTTCTAACCAATTATCTTCCAAAGTGTTAGAGAGTGACCAAATTCTTAAGGAATTTGGCTCAACCTTGGTATCTAGGATACCTTATCTATTATAGCAAGTTCCAGGGGCCAGGGGAAGATGGCTTTGGGGGAATTGTATCATCCACATCACCCCAAATGTCCCTGTTGTGCAGGTCTATGACCAGATGCCCGAGCCTCGTTACGTGGTGTCCATGGGGAGGTGAGTGCTGGGATATCCCTGGGGGTAGTTCTTTGCTTGTTTGTGTTTCCAGGTTCTTAAAGAGGCCTTGTAGAGCAGAGCAGAAATTCCTTCTGGGAATGGTGTGTGTGAATCCTCCCAGGGATAGATTCAGGGGGTTTGCAGCTGCCAGGCTGGGCTATATCCACAATGCCAGAGTTTGCTTTTGGCTTTCAAAATGCTTCTGCTGGGCTGGAATCTGCTCCATGAGGGACTCAGTTGGAATCTGCTCCATGGGGGATTCATTTGGAATCTGCTCCATGGGGGATTAATTTGGAATTGGCTCCATGGGGGGATTAATTTGGAATTTTATCTATGGATGATTCAGTGGGAATCTGCTCCATGGGGGAACTCAATTGGAATCTGCTCCATGGGGGACTCAGTTGGAATCTGTTCTGTGAAGGGATTTGGTTGGAATCTGAGGGGACTCAGTTGGACTCCATGGTCTCAGAGCTCTTTTCCAACCTGAATGATTCCATGGTTCTCACAACTTTCTTGTCCCCACATCAGGCCTGAGGGCAGCTGGTCCAGGCTGGAACAGCAAAAATTCTGGGAAATCTCTGAGGCAAAATAAAAAGTTTTGTAGCAGAGAGGGAAGGCTGTGGAATCTGCTTTGTGAGGGTGATGGGAACAGTTCTGTTGGGTTGGATTCATCTAAAAACATCCCAGGCAGCCTGGCAGTGCCCACCTGCCCAGGGCCACCTTCCCTTGGCCTCCTGCTCACCTTGCTGGGCTCACCCTGTCCCTGTCCTTGTCCCTGTCCCACAGCTGTGCCAATGGTGGGGGCTACTACCACTACTCCTACTCCGTGGTGAGGGGCTGCGACCGCATCGTGCCCGTGGACATTTATGTGCCAGGTACCAGGGGCAGCTCCAGCTGGGAGAGGGAAATCTCTGCATTCAGGGCTGGGTTGGAAAGGTTTTCCTGTTTCAGTGGTGGGGAAGCTGCAGCAGCTCCAGGGATTGTGGGGTGGGAGGGTTGTGGTGGTGGCACTGTCAGTGGGGGGGTTTGGATGCACTTTGAAATCAAAGAATTGCTCTGTTTGATAAAGATCTTGATAAGCACCAGAATTTAGTTTTGTGGCAGCCCCAAAGGCAGAGGGGACTCAGCTTTGGGATAAGTCCTGGGGTTGGCACCTGTGCTGCTCTGTCTGTGCAGTATCAGCTGTGTCATCTCCCTCCCTTCCTCCTGTAGATGATACATCCTCCCTTCTTTCCTTTTTCTCCCTCTCAGGATGCCCACCCACAGCTGAGGCTTTGCTGTACGGGATCCTGCAGCTGCAGAGGAAAATCAAGAGGGAGAAGAGGATCCAGATCTGGTACAGGAAATAATTTTATTTATGTCCCACTGAGTGCCCTGGGCACCGCTCACATTCACGCACAAATCCGGCTCCTCACGCCTTCCAATAAAACTCTGCCTGCTCCAGGGGCTTCTCTGTCTTTAATAAACCCCCTCTGACTCAGGGCTTGAAAATCTGGGCTAAATAAAGAGCAGGAGCTTGAATTTGATAACACTGCTGAGTTGGTTTGTGGTCTGAACAATCTGACAGGGGAGGTGATGTCATATCGTGACATAAAGGCTTTGTCAGGATTTGGTTTTTTTGTTTAAGGAAGTTTTGGGATCAACACATGATCCCTGAGCCCTCCCTGGGCTTGTCCTCACTCACCACCTGCTCCTTGTTGGTAATTGCTACACAGGATTTAATAAATCCATAATATTTGTGTGCACAGGGGCCAGAAATTAATTCTGTTTCTGAAATTAATTCTGAAATTAATTTCTGTTTCAAGTCAAATACTGATGCTTAAAATCAGAATGTGATTCATAAACCTGAATGTAGAGCTCTTAAGCAGGGCAGGGATTGAGCAGCCTGTCCTGGATGCATCCCAGGAGCCTGGGATGAGGAATGGTTGTGCCTGAGGGACAAACACACTTTGGAAAGACAAATAAATCGCTCGGGAACAGCAGTTTGGGTATTTCATTCCTTTTAATGGACTTTATCCCTTCTGGGGAGACAGGAAACATCACTCATTGAGCTCTGAGGGGGTGTTGGGGTCAGGATTTGCTGCTGTGGGCTTCAGCTGAAAATATTGGGAAGTTTCCCTGGGGAGGTGCTTCAGGAGAAGCTGAAATGCCTCAAAATGCCTCAGACTGCCCCATTTCTCCCACTTGGTTTGGATTATTTGATTCTTGTGGGAAGCCACCCTGTGATTTCTCAAAATGATCCAATTTTTTGGGGAAATGGCTGGTTCTGAAACCCAAGGCTCCAAACCACCGAAATTTTAGCTTAATTGAGAATTTGAAGAGTGAGAGCAGGGTGAGAGCAGAGTGAGAGCAGGGTGAGAGCAGGGTAAGGATGGGAGTTTCCCATCCTTTTGTCCCCTGGAATCCATCCCAAACCTCCACCCATCTCTGCATGAATCAGCTCGGATCTCAGGGGCTTTCAGGGAGCTCTGAGCCTTTCTCCCCCTGATCAGCACCTGCCCCGGGCTGTGCCCCTCAGTGTTTGAGCACGGTGGGGGTGATCATCCTGGGGTGCGAGTAATAGCGGCACTCGCGGGGCGGCTGCAGCTCCATCACGCTCGTGCTGATGTTCTCCCTCCTGAACCCCGCCTGCAGCAGCGGCCCCACCTGCGTCTCCTGCGGGACAGGAGGGGAGGGAGGAGCGGCCGTGGGTGTCAGCTGGGAGAGGGGACACCGGGGGACAGGGGACAGCGCCACAAAACCCTCCCAGCTCCCCACGCGGGGATGGAGCGGCTCTGGCTGATCCCGGGCACAGCTTTGGGGATGGGGAGCGACTCACCTCAAACATCTTCTCGATGTCGCTGTAGCTGGTTTTGAGCAGCTCCCCCCACGAGGTGAGGTTGCAGTAGGTGAGGACCCCTCCGGGCCGCAGCAGGCGGAAGGCGTGGCCCTGTCCCGGGGTTTGGGGACCAGGGTGAGCTCGTCCTGCTCAACACCCGGCCCCGTTCACGATCCGAGCCTGGCTCAGATCCCGGCCCCATTCCCGATCCCAGCCCAGCTCAGCTCCCGGCCCCATTCCCGCTCCGAGCCCCGCTCAGCTCCCGGCCCCATTCCCGATCCCAGCCCCGCTCAGCTCCCGGCGCCATTCCCGATCCCAGCCCCGCTCAGCTCCCGGCCCCATTCCCGATCCCAGCCCCGCTCAGCTCCCGGCCCCATTCCCGCTCCGAGCCCCGCTCAGCTCCCGGCCCCATTCCCTATCTCAGCCCGGTTCAGCTCCCGGCCCCGCTCCCGATCCCAGCCCGGTTCAGCTCCCGGCCCCATTCCCTATCCCAGCCCCGCTCAGCTCCCGGCCCCATTCCCGATCCCAGCCCCGCTCAGCTCCCGGCCCCATTCCCGATCCCAGCCCCGCTCAGCTCCCGGCCCCATTCCCGATCCCAGCCCCGCTCAGCTCCCGGCCCCATTCCCGATCCCAGCCCCGCTCAGCCCCCATTCCCTATCTCAGCCCGGTTCAGCTCCCGGCCCCATTCCCGTTCCGAGCCCCGCTCAGCTCCCGGCCCCATTCCCGATCCGATCCCCGCTCAGCTCCTGGCCCCATTCCCGATCCGATCCCCGCTCAGCCCCCATTCCCGATCCCAGCCCCGCTCCTCCCCGCAGAGCCGCTGCCCGAGCTGTCACCTGGATGAAGTTGAACTGATGCGTGTGCCAGGTGTCCTCCGACAGCGGGTAGGTGTCGTACAGGATCCCTGCCGGGAACAGCGGGGCTGGCCTTAGCTGGGACAGACCCTGAGGGGCTCATCTGGCCCGGGAAAATCCCCCTTCGTGGCCTGGTATTGCTGTGTTCCTATTGCAACTTGCCCCCATGTCTGTGACCCCTGAAAGGCAGCGATGTGATGGCCCCCAAGATAAGGATCTGCTCCCCAGGACAAGGATCTGCTCCCCAGCACAAGTATTCACTCCCCAGGACAGGGATTCACTCCCCAGGACAAGGATCCACCCTACGACAAGGATCTGCTCCCTAGGACAAGGCTTCACTCCCCAGCACAAGGATCTGCTCCCCAGGATGGATTCACTACCCAGGACAAAGATCCACCCCCAGCACAAGGATCTCCCCCCCTGCACAAGGATTCACTCCCCAGGACAAGAACCGCAGGGACACGGCTGTGTCCTGTCCCCGGCTGTGCTCTCTCCCCAGCCCCATGGGAGGATGTCCACCTGCACCCTGCTCAAACTGCTGCCCCTTTCCCTGGCTCAGGGATGTCCTGGGATGCCCTGGGCTTTGCTGCACCCCCCTTTGCAGTGGGGTCCCCTCCCCACGCTGCTGTTGATGTCTCACCACTGAAGTGCCCGTCCGGCAGCGTTGGCACCACGTCCTCCCACAGCCCCTTCAGGGGCACCACCTGTGCATGGGGGGCAGAGGGGTGAGCTGGGGGGGGTCACAGGCACCCCCCAGCCCTGACACAGCCCTCTGTGCCCCTGACCTTGTGTGGCTGTGCCTTGGCCCACTGCTGCAGGCGCTGGAAAACGCCCTCGTTGCACTCGATGATCCAGTGCTCCTCGATGTCCAGCTCCTGCACCTTGGAGGCAGCGATGGCCATCCCGAACCCCACCTCGAGCACACGGCCACCTGCACGTGGAACTCACAGCTCTGGGTGTTCCCTGCCTCAAACACCACTCCCAGCCCTGAATTCTGACCTGTTCTTTCCCCAAATCTGGCTCTTTGGGTGCGGGTTGGGAGCATGTGGTGCTGCTGGCACTGAGGGGAGTTGGGAGCAGCCCCATGGCCCTGTCACCTGCTGCCCCTGTGTCCCTGTCACCTGCTGTCCCCCACAGCAGCCCCATGTCCCTGTCACCTGCTGCCCCCCACAGCTGCCCCTGTGTCTCTGTCACCTGCTGCTCTCCACAGTTTGCCCCCATTAAACCCCACCCCAGCTGATCCCAGTGGGAACAAACAATGTCCAACTGGCAGGTAAACAGCCCCAAAAGCAGCAAGGTCTGGGAGGGGAAACAGCCCCAAAAGCAGCAGGGTCTGGGAGGGGAAACAGCCCCCACAAAAGCAGGGTTTGGGAGGGGAAACAGCCCCAAAATCAGCAGGGACTGGGAGGTGGCTGCATCCCCTCCCCCTGTCCCTATCCCCTCCCCATGTCCCCATCCCCTCCCCCTGTCCCCATCCCCTCCCCATGTCCCCATCCCCTCCCCATGTCATGTCCCCATCCCCTCCCCATGTCCCTATCCCCTCCCCATGTCCCCATCCCCCTTTCAAGAATGCGTCACCCTGACCCAAGCACACAAGTGCCACCACGGCCCTGCTGTCCCTGTCACTGCACATGCAGTGGTGTCCCCCAGCAGAACATCTCCCCCCACACCAGCTGCTTTTGCAGAATCTGTGCCAGCACATCCCAGAGCCCGAGGGGTTCCTTTACCCTTCGATGCAGCCACGGTGGCCAGTGAGTGCATGTAGGGGGTCTCCCAGCGCTCCATCACTGGCTTGCCCAGGATCTCCAGGTGGGCATCGGGCTCATCGTAGCCCGCCTTGGCTTCCCTCCAGGCCGCCCTGCAGTCCTCGCCCTCGGCAAAGATCGGCGCCGCCGCTGCGGAGCTCATGGCTGCAGGAGGAAAGTCCAGCTGGAGGGGCTGCCAGTGCCAGGGGAGGGAGAGAAAGGAGAAAGGGCCACTGGGCTCTTGGCCGGCTTTAAATAGCCCTGCTGGAAAATGCTGAGTGTGCACAACCGGCTGGGGCCCCTCCGGGGATCGGGAGCCTTATCGGGAATGGGAGCCCTTATCGGGAACGGGGCACCACGGGACAGGCCAGGACTGCCCGGCCTGAGCGGTCACACGTGGCCTGGGGGTCACCGGGTGACCTGGGGCTGCAGGGGATGTCCCTGCTGCTGGTGGCACCGTGCTGGGAATGGCGTGGCTGGGAAGGAGCAGCACTGCTGAGTGGTGGAGCTGGGCTGGAACAGGGGGGACACAGGGGAAGGGGTTCCCTGTGCACCCTGCTGTGTCCCACGCTGTGTCCCACACTGTGCCACCCTGTGTGCCACACTCCGGGCCACGGGGATGATCACTGGGATCCCCGAGATGGACACTGGGATCCCATGGGATGGAGACTGGGACCCCCAGGATGAACACTGGGACCCCCAAGATGGACACTGGGATCCCTGGGGATGAACACTGGGACCCCCAGGATGAACACTGGGATCCCATAGGATGATCCCATGGGATGGACACTGGGATCCAATGGGATGGACACTGGGATGCCATGGGATGGACATTGATATCCTCAGGGATGGACACTGGTATTGCTGGGGATGAACACTGGGATCCCTGGATGGACACTGGAATCCCACGGGATGATCCCCAGAGATGGACACTGGGATCCCATGGGATGGACACTGGGATCCCAGAACGGACACTGGGACCCCTGGGATGGACACTGGTATTTCTGCGCACGGACACTGGGATCCCCAGGGATGGACATTGGGATCCCGTGGGATGGACACTGGTATTCCTGGGGACGGACCCTGGGATCCCATGGGATGATCCCTGGGGGATGGACACTGTTACTCCTGGGGACGGACACCGGGATCCCAGAACAGACACTGGGATCCCTAGGGATGGACACTGGGGTCCCTGGGATGGACATTGATATCCTCAGGGACGGACACTGGGATCCCAGGGTCCGTCCCCAGTAATACCAGTGCCCGTCCCCAGAAATACCAGTGCCCGTCCCGTGGGATCCCAATGTCCATCCCTGGGGATCCCAGTGTCCGTCCCCAGCAGTATCAGCGTCCGTCCGTGGGATCCCAGTGTCCGTTCTGGGATCCCAGTGTCCATCCCCAGCAATACCAGTGTCCATCCTGATGGGTCCCAGTGTCCGTCCGTGGGATCCCAGTGTCCATCCCCAGCAATACCAGTGTCCATCCCATGGGATCCCAGTGTCCGTTCTGGGATCCCAGTGTCCATCCCCAGCAATACCAGTGCCCGTCCCGTGGGATCCCAGTGTCCATCCCATGGGATCCCAGTGTCCATCCCATGGGATCCCGGTGTCCATCCCCATGAACACCAGTGCCCATCCCATGGGATTCCAGTGTCCATCCCCAGCAATACCAGTGTCCGTTCTGGGATCCCAGTGTCCATCCCCAGCAATACCAGTGCCCATCCCATGGGATCCCAGTGTCCGTCCCCCGCAATACCAGTGTCCATCCCATGGGATCCCGGTGTCCATCCCCATGAACACCAGTGTCCGTCCCGCGGGATCCCCGAACGGAACCCGGGACCCCGCGCAGGCCCCGCCCCCCCGCGCGCGGACTGCCCTTCCCGCCGGCCCCCGCGCGCGCGCGGCCACGCCCCCTCTGCCCCTCCCAGGGCGCGGCCCCGGAGACCCCGTAGCGAGGGGCGGGTGCGCGCGCAGCGGCGGCGCTGAGGGAGCGCGAGCGCGCGGCGGGGGGGGCCGGGCCGGGCCGGGGGCGGCGGGGGGGGAACCGGGACTCGGGAACCGGGACACGGCCGGGAGCGCCCGCCCGCGGCCCCACGACCCGCCGCTGGCACCGCCGCCACCGGAGGGAAGAGCCGGGCGCGGCCCCGGAGGAGCCGCCGCCATGAACAGCGTGGGAGGCGCCGATGAGATCGGGTGAGGGGAAGGGGAGGGCGACGCGCTGGGACGGAGGGGGGAAGGCTCGGTCACCTTTTCCCGCAACCTCACGAGAGGGTCCCGCCGGGGCTTCCCCGGGCTGGGAGGCTGAGCTGGGACCGGTGGCGGGCAGGAGGGGGCTGAGGGGGGGGGGCCGGTCCCGGACCGGGGGTGCTGAGGGGGGGGGGGGCCGGTCCCGGACCGGGGGTGCTGAGGGGGGGCCGGTCCCGCCATGTTGGGGCCGTGAGGGCGCACACCCCCCCCACCCCCCCGCTCCCGTCACGTGACCGGCGCGCGCGCGGGGCTGCGGCAGGTGCGCGCGCCCAAGGTCACCCGCCCGCGGCGCTTCCCGCGCCCGCCCGCACCGGATCCCCCCGCGTCCCTTCGTGTCCCTTCGTGTCCCTTCGTGTCCCCTCGTGTCCCCCTCTCCTGTCACCTCCCACGGGAAGCGCAGGGCAGGGGGGACAACGCGCCGGTGGAGGGAGGGGATTGTCCCGCTCTGCTGATGCGGCCTCACCTTGAGTCCTGCGCGCAGTTTTGGGCGCTACAATGTAAGAAGGATGCTGAGGTGTTAGCGTCCAAAAGAGCGCAGCGGACGTGGTGAAAGGCCTTGAGTGGAAGCCTTAGGAGGAGCGGCTGAGGTTACTTGGTGTGTTCAGCCTGGAGAAGAAGAGACTGAGAGGAGACCTCATCGCAGTGTAAAGTTTTCCTCGTGAGGGGAAGCAGAGAGGCAGCTCCGATCTCTGCTCTCTGAGACCAGTGACAGAACATGAGGGAACGGCTGGGACTGTGGCTAGAGAGGTTTAGGGTGGCTGTCAGGGAAAGGTTTTTCCCCCCTGAGGGTGCTGGGCACTGCCCAGGCTCCCCAGTGCACGGTCACAGCCCCGAGGCTGCCAAAGCTCCAGGAGTGCTTGGACACCGCTGTCAGGCACAAGGTGGGGTTGTTGGGGTGTCTGTTCAGGGCCAGGAATTGGACTCGATGATCCTTGAGGATCTGTTCTGTGATTCTGTGGGGATTTTGTTCTGGTGGCTCCTCAGGGCCGCCCCGAGGGGCTTGGGGAGGAGGAGGGGAAAGGTGGGAGGACAAAACCAGCACCAGGAGCCTCCCCTTCCCCTCCTGTCCCCCTGCAGGGCTGCCCTGCCGTGCTCCCCTCTGCTCAGGATGTGTTCCAGGCAGGAAAATCCCGGTTTTAACTGTTCTGGGGGTTTTGCTGCCTCAAACCGAAAGCCTGACGCAGATCTGGTTCTTGTGACGTGCATTTAGAGTCATAGCAAGGCTTGGCTTGGAAGGGACTTTAGAGATCATGCAGTGGCACTGAGTGTTGTTCTGCTTGAGAGCTGTACCCTGGTGACATTGAAATTCCCAGGCTGCAGACTTGGGCATGGTAGAACTCGAAGTAGCAAAAACCGAATTTAAAAATCCTCGACTAGTTCTTCCAGTGCAGGTTTTGGCACAGAATTTGCCCATCAGGACTGGTCACTCTGTTTGAAACTGGAAACATGAACCATGCTGCTTGCACTGCTTTGTAAGCTGCTTATTTACTGCATGTTCTTAATTTGTAAATCCTAAAAGTACAGGAGGCAGGATAAGTGACTTCCCGAGCTGTAGGTGAGTGCCAGGCTCTGGGTCATTCCATGGAATATCATCATCATCATCCAGGTTATTCCATGGAATATCATCATCATCATCCAGGTTATTCCATGGAATATCATCATCATCATCCAGGTTATTCCATGGAATATCATCATCATCATCCAGGTTATTCCATGGAATATCATCATCATCATCCAGGTTATTCCATGGAATATCATCAGTGCCCCTCCTGAGCAGGCTGGGCTGTCCCAGAGCTTGTTCCCAGTCACAGGCTGTGACCCTGCAGAGCTGTAATCAGATTGGGAAGGATTGGGGGTTAATCAGAAAGGGAAATTTTTTTTATTCTCCTCCCCCAAAAGCACTTGGGGGAAAGGTGAGAGCACAGAACAAACTCAGCTGCTGCAGCCCTCAGAAGGAAGCCCTGGTTTAAAGCTGTTGAGAGAGGCAAGTCTGGATGGGAACTTATGAATTCAGCTGCTTTTCTAGGCAAAGATTTTCAGAGAAAATGCATAAGGAAGCTGTGCAAGCCTTGCAGGTGTGTTGGCATGGGTAGGGAGGGGCCCTGTGTTATTTGTTATAATTAATTAGTATTTGGAGCTGATTTAGATGAAGAAAAGTGCTGATCTTGATCCTGCTGTGCTGAGGTGTTGATCAGAGCTATTAATCAAACCCCAGATAATTTATATAGGCAAAGAGTTTGTGCTTTTGTTGAGTTTTGGTGGTTTTAAAACATCTGTGCTTGCTTTTTTACTAATCCTGAGTTGATTTGCTCCAGCAGCAAGTATGTTTATGGTAACACAATAAATTAGCAATGAAAATTCTCCCAGGAAGTGGTGAGGCAGAACACTTGGTTAAAACTTATTATACAGCTGCAACTTCTGAGGAGTCATTACCCAGCTTTCTGCTCCTGGAGTGATCCCTGTGGGGAATTGTGCTGCACCTGTCAGGATCTCACTGCTCATGGTGGGCACACTCACCTGCCCAAAAAACCAGGCTGCTGCTTTGGGCTGTCACCTGCCTGTGCTGGAGTGGCTTTGCACAAAATTCAGCACTGTGGGGACAAAATTCAGCACTGTGGGGACAAAATTCAGCACTGTGGGGATGGAGTGAGGTGTCCTGCAGTCTGTGGGTTTGGAGATTTGGGGTGGTGTCAGCAAGTGTGAGGGGAGACTGAGCAGGGTCTGCAGCTGCTTCCTGAGGATGAACAGCAACCTCTGTTCTGTGGGAGGAAGGGCAGGACCCAGGGGATGGTTGGAGCTGTGTCCCAGCAAAGATTCTTCCTCAGAGGGTGCTGGGCACTGCCCAGGCTCCCCAGGAGATGGGCACAGCCCTGAGGCTGCCACAGCTCCAGGAGCTTTTGGACAGTGTGGGATTGTTGGGGTGTCTGTGCAGAGCTTTATGATCCTTGGGGATCCCTTCCAGCTCAGGAGATTGTGTGAAAATCTCTGCTGTTAATGTTTCCATGGCTCTGCACAGCCCCAAGGCTGCCAGAGCTCCAGGAGCGTTTGGACACTGCTCTCAGGGATCACAGGGTGGGGTTGTTGGGGTGTCTGCAGGGCTGGGAGTTGCTCAGTGCTCATGGATCCCTTCCAGCTCATGATAGTCTATAAATTTTATGCATTTCTATAATTTAAGAGCTGCCAGCCCATGAACTGTTAGGACCAAAAGTTTTGTGGGGTGGAGCGTGGGTGAGGCCTTGGGGAAGGGCTGGTGATGTGGAGCACTCCCTCAGCCATCCTGCCTCACAGCTGTCCTGTACCAGACCACATCTGGATTTTTGTAAGCTCTGACAGCCCTGCTCATGTCTTCAAACCATGGAGGATCCCAAAACAGTGATTCTTGGCTTTTGGTGTTGCACAGTGTGTGTATAAAGCAGGGCTGTGGATTTCCATACAGTGCTGGAGTTGGCCTTGAGCAAGGCAGCATTGCTGTTTCAGTCCATGTAGGGTGACTACAAATAATTCATGGTGGAATTGGAAGGTTTCAGTGACCTCCCTCCTCCTTGCAGACAGCTTGGTGTTCTCCAGAGCACAGCTAGTGCTTTTACAGGGATGTAAAATAGATTAATCTTGTATACCAAGCTATCAAATTGAGTTAAAAACACCCCAAAACAAACCATAAGCTATAATGTTGTTCAAGAAAACATCACTAACCACACATCAAAACTTTATTGTGAATGTAGCAGCAGATCAGCTGATTTTACTTTGCTATCGAGAAATTCGAGTTAATTATTTTCCCTTCAAAATAAGGCACAGCAGAGGGGTTTGTGTCCTGTTGAGGAGAGCAGAGGTGATCAGGGGACACCAGGATGGTGGGGCCACCTGGGCAGAGCCTGGCTGCTCCCAGCACAGACCTGTAGCTGCTGTTGAGCACGGCCCTGAGCCCGTGCCAGGAGCCAGAGCCCTGCCAGAGGGAGCTGGGGGCACTTTTCCAATCCTTGAGGGAAACTTCGTCATCCCCAACGTGCCCACAGAAAACAGGCGTGTTCTGAGAGAGGGTGGGGCAGGACAGCTCCTGCCCCTGCTGCTCTGGGGGGAGCAGGGGAGGGGACAGCTCCTGCCTGTGTTCTGGGGGGAGCAGGGGAGGTGAAAACTCCTGCCCCTGCTGCTCTCAGAGCAGGGGTGCCAGGTCCTGCTCGTGCTGCTCTCAGGGAGGGCAGAGGTGCCAGGTCCTGCCCATGCTGCTCTCAGAGCAGAGGTGCCAGGTCCTGCCTGTGCCCCTCTCAGAGCAGAGGTGCCAGGTCCTGCCTGTGCCCCTTTCAGGGCAGAGGTGCCAGGTCCTGCCTGTGCCCCTCTCAGGGCAGAGGTGCCAGGTCCTGCCTGTGCCCCTCTCAGGGCAGAGGTGCCAGGTCCTGCCTGTGCTGCTCTCAGGGAGAGGTGCCAGGTCCTGCCTGTGCTGCTCTCAGGGCAGAGGTGCCAGGTCCTGCCTGTGCTGCTCTCAGGGCAGAGGTGCCAGGTCCTGCCTGTGCTGCTCTCAGGGCAGAGGTGCCAGGTCCTGCCTGTGCTGCTCTCAGAGCAGCGGTGCCAGGTCCTGCCTGTGCCCCTTTCAGGGCAGAGGTGCCAGGTCCTGCCCGTGCCCCTCTCAGGGCAGAGGTGACAGCTCCTCCTGTGCTGCTCTCAGGGCTGGGCTGCCAGGTCCTGTCCATGCTGCCCTCAGAGGGAGCAGGACAGAGGTGCCAGGTCCAGCCCGTGCTGCTCTCAGGGGGAGCAGGACAGAGATGCCAGGTCCAGCCCATGCCCCTCTCAGGGTGAGGTGCCAGCTCCTGCCCATGCCCCTCTCAGGGAGGGCTGCACGTCCCTTTGCACGAGGATGAGGCAGCAGTGGCAGCCGCTGTCTGCTGTGACACTCAGGGCTGTCTTTGCCTCGTGTGTCACCAGCTCTGTTGTTTGCTGGCTGCTCAAGGAGAGGCTTTGATCAGCCCTTAACAGTCGGTCTGTTCTTGTGAAAGACAAGCCTGGTGTCACGTCTCAGCTTGTAACTTAGGAACAGAGTTTGCCTCAATGGAACAAGGCTCAGAGGTGCTGTGCAGTGTTGGATTTTGTCACTTTGGCTGCTGCACAAGGGTCGTGACATGATGTCCTGTCACAGAGAGTGAATCAAAGTGGAAAGGGACAGGCTGGTTTTGTCAGTGAGCTGCCCTGCTCCACAGGAACTTCCAGTTGTGAGGCTTTCACTTCCCTTGGTACTCCCAGTGCACCTGCAGCTCTCACTGGGGCTGGCTGGGCTCTCCCTGCCGTTAGCTGCTCCTGAAAAGAGCAGGTGAGAGAAAGTTTAGTGATTTTTTTTGTTGGGAGAAATTCAACTTTGCCCATGTAAGTGAGGATGCAGGAATGCTCACCATACTCAGTTGTGCGTGAAGGTGAGCAGAAGACAAAGCAGAAGGTGTTTTTTTTTTTTTTCTTTGAGGTTTGTTGGAGAACTAAAGGGCATCCCCCAAAAATAAACTATCCCAGTGCTTGTCTGTGCAGAGCCATGGAAACATTAACAGCAGAGATTTTCACACAATCTCCTGAGCTGGAAGGGATCCCCAAGGATCATCAAAGCTCTCACAGACACCCCAACAATCCCACACTGTCCAAAAGCTCCTGGAGCTCAGGGCTGGGACCATTCCCTGGGGAGCCTGGGCAGTTCCCACCACCCTCTGAGGAAGAATCTTTGCTGGGACACAGCTCCAGCCATCCCTGGGTCCTGCCCCTGCTCCCAGAGAGCAGAGGTTGATGCTGCTCCTCAAGAAGCAGCTGCAGACAGCTGTGAGAGGTTTTTTGTGGGGGTTTATTCTTGGTACTGTTAAGGGCTAAGTGTTGAGTGGTTTTAACCAACCTTTAATTACCCAGTAAATGACTGCTTGAAGTTCTGTCACACCCAGGAGTTGATAAAGAGCTGCAGAGCTGGCAGCCTGGCATGGAGCACCCACCCAGGTGCTTGGGCCTGCTGGGACATGAAATCCTGCAGATTTGGGTGCTCTTTGCAGAGAGGAGTTGAATCAGTTTTCAGCAGTTTAGTTTGGGGTTCAGCCATGACTTCCTCACCTGCTGGGCTCCAGCTCCAAGCTGGGTTTTACAGTGGTTTCACAACTGCTGCTGGATTAGTGCTGCTCTGTTATTTACTACCTGCTGCACAGGTTTTTCTGTCTCAGGCCTGAGCTTGGCAGTTGTACTTTTGCTTTCACCCCACAGGAAGGGGCTGGCAGCCAAGTGAGTGTTCTGTGGTGAGGGAGGGAGGAGCAGAGAGCAGGGATGGAGGAAGGGTTGGGTTTAATTAGCGGTATTGAGTGCAGTGCCAGCTTTGTAGGGGGTGTTGGAGCTCCTGGTGCCCCCAAACCTGTGCCTTCAATAGGATGGAGAATCTGCTGCAGCCCCTAAACCTCCCTGTGCTCTGTTTGCAGGAAGCTGTTCGTGGGTGGCCTGGACTGGAGCACGACACAAGGTGAGCAGAGCGTGCTGCAGGTGTTGGGTCACGGTGAAAACCCAACCAGGAGCTTTTCACAGGCAGTGCTGTGGTGGGGAGATGGGGCTGAGAGCTGCTCCTCTGCTGATTCATCAAACTTCCAGTACACACAGCTCAGATAGATTTTCTTTTCTATATTTTTTCTAGATATTAATTTTTCTAGATATCACCTTCTCTAAATATTACTTTTTTCTAGATACTACTTCCTCTAGATAGTACTTTTTCCCTGGATATTCTTTTTTTTTTCTGGACACTATTTTTTTCCCTGGATATTACTTTTTTCCTAGATATCACTTTTTTTCTAGATAGTACTTTTTTTCCTAGATGCTATTTTTTCAAGATATTATTTTTTTCAAGATATTATTTTTTTCAAGATATTATTTTTTTCAAGATATTATTTTTTCTAGATATTATTTTTCTAGATATTATTTTTTCTAGATATTATTTTTTCTAGATATTATTTTTTTCTAGATATTATTTTTTTCTAGATATTATTTTTTCTAGATATTATTTTTTCTAGATATTATTTTTTTCTAGATATTATTTTTTTCTAGATATTATTTTTTTCTAGATATTATTTTTTTCTAGATATTATTTTTTTCTAGATATTATTTTTTTCTAGATATTATTTTTTTCTAGATATTATTTTTTCTGGATTTTTTTTCTGGATATTATTTTTTCTGGATATTATTTTTCTTTATATTAATTTTCTATGTATTATTTTTCTATGTATTATTTTTCTGTATTTTTTCTATATATTATTTTCCTATTTTTTTTCTATATATTATTTTTCTAGATACTATTTTTTCTATATTAATACTTTAATATGCTGTTTGGTGCTGAAGTTTTTGTCAACTCAACAGACAACCCTTTTTACAATCACTTTCCTGCTATTTTCCATTTGTATGAGTGGAAATAAACTTGTCTGCCATTTGCTTACAGGAAGTAAGATGTGCTCATTTTCAAAAGATGAGTTTGAAGTTGTTTTCAGTATTTACTACTCTGTTGTCTCATAATTATAAATTCACTCTGGTGTTGTTGATATCTGGTTCTGTTTAATACTTGTTTTTTTTTTTCTTTAACAGAAACCCTTCGTAGCTACTTCTCCCAGTATGGAGAAGTTGTAGACTGTGTAATAATGAAAGACAAAACAACAAATCAATCTCGAGGATTTGGATTTGTCAAATTTAAAGATCCCAACTGTGTGGGAACAGTGCTGGCCAGCAGACCTCACACGTTAGATGGCCGAAATGTAAGTTTATTTTTGTGTTATTATTTTTTTTCCTGCACCAGATTCAAAGATTTGGTTGCAAATGAGGAGGTAGAATTGAAGAGTGTCAGACTCAACCTCTTGTTGATTTAAATGATTTATTGTAAGGCAGCTCTAACTCCATGCCTTGTGTTGTTCTGAGCTCTGAGGAGCTGCATGTCAGCAGGGCTGGGCTCAGCTGCCACAAAATGTAAATTTTAGAGGTGAATTCTTGGTGCTGAGGTCTGACCAAACTGGAATTTGTTACAGATTGATCCAAAGCCATGCACACCTCGGGGGATGCAGCCAGAGCGGACACGGCCGAAGGAAGGATGGGTAAGGAGAGACCTCTGTGTGTCCTGCCTGCTGGCAGACTTCTCTGGAATTCCTTTGGATTATTTTAAAGGCAGAATTCTGTGTGTAGAGGTGTAAATATCATCTCTATAAAATGTCTGTAATTGAGATTTCCAAGGCAGGCTCTGTGCACAGCAGTGTCACTTTGGGTGTGGTGTTCCCTCAGCTCTTAGTGATGCTTTTAGTGGAGCTCTTCACATTGAGAGCAGTGTCTGGAAGGGCACTGCTGCTGTCCAGCCCACTCCACACCCTGCAGCTTCCCCAGCTTTCAGTGCAAAATGAATCAGTGGCCTCAGAACACAGCCCCTGGGTTCCTGGAGCTCTGAGGAGCAGGGGAACCTCTGAGCTTCCCTTTCCTACCTGGGACACTTCAAGGAGCTCTCCCCTCATCCTGCCAGAGCCCATTGTTCATGGTTCAGTGTAAATGATAGAATCAGCCACCCTTACTGTCCTTCTAACTGAATTTTCTCCTCCTTGGTTTAGCAGAAAGGATCCAGGAGCGATAACAATAAATCCAATAAGATTTTTGTTGGTGGGATTCCTCATAACTGTGGCGAGACAGAGCTCAGGGAATACTTCAAGAAGTTCGGAGTGGTGAGTCCTGGGGGGGAAGGTGCCTCCCCTCCCTGCTGCCTCCTCTCACATTTCCTCAAGCTGTCAAATTTGGGGCTAATTTGGACAAATTGCTGGAGGGGCACCTGAAGCATTTTGTGAGAAAGTGTAGTGAGCATTCATCATCTGCAAATGTCCCTTGGCAGAACCTGCTGCTGCTGCTGTGGAATTTACTTTGCTGCTTCTGTCTCATGTTTAAATCTACCTCTGATGCATTATTCTGTCCCTTTTTCCAAAAACTCCTGAGGTGGCTTAAGAATGATGATTTTTATTGTTATTATTTCCACCCCCCTTGATAACTTTCAGCTGGGCAATTAAAAATGTCTGCTGATTATTTTTTGGGAACAGTGAGTCTCTCCATGGGCTGATTTTTGAGATCCTGTGTGGATAGATAGGTTAAATTTGGGTCTCCTCTCATTATTTTGGGAGCAGGAGCTGCTTTCAAACCATCTGGAATCTCAGTTCTGGTGTCCCTGGAACCTCCATTCTGAGACAAACTGCTCCTCATGCACCTTTTAAATTCAGTTTTTAACCTTGGACTGAAGTGACTGTATCTTCTCTGTTATTTTTAGTTAATTTTTATTTAGTTGTAATTCCAATTTATCCCAGCTCTCACTGCCTATTTAATGATAAACTACTGAATTAAATAATTCAGCTGTGAATCATTTTGAGGAAGTTAAAGATTGCCCAAGTTAAATTCAGGACTGTGCTGGTAAAAATGAACTTAATTGGCATTAAGTGTAGTTTTTGATACTTATTTTCAATAACCTTTTCCCAACATTTCTTAGTGACAGCAAAGGATTTATTGCAAAACAAATCAAGTTTATCAGGAATTAAATCAATATTTAAAATTCCATTAAGATAATTTACTTCAAACCACAAAAAACCAACAGCTAACAACTGTTTCTTTAGCTTGAAAGGCTGCAGTAGAATAATAATAAAAGCAGGGAGCACGTTCCACAGCTGTGGGATGTAGATTCTAAAGGCTCTTCCTCACAGACTTGGCTTTCCAGCTGTGCCCTGGATGCTGGGGAGATACAGGGTTTGTCCTGCAGGTGTAGAAGGCAACAGCCACAACTGTAAGTGCCCTTCAAAGTAAGTAGTAGCACTTTACTCATAGTATAGAAATCAGAAAAATCTTCCTGGACTTGTAACAAATCCTTTGGAGTCTCACAAATTGTTTTGTGGCCACGAGAGTGAAGAGCCCAAGGCAGGAATTGATTTTTTTTTTTTTAGCCCTGGTAATTGCTGGGTCCTTAAGGCCAGGGTGAAGAGGATCCAAATGGACCAGGGGTGGGGACAAATGCGGCACTGATTGTCCTATGGCAAAATCCCCAGCTGGGAGCATCCAGTAGGATGTTCTCAAGTGAGTGCAACAAGACAAAATTGATTTTATCCAATTTTAAACTCAGATTTTTTTTTTTTTTTGGTCAGATTTTAAACTCATTTTTATTCACGAGTAAAAATATGCCAAGGTTGTCTTGAAGATGCAGTTCTACAAAATCACCCCCATTTTGTGACCACTTTTCTGCATCTGAGAGATTTCAGAGCAGTTCCCTTCAGCTGCTTTAATGTTGACATAAACATCACACCTCAGGTTTTGTTTAAATTGTAGCTCACTGTGATGCTCATTCTGAAAAGAATAATCCTGAAGCCATTGAACAGCTTGCAATTTCCATTTTTTTTTTTCTTTTTTTAGGTTAAAATCCCACTGATACTGCTCATCCAGAACTTAGAGGTGTTTTGTAAAGCTGTTTAAAACATTGGTTTAAATTTAACTGGTGCTCTGGGCCTCTCTGTGCTCCAGAATTCATTCAGAGGAGCCCTAAAGGTGCCTGCAGCTCAAGCTGCTTTTCATGGCAAAAGTGAAAATAGCTAAAAAGGGAGAAAATCATGTTTCAAAAAGCTACACTGATGAGTTGTTGGAAAACAAACCCTTGGGGTGTGTAATAAGGCATAGAATGGATACAAACAGTGCAAAACCTCAATGTTAAATGAAAATGTTAATTGTGATGAGACAACAGGGATGAACTCAGGCTTTCTAAACTCCCAGCAAGAGCAGCACTGGCTGCTTTTGTGCTGCTGCTGGGATGGTGACTGCACTTTTGTGGGGACAGAGCAGGAAGCAGCAGTGGTGGCTGCTGCAGCCCTTCCCTGCCAGCACAGGGAGTAGAATTTCCCTTCTCTCTTCCAGGTCACTGAAGTTGTAATGATCTATGACGCAGAGAAACAGAGGCCCCGAGGTAAAGGCTGATCTAGTTTGTCCTTGAAATTTCTTCATACTCTCCTATAGTCAGATGGCAAACTATTTCACACCATCAGAAAAGGTAGATTTTTTTTTTTTTTTTCCCCTATGTTGCCTCAGGAAAAAAAGAATAATTCACTAGGCAAACATCACTTCAAGTCCAGACTCTTCATCTCCAGCTTCACTTGGGTCTGTGCATTTCAACTCAGATGTTTCATGCTCATTGATGGGTTGGGTTTTTTTGTTTTTTTAAATAGTTGAATGAAATTTGATTCTCAAGCCACTCCTGTGGCTTAAGGTGCTTTTGAGGGAGGAAAAAATCAGCAGATTTTCCTCCTGTTGCACATGAAAGGTATGTTGGGTGTGCATGGGGGGTGCTCCAGCCAGAGCACGAGACAGGACAAAATCCATCCATCACCTGCTTTTTGTTTTGGTTAAATGGCTTCTCCTCAAATTCAAGAAAAACTCTTCTTAAACACCACCAAAGAATTCTGAAATACATATTTATATATAAGTATCTTTTTAATTTGGCTATACAATCCCTATATACCACATTACTTTTGAAGAGGGGAGGGGAAAAAAACCCCCAAAAACCTGAAATATTCACTAAATATTGAAACAAGCTGGGAACCTTTGGTCAAAATATGAAGCAAGTTCCATGTCACCCATGTCCCCTTGCATCCACCATCTGTTTGCCAAGGAAGAGGCAATATTTTGGCACATGAAGCTTAGCTGTGCTCCCACCCTGTAGCATGTTGGACATGCTAGAGAATAGTTTGCCATCTGAACTTTTCATTTCTCTTCTGCCTCATTATTAAGAAATATATCCTTCACCTCATATTTATTAAGCTGTTAAGTCTTAGTTTTATTTTTAATTTAGACATACATCCTTAGTGACATATTTAAGTGTTTCATAGTAAAGTATGGTAATGTTAAGTAAGTTCTTTTTTTTGTTTCTTTTCTCTCTGTGAATTGTTTGACTGTGATTAACGATATCTCTTTAGATTTCCTCTCTCTAGGTGATAATTTATCACAGAGGTACAGGCCAGTTCCACAGTCAGAGGAGGGACGGGCTTTGTCTTTTATTGGAGTGTAAACGAAGTTTCAATATATTTGTTTTTTTTGTTTCCTTGCTTTAGCTATCCTAATCTTCTTCCAGCAGATCCCTCTGATTTAAGCAGCACATAAATTCATCTGGTTTTGGATAGAGTAGACAAAGGCACTGGCATCCAAATGTCATTTGGGGCTTTGGTTCTGAAATATTGCAGTAATTATTGTATCATCTCCATCTTTGCAATATTTAATCCCAGCCTTGCAGCCTCTGTGCAAAAGGTACTTAAACATCATGCCTGGTCTGGATTAATCCTGTCTCAATTAATGGCTTCTCTGCTGCAAGCTCTACTAAAAAAAAAAAAACAGGCAAAGGAGGGCTTGGGGTACAAAGCTCAAGTGCCAGGTGGGGGAAAGGTCTTGTCTCCACCCACAGAAAACTTCCTCCCCTCATTCAGCAGAGTTCTTGAATCCTGTCTCTCTGCCTTTCCTTTCTGTGCTGTTCCAGGCTTTTTTTTAGTCTGCTGCCTAACAGTCATCTCCCAAAATGGCCTTGGCAGTCCCTGGGGGGTGCTAGGAAAAATTCCCTGAGTTTGTGTTGGGTACTCCTGGCTCTGCACCCCAGAACTCATTTTCTCTTTTCTCTCTGTGCCCTGTGTTCTCTTGCTGCTCTCTCCCCTTATCCTTTTAATGACTTGATAAAATTCCAGAGTCAGTTCAGTGCCATCTCTCCTCACACCCTTCTGAATGTTGCCTTTTCCCATTCCCTTTTCCACCCTTCCTTTGGAGGTTTAGTGGTAGGAGGAGGGAAAATGATCCCTGTTCCTAATCCCTGTAGCATCCATTGACCTCCAGCTCCTCAGGAGGCACCAAATTCTCAGGTGATGTCCTTGAGGAGCTGCCTGGGGTCAGGTACCCAGGTGATCTTTGCTTCCTCCCAGTCCTGTAAAGTTTGCACAGCCCCAAGCTCAGCAGCCACGTCCCATCTCTGAAGGAACAAAGTGCCTTTGGTGCATCTCAGCTTCTCCTGGTTCCTGTTCTTGGCCAAGCCAGCAGCTGGGAAGGGATTTCCAGGTTCTTGCTGTGTCTGTTCTCCTCCCCCCTTGGCTGCAGACCAGTCCTGTCCCTCTGGGTTCCTGCTGGATTTTGGTTTCTCCAGCCTGACAGAGTCCTGTCCTTCGGAAACCGAAGCTGCAGGTGCTGGGTTTCATCCCTTCTGCTCAAACCTTCACCTTGCAGCTTAGCTGTGGGATTTCTTCACTCTTTTTATCTTGTCTGACCCTTTAAAATCCCCTTTTAAGAATTTATTTACTGCTTTCCTCAATGACCTCTTGCTCTCCCCCTCCAGTCCTACCCCACAATCTGTTCCCCTCCTTTAGCACCAGATTTACCACCCTTCACACCCAGATGGAATCCATTGTTTTTCTTTCCCATCTCTTTTTAGACAAAGGCTGGAATACTAAACGTGATTTCAATCCAAACACTTCTCCTTTGGCTCCAACACTCAGATTTCTGGTGAACTCAGACAAATATATTGTGATGAAATGCTGCTCTCAGCTTCGAGGCTGCTTTCATCACAGCTCCACAAAACTTCGTTTATACTGCCAGTCTCTTGTGTGTGGGAAATGCCAAGTTTTTTCCTTTTTCTTTTCAGTTTATTTTAGTGATGTCTTTTGCTCTTGTTGCTGACAGCAGAATTTGACCTGCTGGAATCTATTTTGGCCTGTATCTTTGTGTATTTTTATATATATATATATATATAAACTTTCTCTACACTAGGCCTCTTTGGGCTTACCCAACACAGTTGGATAAGCGTGGAGAGACATTCCTGTGCTAGATCCTGTATTCTGTAACGCTTTAGAGCAAGATTTGGCTGCTGTCAGCACTAGCTGCAAAGCAAAAACGCAAACCAAGGGGGAAATCTTGGGTTTCAGAAAAGCCAAACCGCATCCATGTTCCATAAACGCTTCCCACGCCGCACCTCGGGTTTCTTTTCTAATTTTTTATTGCTCTCCCTCCTTCCCCCCTCCTCTGTAGCTAATCCAAAGAATGGCACAATTCCTGTACTGCATGTGTCCCTCCCTGCCCTGGGTTGTCCCCAGCAGCAGCCAGTGGGTGATGGCATGAAGCAGCTGCCATGTCCTGGGGGATTAACCACGATTTTGCCACTCTCTCGGCTGTGTCAGCAGCTACAACCTCCATGCAGTGGTTCTCAGAGTGACCTCCAAAAAAAGCAAGCTTGGCCTCCTTTTCTAGAGTTTTCTCCAAGCTGCTGGATCCAACTGAGCTGTCAGCAGTCAGGGCTTGTGGGCAGGTGGAAGAGAATGAACCCACCTGTTTGTGGGGGGGAAAAAACTGGGAAGTTGTGTGGATTTTTTCCAACAGGAAATCCAAGAAATGAAACAGATTCAGGACGTGGCAGCAACACCTCCCAGGGGTTGCTGTACTGGCAAGGAGTGACTCCAGTTCTGGGCTTTTTCTTTGAGAACCTCTGATGTAGGTTGTTAGTTTCTGAAGCTTCTCATTCATCCATGGAGTGGTAAAATTTCTCATGCTTTAACGGCTACATTTCAAAACTAACTTTCTTCTTTTCCATGGGAAAAAAATTCCCTGACTGGAAGCTGGGCTGAGGGATTGGGAGGAAGTTGCTTTGCAGCTTTGGGGAACAGGGATATGTGACAGGTTTTCCTTGGGGGGGCTAGGCTGAACCAAAGGGAGGAGCAACAAAGTTGCTTGACTTCAATCTCCTGTCCCACAAATATTTTGATTTTAGCAGTTTTTTTCCATTTCCTGGTAGGTGGATGAGGAATAAAATCAAATTAAACGAGCTCAGTTCGAAGCTGCATGCGCGCAATCGAGAACGAGGCGCTAAAGCCTCTCCACAGGAAGTATCCATTGCAATTTCCTCAGAGTTTTTTTGCCAATTGAACACAAGTGTCGTTATCTGAAACCCCTGCTTGAACCCTTGGTCTGCCCCTAATACTGTTCATCATCCTGTTTTGTGTCACAACACCCTGCTACCTTGATTCACTCTTCGTCGTTGGCTAGGTTTTGGATTTATTACTTTCGAGGACGAACAATCAGTGGACCAGGCTGTCAACATGCATTTTCACGACATCATGGGCAAAAAAGTGTGTAGTTGTAGTTTTATTTTACCTTAAGAAAGAACCAAGTCTTGGGCAATGAGAGATTTCACTGGGGAATCCCAAGTGGATTGTTGGTGGGGAGGGCAGAGCAGTCCAAATTCAAGGCTTTATCCATGGAGGTGGGGAAAGTCTGAGTTTGCTGATTTAGGGTGGGGGAAGTCTGGGGAAGGGAGGGATTGGAAGCCTGGGGAATTCAGGCTGTGGGCTCTGCTTGGGGTGAGGCCTTGTGTGTACAGACCTGGGATCATCATCACTGGGATGAACTGGTGCTCACTGCCTCTGCTTTGAGCACTTCTGCAAGGAGAGAAACAGAAATCAGTGATTTGCAGCTGTTGGAAAAGCAGAATCCCAGTGAAATCCGAGTTGTTCAAGGCTTGGTTTAAGATACCACTCCTTCAGATGTGTGCTCCATACTCAAATCTTTAGGTGGTGTCAGATAATCTGCTTTATATAATCTTAAACTTTAAAAGAAAAAGGGAGGAAAAAAAAAAGAAAACATCCTGAAGGATTGGTTTTTTAAAAAATTGGGTCACTTACTGTGAAACTTTGATACCAACCCACGTACTCTATATAGTATTTAACCACAATGCAGTTAAGTGACCTCTGGTTGTTTCATCTTCATACTGTGTTGTCAGCAAAAGGGGCTTGGATAGGGAGGAATTTATTTTTTAGGCTCTTTTGATGTTACTCAGCAAGGAACATGCTTTTACCTGTGGATAAAAACATCCCAAACAAACCTAAAAGCAAAATAAATTATTGCAGGGCATCCAGGTTTTATATAGAGAGAAAAGAGTAATTTAAAGAGAAAATGAACCACAGGAAATTCTGGTAAATTCAAGTCCTTGCACAGCTTTAAGGTGTAACCAGATTTTGAGCTAAATGTTAAAATTGCTAAACTTGGAGTGAGTGGGTTAAGGGAGGCACAGGAGATTCTCACATCCCTTAAATTATTGCATTGTATGAGTTGTTAATTGTCTTTCAAATCTTTTATGTGCTGATATTTCCTTAGCTAGCAGGATATCAGTGCATAGCAGTGGAGTTCTGGTTCATTTGGCAGCCTAATAATGATTTTAATTACTGGAAATTTGTTTTGGGGTGGAGGGGCTGGGTGGTTTCCTGATAATGGGAACAAAGGGATCCAGAACATCAGTTCCTGGTTCCTGGTGTGGTGTGTAAGGATCACCTGGATCCCCCAAAATCCCCTGGGATTGCCTTCAGCAAAGCCCTGAGGTGGGAGCTGGTCCCACAAAGCACCAGATCCAGATGGGAACAAAACAAAAACAGCCACAAGGTGCTGGGAGAGGATGGAGAGCTCAGTGTGAGCCTCCAGATGTCCCCTCATTGCTGCTGGCCTTGGGACACAGCACTGGGACTTCTCAGTGCTCCCCAAACAAATTCCAAACTGAAATCATCAATTTTTGCCCTTTCCCCCCCTCTCAGTGACAAAATAAAGCAGGATTCAAGGATTTTTAGCTCAGAGTAAACTGGGCTCTAGGCAGGTGTGGAATTGGAACCTCCCCATTGCACAGGGAATTTTCACTTCTCTGCTTCCAAGTGTGCACTGAAAAATTAATGGGATTCTTCCACAAGGATTAATGAGCTGCAGATCCCCTGCTCCCTCCTTCACTGCCTAATCATGCCTGCTTTAAAAATGGTATCTCTGTCTTTTTTTTGGTAATTAAAAAGGTATTGCTGAAATGAATCCATATGTTGTTGAAAGGAGTGGGGAAAAATTAAAATTGCAAGAAGGCCTCTGCTTTTGTAAGCAATAACTGAATTCCCTCAAGGCAAATGTGTTAAGACTCATTAATTTGAGTCCTTTGAAAAATTCCCTTGGTTCCTCTCTGGAAGGGCCTTGAGCTGACAGAGATTTGGTTACTGTCATGTCTCATGTCCTTGGGGCATTGGCAGGGGGGTGTGGGGGGCTTTGTCCTTGCCTTGTGCCTGTTTCCTGTTTGTTCTCCAACATGAATGGCTTTTAAGACATGGCAGGAAGAATTCTGAATACTTTATTTTCCATACTACTCAGGCCCATTGATGATTGAGATTTATTTTCTTTGTACTCTGGCACCCATTAAAATTAATCATGAAATGAGAAAAAAAAAAAAGCCTCGAATTCAGTGAGTGCTGAGAGGGTTTCATTAAATCAGAACTGGATTTTTTTTTTTTTTGAGAGAGAGGTTTATGTTGAATGTGCAGCTTATTTTAAGTAGGTCAAATGCACTTATTCCATGGCTGGGAACACTAGGACATTTTATCTTGGAATGAAATAAGTTAAGCACTGTGGTTACTAATTTTTAAAACAGGAGGGGTTTTGTCACTGACTTAACACAGTATGAAGATTTGCTTCTTATTGACTCAACTGTCCATTTTTATTACTTGCATGTTTGTTTACTTTTTTGTTAGATGTAATGTAAGATTCTCTTATCACATCCATTCCCTCTGACATTGTTTGAGTTAACTGAGATTCTTTAAGCGTTAGCCTGGGGAAGGTAAGTCTTTATCTTCCATTAGACACTTAAATAAAATCTTAAGTTTAAAAAAAAAAAAAAGACTACAATACAAAAAAAAAAACCAAAAAATGTGTGTTTCTCAGGTATGAGCAGAGCTGAAATTGCAGTTAGCTGGGGTGGGTTAAACTGTCACTTCCAAATGGACCCCAAACATCTTTGGTTAAAGCATTAGTACCCTTTTTCAGAGCAGCCTCTTCACTCAAAATTCAGGTTTTTTTAACTGAAAGCATCACCTTCTTATCTCCTGCCTTGAACTTGAAATCAGTGTGTCATGAATGTCCAACGTGCTGTTTGAAGTGCAGAGCTGCTGTAAGAGGGTACTGCTGTTTTAAGATTCAAGCCGACGAGGCCCAAGCGATTTGTAGGACGCTTTTCTCGCAATCCCTCGACAGTAGGACTTGTAATTCCTTACCAATCACCTACACTGTACCTGAGAAACATTGTAAATTACTGGCCTTTTTAAGTTTTAATAATTAAGTACTTAGACATAAGTCATAAGATGCTAAGTGTAGTCTTAAGTGTAACTGCGGGTGTGTGTGCGGGGCCGGGGGGCGCGGGGCCCCCCCAGCCCCTCTGAGCTCTGCCTCTCTTTGTTTAGGTGGAGGTGAAACGTGCTGAGCCTCGGGACAGCAAGAGCCAAACTCCAGGGCCACCAGGGGCCAGCCAGTGGGGAAGCAGGATCATGCCAAGCGCTGCCAACGGCTGGGCAGGGCAGCCCCCTCCGACCTGGCAGCAGGGATACGGCCCCCAAGGTACTGCCCGGCCTGGGTGGGCTCTGCAGCTGCTGCAGCTGCTGCCCCCTGCTCTGCTGCTCCTTCACCCTGCTCTGCAGCTGCTGCAGCTGCTGCCCCCTGCTCTGCTGCTCCTTCACCCTGCTCTGCAGCTGCTGCCCCCTGCTCTGCAGCTCCTGCAGCTGCTGCCCCCTGCTCTGCTGCTCCTGCAGCTGCTGCCCCCTGCTCTGCAGCTGCTGCCCCCTGCTCTGCAGCTGCTGCCCCCTGCTCTGCAGCTGCTGCCCCCTGCTCTGCAGCTGCTGCCCCCTGCTCTGCAGCTGCTGCCCCCTGCTCTGCAGCTGCTGCCCCCTGCTCTGCAGCTGCTGCCCCCTGCTCTGCAGCTGCTGCCCCCTGCTCTGCAGCTGCTGCAGCTGCTGTCACCCTGCTCTGCAGCTGCTGTCACCCTGCTCTGCAGCTGCTGTCACCCTGCTCTGCAGCTGCTGCCCCCTGCTCTGCAGCTGCTGCCCCCTGCTCTGCAGCTGCTGCCCCCTGCTCTGCAGCTGCTGCCCCCTGCTCTGCAGCTCCTGCAGCTGCTGCCCCCTGCTCTGCAGCTCCTGCAGCTGCTGCCCCCTGCTCTGCAGCTCCTGCAGCTGCTGCCCCCTGCTCTGCAGCTCCTGCAGCTGCTGCCCCCTGCTCTGCTGCTCCTGTCACCCTGCTCTGCAGCTGCTGCCCCCTGCTCTGCAGCTGCTGCCCCCTGCTCTGCAGCTGCTGCCCCCTGCTCTGCAGCTGCTGCCCCCTGCTCTGCAGCTGCTGCCCCCTGCTCTGCAGCTGCTGCCCCCTGCTCTGCAGCTGCTGCCCCCTGCTCTGCAGCTGCTGCCCCCTGCTCTGCAGCTGCTGCCCCCTGCTCTGCAGCTCCTGCAGCTGCTGCCCCCTGCTCTGCAGCTCCTGCAGCTGCTGCCCCCTGCTCTGCAGCTCCTGCAGCTGCTGCCCCCTGCTCTGCTGCTCCTGTCACCCTGCTCTGCAGCTGCTGCCCCCTGCTCTGCAGCTGCTGCCCCCTGCTCTGCAGCTGCTGCCCCCTGCTCTGCAGCTGCTGCCCCCTGCTCTGCAGCTGCTGCCCCCTGCTCTGCAGCTGCTGCCCCCTGCTCTGCAGCTGCTGCCCCCTGCTCTGCAGCTGCTGCCCCCTGCTCTGCAGCTGCTGCCCCCTGCTCTGCAGCTGCTGCCCCCTGCTCTGCAGCTGCTGCCCCCTGCTCTGCAGCTGCTGCCCCCTGCTCTGCAGCTGCTGCCCCCTGCTCTGCAGCTGCTGCCCCCTGCTCTGCAGCTGCTGCCCCCTGCTCTGCAGCTGCTGCCCCCTGCTCTGCTCCTCCCAGCTTTACCTCCCTCACAGCAGCACTCATTTCCACCCTCTCCAGTCCTTCCTGAGCTTTTCTCACTGCTTTTCCCAAAAATCTGTGTTGAAGGCTGTCCCCGGTGTATGGTGTGTGTGTCCCCAGTGTGTGGTGTGTGTGTCCCCAGGTGTGTGGTGCCTGTCCCAGGTGTGTGGTGTGTGTCCCCACGTGTCCCAGGTGTGTGGGCGCCTGTCCCCACATATCCCAGGTGTGTGGCATGTGTCCCAGGTGTGTGGCGCATGTCCCCACGTGTCCCAGGTGTGTGGCACCTCTCCCCACGTGTCCCAGGTGTGTGGGCGCCTGTCCAGGTGTGTGGTGTGTGTCCCAGCTGTGAGGCACCTGTCCCAGGTGTGTGGCACCTGTCCCCACCTGTCCCCAGGTGTGAGGCACCTGTCCCAGGTGTGTGGCACCTGTCCCCAGGTGTCCCAGGTGTTTCACCTGATCCCTTTGGAGCTGCTCCTCCCCATGGCTTGGGGGAGCTCAGAGAAGGTGTTTGGGGGAGGCTCCAGGTGGGATTCCAGCAGTGCAGTGAGTTCTGCACAACACCCCAATGATAAATTTAAAAATGGCTTTTGAGATGTGAATTTGGAAATTTGAAATATGGCTTTTGAGATGTGAATTTGGAAATTTGAAATACAGCTTTTCAAGGGTGAGGCAGTTTCAGAGGAAGTTATCAGGAAATCTGAAAGGGATGAGGGGAAATGGATGGCCTTGCCTTTTAAATTTTATTGTTTAATGTAGCTTGGGAAAGCAGCAGGCAGCTCTGGGGCAGGGAGCACTCAGAGCACACCAGGAGCACTCAGGGCTCAGGAGCAGCCTGGGTTTGATGGCTGCAAACCCCCCCCGAGATTGCAGAGGCAGGATAAACATGCTGAGTTCATCCAAAGACAATTTGGCAAACTTCTGGAGAAATGCAGAGGGATAATTGAGCTGCTTGCTCTGAGAGATGAGAAATGCTCACCTGGGGGCTGCAGGGAGCGTGGCTGCTCCAGCCCTGCTCTGCTGGATGCAAGTGCAGCTCAGGGATTGCTCATCTCCCCACGGTGCTGATTAACTTGAAAGCTGCAGCTCAGGGTTGACATTGTGCACAGATGTGCTAATCTGCAAACTGAGAAACTCCCATTATTTTCCATGCAGTGATTAGTAGGGAAAATGATATTTGATCTCCTGGCAAGATTAATGTCAGACATGAGCACATTTATCCTTCAATCTCAGCGCTGCACAAGGGATGGGAAAGGCTTTTTTATGCTTCAAAAACTGCAAGAATAACTGGGATAAACCTGGTAGTAAATGAAGAATCCCTTGGATGTGTGGTCTGCTGGGGTTCTCCAGGGTTTTGTTCTCTGGAGTTTCTTGCACTTGATATGTGGCAGCTCTTGAGTGCTCCTGATTTGGATTTGGGAGCTTCTGTCTTTTCTGAGTGTCATTTGCTGAATGATTCAGAGTCTTTCCAGAATTGCACATTCAGAAATAGTCCCACAATGTTGCTTGGGCCATAAAAATAGCTCTGTAGGGGACACAGGGAGATACCCAGTCTATCCCAGAACCAAATCTTTCTCCTTGCATCATCCCTGCTCCAGAGTGTGCAGCTTCACTGATGCCTGAAACTCTTTTTTTTTTTTATTCTGTAGGGATGTGGGTGCCAGCTGGACAGGCAATTGGTGAGTACATTAATGGGACCAATTCTGAAAGAAAAAAAAATCCTCCTGAGCATGGGTGCAGCTTCTTGGAGCATTCACAGTGATTGTGGATTTCTGTAGGAATTAACCTACATTTAAAAGCTTGATTGAATTTGTCCTGGAAGAAGGAAGGGGAAGACAGTGGATTCTTAGCAGCTCAGTAATGGGAGCTGACACACATCCTGCTGTTCCAGCCACATTAATTTATTACCAAGGGATTACATGCTAAACCCCAATTATTTACAGTGGGGATACTTGGAGGACAAATATTTCCCAAAGTGAGGATTCATAAAGGCTGAACCTGCTTTTGAAACCCACCCAGCAGCCTCACCCCATCTAGAGGAGGCTGACTCCAGCAGCAGCTCCTTGATTTTAATCTGCTTCAGCTTTTGTGTTTCTCTTCCTTTTGCAGGTGGATATGGACCCCCTCCTCCAGGCAGAGGAGCTCCTCCCCCACCACCCCCATTTACCTCATACATTGTCTCCACACCTCCTGGGGGATTCCCACCTCCACAAGGATTTCCACAGGGCTATGGCACCCCTCCACCATTTAGTAAGTGACCCCCAGGAGCTGGAGCACATCCAGCTCCAAATTCAGCTTTTCCTCATTGTTTGCTGGACTTGGATTCCCCCCTGTGTTTCCCCCATCCTTAATTATTTTTCCTAAATTATATATTCAGAGCTATAATTAACTATAGTGTTATTTTTTTTTCTTGGATTATTTTATTCTTGCATGCAGCAATAATTTCTGTTCTCTAGTTTAAATCTGTGTTGTTAAATAAATTTAGATACAATGCACCTTTGTTAGGACATCAGAGAGAAAACTTAAGAGCTCACTGCTGGTGACCTGGACCAAACACAGGCAGGGATTTTTGGGGGAGCTTAAAGAATTAAGGTCATAACTGGGGCAGGAAATTCAAACAGGAATTTCAAAATAGGAATTACAAAAGTCTGTCACAAACCTGGATTAAAGAAGGTGGAAAACAGCACCCAGATACCTGGAGATACTTTTTTCTCCCAAAATCATGGATAATATGACTTCCTCCTCATTTCTCATGTCTGTGAGCACAGAGTTTGCTCCCCAGTTGTGTTTTATCCCTTTTTCTGTGCTGGCTGCTGCAGCTTTTACCTTTGGGGGGGACAATTTCTCCCCCCTGTGCCAGGTGAGTTACTGAGATCTTTGAGCCATGGGGGTGACCAGTGTGACATGGTGAATCTCTGTGCCACTGCTCCCAAACACCTGGAGTTTAATAGCTTAGAAATGTTAGTTTGAAATTGTTTTAAACCATCCCTAAAGCCAAGCAGGATGCTGATGTTCACCTGTTCTGTCCCTGCAGGTTTTAAACACCTGGAGTTTCATAGCTTAGAAATGTTTGTTTTAAATCATCCCTAAAGCCAAGCAGGATGCTGATGCTCACCTGTTCTGTCCTTGCAGGTTTTAAACACCTGGGGTTTTGTAGCCTTAAAAATGTTGGTTTGAAATGGTTTTAAATAATGTCTAAAGCCAAGCAGGATGCTGATGTTCACCTGTCCCTGCAGGTTTTAAACAGCTGGGGTTTTGTAGCCTTAGAAATGTTGGTTTGAAATGGTTTTAAACCATCCCTAAAGCCAAGCAGGATGCTGATGCTCACTCTTCTGTCCCTGCAGGTTTTAGTTACGGTGCTCCACCTCCTCCACCTGACCAGTTTGCCCCTCCTGGAGTCCCCCCTCCACCTGCCACTCCAGGGGCAGCACCACTCGCTTTTCCTCCACCACCACCACCATCTCAGGCAACTCAGGACATGAGCAAACCCCCAACTGCTCAGCCAGAATTCCCTTACAGTCAGTTTGGTGAGTAACTGCTGCAATTCATCCCCTTCAATCCTGGTGTTGAACACAGTTTGCTGCAGGCACTTCCCCAGGATGGGAGTGCTCAAGCCATCCTTAAACCATGCAATATTTTAGCCAGAGGGAGTTTGCTTAGCTCTAAAGTGTTGCTTTTGTGCTGTAAAATAACCTTCAGGGATTCATACATAGGATGAATTCCTGGTTTCCACTCTCCCCAAACCTGTAGCTAAAACTTTCCACTCCTAGAGCTTCACAGAGCTTGTAGTGAAGTTTTATTTGTGTCTCCAGACCTTGGAGAACAGACTTGAAGAATAAGAGCAGCCTGTTTGGAGAGGCAGGCAGTGCATGTGTAAGGATCCAAAGCACTTTTCCTCCCTTTCCCCATCCCTCCCCATCTCTCTGGAGATGCAATTCTGTGCAAAGCTTTGTTGTGCTTTGTAGGTAACTTTGAGGAGCTAACAAGTTTTAAACCAGGCAGGCAGTGCTACAAAAAAACCAAATTCTTTTTAAAACGGCTTGTGCTCCAGAGTAAAATTTCTGCTGTTGCTCCCTGAGGGAACTCAGAGGGAATTCTCATTCTCATCTTGCTCTTCTCAGCCCTGTTTTTCAACAGTGCTCTCCAAATATCTCTGCAGAGATCTCTCCAAAGAGCTCTGTCTGTACTCATGTTGTTTTTTGAGGGATTGTAATTGGTCAGTTTTTTCACTTGTGAAGGGAATTTTTCATGCAGCAGCCCTGTGGATTCAGGCTGTTCCCTGCTGGAACATGTTCTTCATTTCTCAAGTTTCCTGCAGAAACTATGAGATGAAAACTTCACAACATTTATTTAAATAGATAATATTCAAAATTCCAGCGATGTAAAGCAGCCTCTGAAGGAAGATGAGCCTTTGAGATGTGTTTGTGGAGCAACATGTTCTCACGTTGATGAGTTTGAAGTGGTTTTTATTTGTTTCTTACAAACACAGTTGTTTCCATGGGTAGTTTTGCCCTTGTGACTGGAGGAAGTTTTTCTTGTTCTGCCAGCGCTTGGCACTTTGCAGACTCTTTTTGGAGTGGTTGGACCCTTGTAAATAAAACACAAATCCCTGCACAGCCAGTGAGGAGCCAGAGTTTGTGAAGTGTTGAAAGTTCAGGAAAGATTTGATGGAGAAGGACTCTTCATCTGGAGCTGGATATTAGGAAAAATTTATTTACTGTGAGGGTGTTGAGACCCTGGCACAGATCTCCCAGAGAAGCTGTGGCTGCCCCATCGCTGGAAGTGTCCCTGATTTGCATATATTTACATAAATGTGTAGAGCTTGTGGGCTTTAAGGAGCCCCAGAGTTCCCTAATGAGTGTAAGGTTTATCCTGGGCACTGTCCTAAATCCTTCAGTGGCTGCACTTGGGATGAGTGTCAGCACTAACAAAATCAAATTAATGAATTACATTAATTGAAAAGAATTAAAAATGCATTATCTCCGTGCAGGGTGCTCTTGAGGCTCATCCTTGCAGTCCCCCCAGTTCTCCCTAGGATGGATTTGTGTTCTCCAGCCCCTCCAGGCCACACCCCAAAGCTTTGTCTGCACTGCCAAGGTCAGGCTGAGCAGGGAGGAGGAGCCTCAGGGAAAATTCCATTTTTTCCTTGCTGCTGGAGAGGGTGAGAGGCAGGGCTGGGGTTTTGTGTCCCACAGTGAGCTGTGCCTGCCCCTGCTCACCCCCACACCTGGCCAGGCTTTATCCTGGAGATGAATCCAGGCTCAGCTTTGGAACCAGACACTCAGCTTGGCACAGCCCAGGGGAGCAGAGGGGCTGGAGCAGAGCCAGGATGGCAGCAGGGAAAGCTGAGAGGCTGCTCAGGTGTGTGCTGTGCATTTCCTGCATTCCCTTCATCATAAACCCTGAGCTGAGCTGTGCTTTGCACCCCTGTGTGCAGGCAGAGCAGCTCCAGGGTTGTGTTTTTCCACTCCCAGCCTCACCCCTTGGCAAACAATCCCCTTGTAGTGTTGGGATCGTGCTTATCTGTGTCTGAACAAATGCCAGGAGGAGCATTTGGAGCTCCCAGAGCCTGAGCTTGCTGTGTTTTAGTGCTCATTAGTGCCAGCAAGTCCTGAGGGACGGGCAGAGCTCGAAATTGAGCTGCTGAAGACGTGCTAAGAGACTTTGTTTGGGATTAAGAGAGTTAAACCTGCTCTAAGCCTGCACAGAGAGAGGCAGCACTGCAGAAATGCTCTTGGTAATTAGGAGCCTTAATAGCATCTTTCAGAGCAGGGGCTGGCACTGATGCCAGGATTAAGAGTCATATTTAATTATAAGAATTGGAATTAAATTTCTCAATTTCTCAGTCGTCTTAATTTCCATCTAGTTGTAAGTTTTGTGTTTGTAACAGGAATTGCAGCCAGTCTTTGCTCTTGGAAAGAAAACCCTTGGTTTTTTTTTTCCCCTGTCCCTAAATTCTGCTCACTCCAGAGTGGCCTTGTGGTGCAGGTCCCAATATTTATGTGTGTTTTAAAAGGGAATTTTAGGATTGTCTGTTCAGTGCAGGAAGGTTTTTGAGCATGCAACACCAAAATCTGATAACTGCACCCTCAATCTGTGAAACTTCAGGTAAAACTTTCTGGCTCCATCTCTTAACCTATGCTGGATCTGACAGCTTTTATCCAATCAAAACCCCCCCCAAAAAAATCAAACTGCTCCCATGCACCCCAAAATCAAACTGCTCCCAAGCACCCCAAAGCTGTGAGCAGATGGTTGAACTGCCAGCCTGGCTGGGATTTCCCCAAACACATTTCCCCTTTCCTGCACTCTTGTTCCCTTCTGCTTTTTTTCCTGGCTGGGATTATCCCAAATACATCTCCCCTTTCTTGCACACTTTTCTCCTCTGTGAGGAAGGAGAATCCCTGCAGGATCCCAGAGCTGCCAACCTAGCTGGATTACCCCAAACACAACTCCCCCCTTCCTGCACACTTTTTTCCTCTGTGAGGAAGGAGAACCCCTGCAGGATATGATCCCAGAGCTGCCAGCTTGGCTGGGATTACCCCAAATACATCTCCCCCTTCCTGCACACTTTTCCTCTGTGAGGAAGGAGAACCCCTGCAGGACAGGATCCCAGAACTGCCAACCTAGCTGGATTACCCCAAACACAGCTCCCCCTTCCTGCACACTTGTTCCCTTCTACTTTTTTTCCTCTGTGAGGAAGGAGAATCCCTGTAGGATCCCAGAACTGCCAACCTGGCTGGGATTACCCCAAATCCATCTCCCCCTTCCTGCACACTTTTCTCCTCTGTGAGGAAGGAGAACCCCTGCAGGATATGATCCCAGAGCTGCCAGCCTGTCTGGGATTACCCCAAACACAACTCCCCATTCCTGCACTTTTCTCCTCTGTGAGGAAGGAGAACCCCTGCAGGATATGATCCCAGAGCTGCCAACCTGCCTGGGATTACCCTGAACACAGCTCCCCTTTCCTGCACACTTTTTTCCTCTGTGAGAAGGGAAAACCCCTCAGGACCCCAGAGCTGCCGCTCCCCCCGCTGTTGTTCCGTCATCCCAAAGGCGGTGCCAGCTGTAGGATTCACACCCCTGCCTGCTCCTGGAACCTCACCCTGTGCCTTTCCCTCCTCCCCAGGGTATGGACAAGACTTAAGCGGGTTTGGCCAAGGTTTCTCTGACCCCAGCCAGCAGCCCCCTCCGTACGGAGGCCCCTCGGTGCAGCCATCCAGCGGCCCCCCCGCCGGGGGCAGCGGCTTCGGCCGGGGACAGAACCACAACGTGCAAGGATTCCACCCCTACCGGCGCTAGCAGGGAGTGCTGAGCTGTCCACAGGGATCTCTGGGCCCAGCTGAACCCCAGACTTCTGAACTTGTGACAATCACATTACTTGATGGAAGAAAAAAAAAAAAGAAAAAAAAAAAAAAAAACAACCTAACAATTTTTTTTTTTTTCGGGGGGAGGGGTGGGGGCAGATGGCTTCTCTGAAGGCAGAGCTGTGGGTGTTTGGACTGCAGTTTTTAAAGATTTTTTTTTTCCTTTCTCTAACCCATCAGCACAAATAAAGAAAATGTCACTGGTTCAAATTACAGGGTTTTAAAAATGTCTTCAGCTTTAATTCAAAACTTCAGGTTTCTTTTTTTTGAAATTATTTTTCCTGAGCCTTTGTTTTACCGTATATTGTAAACTTTTATGTTTAAAAGAAAAAAAAAAATATATACATTTACAGATTGTGAAATTTTTAAGAGAAATTTTCTACTATGTATGCTGGCTTATTTTTTAATTTAAAACAGGGTTTCCGTGAGCGCTGTCGGAGGCGGGGGAAGAGCTGCAGCCCCTCCCTCCCTCCCTCCCCCACGGCAGCGCTGGGGCGGAGGGTTCCGAAACTCTGGGAGTTGACAGAAACCTGCTGAGTGTATTTTGCTGTTTGTTCTGGGGGGCGGAGCTGGGCCGGGGCAGGAGCTGCGGCCGCGCAGGGGCGGGCGGGGAGCGCTGGCTCCGGGCTGCCCTCCCCTGCTTCCCTCAGGCAAAAAAAAAAAAGGTTTTGGTGCGTTTGGCACTGAGCAGTGCTGAGCCCTGGTTTGAATAAAGACAAGAACCTTTGGATTAGAAACACCAGCCTGTCTCCATTTTTCTGGTTTTTGGGGTTTTTTTTTTGCTTTTGTGAGTGTGGGTTTTGTGGAGAAGTGCCTTGGGAGTCCTCAGGGGGTGTGGTGGCAGCAGCTGTGTCCTGTGCCTGTCCTGATGGGTGGCACTGCCAGGATGGGCTCTGAGCTGGGGAAGGATCTTCCAACCTGGATCAGATCCAGCTGTTAAAGAGCTTTGATCCAACCTGGTGTGGTGAAGGGATTGGACTGGGTCCAACCAGGTGAAGGATCCTCCCACCCTGGACCGGATCCCACCTGAGCCCATCCCAGGGAAAGGCTTTGATCCAACCTTGTGTGAAGGGCTTAGATGTGCAGGGGTTCCAAGGATTCTGCAGCCTGGATTGGATCCAGGCTGTGCTCTGGCCTGGGGCACAGCTGATGTGCTGAAGGGTTCCAACCTGGATCAGATCTGACCTGACAAAAGGCTCCTAAACCCCTTGGCCTGGCCCCATCCTGGGTCACACATGGTGGTGGCAGTGACACAAACGCTGCTCTTCTCCCTTCACCTCAAGGCACTGCAGAAAATTGGGTTATTTATGATTTCCCAGCACCTTTGGTGGGTATCAGTAACTTTGCCTTGCATCTTCTGGACTTTCACCCTGGGGTTTGGGGTGGAATTTGGGGCTAAGCTGAGGTGGGAGTGTCCCTTGGCTCAAGGGCAGCCCCAAATCCTGCCCGTGGATCTGTCTGCTGTAATTAATCACTGTTAATGAGGTGGAATTGGGGGTGTGTTGGGATGTGGAGGTCGCTGGGTCGCTCCTGGCAGGACTTGCATCAGCTCAGAGCGTATTTTGTATTTTGTATTTTGTGTGGATCTGGTTCTGCTCGCTGTGAATCCTCCGGGCTCGAATCCTCGCTCAGTTACATCTGTGAGCTCAAAACTCACTGGAACAGCGATCTTTGTGCGGTGTCACTTTGAGTCCAACAGGAGCCCCTCGGGAAATGCCCCAGCACCCCTGGACGCCTGGAGCAAGGACACCCAACACCTTCACCCTCTGCTGGGATAAAAGATTTGGATCCCGCCTGTGCAGAACCAGCTCTTCCAGCCCCGTGTGGGTCTGCAACCTCCAGCCCAGTGCCAGACCGGCTCAACCTGTGCCCAACGAGCCGGTTCCTCGTGTCCTCACCGCAGAGCTGCTGGCTCCCGTGGGAAGAGGAAGATCCGCGGGTGAAACACGAAGGTGGCTTCCAAATATGTGCGGGATGCTCCGAGCTTGTCCCTGTGCCCTGTCACTGCTGGGTTCCACCTTGTGCCAGCGGGACGGAGCGGCTTCATTGGAACCCGAAGGGCAGGTCCAGGGGGAAGGAGGACGCTCCGTCCCTCACGGTGTCGCCGCGGTGTCCCCGCGCTGCGGGCGCGGTCCCTTTAAGGGCAGTGAGGGCGGAAGTGCTGCTCGGGCGCGGCCCCTTTAAGCGCAGTGAGGGCGGAAGTGCCACTCTCCGCCCGTTCCGCCCGCGCCGCTCTCGCGAGATTCGCCGCTTCCGGCGCGGGCCCGGCCTTTCCGAGCAGCCCCGGCCAAGATGGTGGGTGTGGGGGAGGCCTGCCCGGTGCTATCGGGCTCCATCCGCCGCCATCCGCGCCCCATCCGGGCCTCACCCACCTCGGCGGCGCGGCCCAGGGCTCGGGGCTTCCCTGGGGGACGGGGAATGGGCGCTGCGGGGGCCGTGGGTGCCCCGGCCGGACGGGGGGAGGGAGAGGCCTGGGCGCCCCGCGGAACTCGGTGGGGCCGCGGCCTTCCCGTGTGCGGGGCGGGGAACGCGGGACCTTGAACCCCCTGATCCCCCTCCCGGGCGGCCGCGACCCCCTGGCCTGACCCCCCTCTCCCGCTGCAGGCGGAGGTGGAGCAGAAGAAGAAGCGAACCTTCCGTAAATTCACCTACCGCGGGGTGGACCTGGACCAGCTGCTCGACATGTCCTAGTAAGGGCTGGGAAGTGCCCGGGCTGGGGCTCGGGGAGCTGCCCCGTGCTGGGGATGTGTTCAGATACCGGCACTAACGCGGGGTTGGGTGTTCAGCTGCTGCTTTTGGGGCTGTTTAAAGTCCCCCAGTGGGTGACACCGTCAGGGTGGGGTCCTGGGGCCCTGCTCCACACGCGGTTGGTGATGCTGTGGGTGTGCGGTCCCTGGAGCTCCATTGGGGTAACACTGTTATTTTGGGGTGCTCGGGGGTCTCCCCAAGCTCAGTCTGGGTGACACAGCGGTTTTGGGGTCTCCTCGAAGCTGTACCCCAGTTCAGTTTGGGATCCCCGAGGTCTTCTCAGGCTCACCTTGACTCTTGGGGGTTTCCCTGGGGACCTTAGTTTGGGTAATCCTGGCTATGGGGTCACTGGGGGTCTCTCCAGGATGTACCCCAAACTCAGTTTGGGGTCCCTGGGGGTGTCCCAGGCTCAGTTTGGGGTCCCTGGGGGTGTCCCCAGGCTCAGTCCAGGTGACACCCCTGGGTCTGGGGCCCTGGGAATCCCTTGGAGCTGTACCCCAGGCTCAGTGTGGATAACTCTGGGGTTGTCTCTGGGACTTCCCCAGGCTCAGTTTGGGACCCCTAGGGATGTCCTCAGCCCATACCCCAGGCTCAGTTTGGAGTCCCTGGGAATGTCTTCAGGCCATACCTCAGTCTCAGTTTGGTGTCCCTCTGGGGGTGTCCCTGGGCTGTTCCCCAGCTCAGTTTGGGGTCCCTGGGCTGTACCTCAGGCTGTGTTTGGGGTCCCTGGGTGTCCCTGGGCTGTCCCCAGGCTGTGTTTGGGGTCCCTGGGTGTCCCCAGGCTGTGTTTGGGGTTCCTGGGTGTCCCCAGGCTGTGTTTGGTGTCCCTGGGCTGTTCCCCAGGCTGGGTTTGGGGTCCCTGGGTGTCCCTGGGCTGTGTTTGGGGTCCTTGGGTGTCCCTGGGCTGTGTTTAGGATCCCTGGGCTGTTCCCCGGGCTGTGTTTGGGCTCCCTAGGTGTCCCTGGGCTGGGTTTGGGGTCCCTGGGCTGTGTTTGGGGTCCCTGGGTGTCCCCAGGCTGTGTTTGGGGTCTCTGGGTGTCCCCAGGCTGTGTTTGGGGTCCCTGGGCTGTTCCCCGGGCTGTGTTTGGTGTCCCTGGGTGTCCCCAGTCTGTTTGGGGTCCCTGGGCTGTTCTCCAGTCTGTTTGGGGTCCCTGGGCTGTTCTCCAGTCTGTTTGGGGTCCCTGGGTGTCCCCTGAGCTGTGTTTGGGGTCCCTGGGCGTCCCCTGAGCCCCTGTCCCGTTGCAGCGAGCAGCTGATGCAGCTGTACAGCGCGCGGCAGCGGCGGCGCCTGAACCGGGGCCTGCGCCGCAAGCAGCACTCGCTGCTCAAGCGCCTGCGCAAGGCCAAGAAGGAGGCGCCGCCCATGGAGAAACCCGAGGTGGTGAAGACCCACCTGAGGGATATGATCATCCTGCCAGAGATGGTGGGCAGCATGGTGGGCGTCTACAACGGCAAGACCTTCAACCAGGTGGAGATCAAGGTGAGCTGGGGCCTGGCAGGTGGTTCTCACACCGAGCTTCTGACTCTAAATCCTGCTCGTTCCCTGTGTCTGGGAGGGCTCCAGGCTCCTCCTTGGAGCGGGGTTGGCTCAGAGGGACACCTGGAGGTGCCATCTTGGGAGCTTCAGGATGCTCCTTGGAGTGGGCTTGGCTCAGAGGAACACCTAGAGGTGTCGTCTTGGGGTTTTGGACTCCTCCTTGGAGGGTGGTTGGCTCAGAGGGACACCTAGAGGTGCCATCTTGGGAGCTTCAGGATGCTCCTTGGAGCAGGCCTGGCCTGGAGGGACACCTATAGATGTCATTCTGGGGGGTTTAGGCTCTTTCTTGGAGCAGGGCTGGCTCAGAGGGACACCTGGAGGTGCCATCCCAGGACTGGCTCAGAGGGACACCTGGAGGTGCCATCCCAGGGCCGGCCAGCTCCCAGAGGGATCTCTGTGGCTCTGAAATACCTGTGGGGTGTTCATGTGCTCAGCCCTGGCTCCCAGCCTGCCAGCACTGCTTTGGGATGAAACAGATCCCTGAGCAATCCCAGGAGTGGAATTACCCACAGGGTGGTGTCACTTGATGCCACCAGAGGGATTAAATGCCCCTTGTTGCTCTGAGCTGGCATCAGATCCCACCTGGAAGGGCACAAATGCCCTGGTGGCTCCCGTGTCCCCTCTCTGGGAGGGGCAGAGCTGGGGAAGCCCCTCTGGCTCCACATCAAGCTGCAATTACCAGCTGTGCCAGGCTCCTGGGGATGGGAGGGGGTGTCCCTGTGCCCCCTGGCACTGTCCCAGCAGGGATCTCTCCTCTTGCAGCCCGAGATGATTGGCCACTACCTGGGCGAGTTTTCCATCACGTACAAGCCGGTGAAGCACGGCCGGCCCGGCATCGGCGCCACCCACTCCTCCCGCTTCATCCCGCTCAAGTAACTCCTGCAGGGAGGGGAGGGGAGGGAGCCTCGTGCAGTGTAAATAAAGAATTTCCACCTGGATCTGTCTCCTGCCTCTCCATTCCTTGGGGTGTGCTGAACTCCAGCCTGGTTGGGAGATTTCCTGAGTGTTCCCAGGTTTTTTGGCGCTGCTTTCTGTGGGCACCTGCAGCAAACAAATGGTGTGGGTTTAATAAATGAAGGAAATTCCTTGGTCTTTGCTGGAAATGGGGAATGGCACGTTAATATTTACAGCATTTCCATGTATTTAACTTTATTTGTTAATACAAACACTGGGAATGTGGGATTGGGGGAAGGCAGGGGAGGTTCCCAGGGCTCAGACCCAGCCTGAGCTCCAGGAGAAGCTGCCAAGGCCCATCACAGGATGTTGAAACCCCAAACCATCGTTTTCTCATCTTTAATTTGGGAACCCAAAGGGTTCTGGTGACAGGGGTCACAGAGTGGCATCAGGAGGGGGTGAACTGGGATTTGCAGCTCAGGCAGGGAGGGAGGGATGTGTTCTGGGGAATGCTCTCAGGGATGAGGGTGAGGATGGGAAGGAAGATGAGCTGATCTCGGCTGGATGATCCAGTTTGTCCCTGAACTGAGCCAAAAGACCCCAATGCTCATCACCACCACCATGTCCCACGCTGAAGCCATCAGTGAAGAAGGACCATTTGTCCTCAGGGTAGTCCTGCCTTGTCCCTGCTGCTGGCCAGGGTCCCTTGGGGGTTCCTCAGGGCTCCCTCAGGGCCCAGCTCAGCTCTTTACATCTCGCACCCTCCCATCCCTTTTCTGTCACCAGTGTGGCTGGGGCCATTTGTCCTTTAGGGAAGGTCCCCAGGCCCCTTTCTGCTCAAGCAGTGTGACCTTGGGACTCCTCCCACCCTCACTGGTGGCAGTGGGGACAAGAGGGCTGGGGTCACTTACTGTCCAGCTGGGGTCAGTGTCCTGCTGGGGTCACTGTCCAGCTGGGGTCACTCGCTGTCCAGCTGGGGTCACTGTCCAGCTGGGGTCACTCACTGTCCAGCTGGGGTCATTGTCCAGCTGGGGTCATTGTCCAGCTGGGGTCACTCGCTGTCCAGCTGGGGTCACTGTCCAGCTGGGGTCACTCACTGTCCAGCTGGGGCCATGTGGGCACTCAGCCCCGGGGGATGCCCCAGTGGGGCGTGGGTGACAGTGGCCTCGGTTGGTGACAGTGACCTCTGTGGCTGACAGTGACCTGAGCACATGGCAGGAGCCACGATCACGGGAGGGATCAGGGTCGTCGTGAGGGTCCCTCTCATCCCGGGGGGGACACCGGGGCTCAGCCGCTGCTGCCGCACCTTGGGTGGGTCCCCAAGGACATGGGGACAGCACCGGGTGGCTCACGGGGACAGATTGAGCCGGTTCGGTGTGAGGGGACCGGTTCGGTCTGGAAGGGCAGGTTCGGTCTGGGGGGACCGGTTCGGTCTGGAAGGGCAGGTTCGGTCTGGAGGGACCGGTCCTGCCGGGAGCTGCAGGTGCGCTCCGGGACGCGGGGATGGGGACGGGGCCGATCCCGGCGTTTTTGTGGAGGCTCAAAAGAGTCGGATGGAGGAGAACGGAGCCCACCGGGGACCCCCGCCCGGCACAGTCCGGGGGGGCCGCGGGGAGCCCCCGGTGCCGCCCTCTAACGGCGGCGGCGCCGCTGGAAAATCCCGACCGGGAGCGGGGGGGCGGGGGCGGGATGCGGCTGCTCGGGGCCGCGCCGGAGCCTCGCCCAGCTCCGCACCGCTCCGCACCGCCCCGCGCCGCTCCGCACCGCCGGGGATGAGGTACGGCCGCACCTGCCCCGCACCCCCGAGCCCCCCGAGCCCCCCGGGGGTCCGCCAAGGATGGGGGGAAGCGGAGGGGGGGCTGCGCGGGGAGATCGGGGTGCGGTGCCGGTTTGCGGGGGTTGGATGCAGGGGGGGTCCCGGGATGCCCCCGGCCCTGGGTGCGCTGCGTCCTGCGGCGGGCGCGGCTCCGATCGGGGGGATCGGGGGGATCGAGCGGATATTGGGGGTCAGGAGGGTTCAGGGCGGATCGGGGGGTTCAGGGTGAATCGGGAAGGTCGGGCAGCGTTTATCGCCCGCATCCTGCAGGGACAAAAGGCCGGACAATGCCGGGGCTCGGCGGGGTGTCCGCGGCGGGGGGGGGAGAGGAGCAGCACCTCCCGTCCCCATTCTCACCTTCATCCCCTTCCCATCCCATCCCATCGCCATCCCCATCCCATCCCCATCCCCATCCTGCGGGCGAGGCGGGGGGGTCACCCCTGGGCTCACAGCAGCTCCCCCCGCCCCGATGCGAGCTCGGCTCCCCGCAGTTTCCCCCTCCCGATGCTCCCCCAGCGCGGCTGGGCCGGGGATTGCGGCTGAGCCCCGAACCTGGAGCCCCAAAACCTCACCCAAACCAACCCCACCCCGAATCCACCTCCCAAACCGCTCCCTCAAAAACCTCGGCCTCTAAACCAGCACGAAAACCCCCCCGGGGGGCACCCCAAGGGTCTCAGTGCGGTGTCCCCGGGCAGGGGTGTCCCCAGGCACCCGGAGCGGGGTGGGGAGGTGGCTGCTGGCCCCAGCACGTTCCACCCTCCGGCTCCCCAGGGTGTGGGGTGGGTAAGGGGGGCCCTGCATTGTGGGGGGGCTGTGCTGGGGGTGTTGGGGACCCCGATGCTCGCCCCACCGGGGCCCCACATCCATCCCCAGGCCGCGATGTCGGGGTGTGTGTGTGTGTGTGTGTGTGTGCAGGGGCTGTGCGGGGGCTGCGGGGTCCGTGCTGTGTCAGGAGAGGGTGACGGATCACAAATCTCTGTGTGTGCCCCCACATGTGTGCAGGGTCGAGATGGAGGGGGGGTCTGTGCTCCCCGGGGGGGGTTTGCTGCGGTCGGGGGTCCCCGGGGCCGGGTCGATCAGCCCGGGCTGGTGACAACATGCTGTTTGTTTAATGTCCCCGGGGGCTCCGGGGGCTCAGCTGTGGCTTTGGCGATGTGGCTGCACTGGGCTGATGGCTGCCGTCCTTGTCCCCAGCCCCTTCCCCAGAGCTGCTGCCAGGCTGGAGTGAGCCTGGAGGGCTGCAGGGAGCTCGGGGTATCCCCAGGGCCCCCCAGGCCCTACCCTGGCCGAGGTGGCATCACATGTGGTGAGCAGTGACCGGTGGGCAAGAAAGACACTGCGGTGATGAGCAATGCAGGGGGTGGTGGGGTGGTGGGCAATGGCTACTGTGGGCAGTGCTGTGGGCATTGTGGGCAGTGCAGTGGGCAGTTGGCACCCTGGACAGTGGGCAGTGGCCTCCCTGGGCAGCGTGGAGGACAGCAGGGTGTGCTGGGCAGTGCAGCTGCTGCTTCATCTGCTGCAGCACCTGCCCTGCCAGGAAATTGCTGGATGGATCCAGGCCCCACCAGCGGCCGCAGCAGAGAGAGGCCTGGGGTACCCGCAGCAGAGAGAGGCAGATTTTGGGGGTGGGAGGAGACACACCCAGCACCCCGAGCCCTCACATACCCCCAGGGTCAGCCCGTGGCCCCATGTGGGATCCAGCCCATGGGGGGACCCCGGGTCCTGTGGGACAGTGACCATCACTGTGCTGGAATGTACCTGCAGATGCACCTGCAGCCCTGGTCCCCTTTCCCACAGCCCTACCCCCCTTTCCCACCCTCCTGGCCCCCTTACCCGCAGCCCTATTCCCCCTTTCCCACCCTTCTGGCCCCCCTTTCCCTTTCCCGTCGTGTCTCGCCGCTCCGTGGTTGCAGGTGCGGCCCCAGCCCCTCCCCGCAGGCTGCAGATCCCGGCGCCGCTGCGGCCGCTGCGCTCGGCCGGCCCTGCCAGGAACTGGGGGGGCAGAGCTCAGCACCGCGCCCATAAACCCCCCGAATATTCCAGCCCTGACCCCCCGGGAGGGGCAGCCGGAGCACCCCGGCTTCTTACAGGGTGGGGTCCCCCAGGGGAGAGGGCTCTGACTGAGCAGTTGGGTGAGACCCACATGTTTGGGGTGCTGGGGAGGGGGGAACGTGTTTCCCTGGAGGAGTGGAAGCCCCTGGCTCTGCAGGGCTGAGCCCCCCCATCCTCCCCGTCTGAGTCCTCGGGAAGGGCCGGGAACCGCCTGTGCTCCCCCATCCCTGTCGCCATGGCAACAGCAGGCCGAGCTCATCCCGCATCCATCATCCATCATCCCGCATCCATCATCCATCATCCCTCATCCCTCATCCCGCATCCATCATCCCTCATCCCGCATCCATCATCCCACACCCCACATCCCGCATCCACCGCCCCACCTCCCTCTGCCACATCCTGCGTCCACATCCCCCATCCCTCACCCCGCATTCTGCATCCCTCACCCTGCATCCCGTATTATTTATGGGATAAATAAACCACCGATCATCCCACACCTCGCCCTGCCTCCGTCATCCCTCATCCCTCATCCCTCACCCGGCATTCCATGTTTCCACATCCCGCATTCCTCATCCCCCATTCCATGTTCCCGCACCCCTGATCCCGCATTCCGTGTTCCCTCATCACTCCCCCACCCTCCCCCATCCGTCCCTCCCGAATCTCTCATTGTCCATCCTGCACCCCCAATCCCCCACCCCACACCTCCACCCTTCCTCCCCCTGCTCCCCACCCTCTCCCGGGGTTATTTCTCTCCCGTGGGGAATTTTTGGCAGTTGTGGGGGGTTGGTTTTGCCTCCCTTGGGAATCGCGAGCAGATGTGGGTGCTGGGAGGGGGGGACCCCACAGAGCAGGATGTGGGATCCACTCCCTGTGGGGTGGAGGGTGAGGGAGGGGATTGGGGGGCCCGGGATGGCTCCTGGGGGTGTGAAGGACATCGATGGGGCCTTGGGGGGTGCCGGGTCCCATCACTGCCCGGTGGGGCCTCTGTGCTGGAACGGGGTGCTGGGACACCCAAACGGACTCAAGGAAGCAGAAGGGCCCCAGGGAGCCGCTGCGGGGCAGATTTGGGGGTGTCAGAGCCGGGGGGGGATCGATCCCTGCCTGCCCTAAGCTGCTGTTGGGGGGGATTTGGGGTGGGGGCAGCAGAGGGGAGCCCCAACCCCCCCATCGTCCCCCATCGCCGGCTCCCCCGCTCACACGTGATGCTGATTGAGGCTCCGCGGGGCCACCGAGCTCCCGCTGCCGGCCCGACCCTCTGGGGGGGTGACGAGGGGTCCCCGGTCCCCCCTCCCCGCGTGTGACATCGTCCCGTGTGTCCCCCCCGGGCAGGTGCGAGGGGCGGCGGCGCTGCGGCAGGAGGAGGTTTGGGGGGCTGGGGGCGGCTGGGGGGGCACGGGGGGGCTGGGAGGGTTTTTGGGGGGTGCAGAGGGGGGCGGGGGGGCCGTGCAGGGGCCGGGGCTGCCCCCGGTGCCGGAGGGAGCGGAGCGGGAGAAGGTTGGGAGCGGGAGAAGACAAAAGCGAGACAAAGGGAGCGGAGAGCGGAGCTCTGCGGAGGGTGGGAGCCAGGCGGGGGCTGGCGGGGCTGGGGGGGCCCTGCCTGGGGGCGGCGGGGCCGGACCCCCACCCTGAGCCTCTGGGGGGGCTTGGGGGGGCACCAGCTCCTGCAGAGCTCAGGGGGGGCAGGTGTTGGGGTGCCCAGCGCTGTGCCGTGACCCCAGGCGGGTGCTGGGTGCTGGGGGGCTCTCTGAGGGTGCTGGGGGGCTCTGAGGGTGCTTGGGGACCCCCCCCGGGTGCTGCCCACCCCCAAACCCCCCCCGCAGGCGCTGGAGGAGGTGAAGATGTCAGGCTCCATCGCCTCGTACGACCAGCTGGTGCGGCAGGTGGAGGCGCTGAAGAAGGAGAACAGCCACCTCCGGCGGGAGCTGGAGGACAACTCCAACCACCTCTCCAAGCTGGAAAATGAGACCTCGGACATGAAGGTGGCGACGGGCCCGCTTGGGAGTGGGGCACAGACCCCGAACTGGGGGGGTTTCCATCCAATCTCCCCCTCCTCAACGGCTCCATCCCTGTTTTAGGAGGTCCTGAAGCACCTCCAGGGCAAGCTGGAGCAGGAGGCCCGGGTCATGGTGTCCTCGGGGCAGACGGAGGTGCTGGACCAGCTCAAAGGTGAGTGCCCGGGCAGGGTGGGGAGGGGGTGACCCCGCCAAGCCCACCCTGACAGCGCTGTCCCCACCCCCAGCCCTGCAGATGGACATCACCAGCCTCTACAACCTGAAATTCGCCCCGGAGGTGATGAGCACCGGGCGGGGCGCCGAGGAGAGCCCGCCGGCCCCCGCCTCGCACCGGGACGGCCCCGGGGAGCTGGGCAGGGCCACCTTCCGCATGCTGGAGGAGCTGGACCGCGAGAGGTGATGGTCTGGGGGGTGAAAGGGGCTGGGGGGGCCGGGGGCTGTGCTGAGGGGTCCTCCCCTCTCCGCAGGTGTTTCCTGCTGGGGGAGATCGAGAAGGAGGAGAAGGAGAAGATCTGGTACTACGCGCAGCTGCAGAGCCTGGCCACGCGCCTGGACGAGCTGCCCCACGTGGAGACGGTGAGCGGGGGACACCCCTGTCCCCTCCACGTCCAGGCCACGGGGACCCTGCCCCGCTCACGCCACCCCCCGTGCCCCCCAGTTCTCCATGCAGATGGATCTGATCCGGCAGCAGCTGCAGTTCGAGGCGCAGCACATCCGCTCGCTGATGGAGGAGCGCTTCGGCACGGCCGACGAGATGGTGCAGCGGGCACAGGTCGGGTCCTTCACCCCCAGAATCCCCCTGCTCCACTTCTGGGGGGGTCCAGATTGATGGGATTGGCTCTGGGTACCCTCACAAGCAGTTCTGGGTACCCTACAGCAGCTCTGGGCAAACTACAGCAGCTCTGGGCACCCTACAGCAGCTCCTCACACCCTGCAGCAGCTCTGAGCACCTTACAGCAGCTCTGAGCCCCCTACAGCATCTCCTCATATCCTAAAGAAGCTCCTTACACCCTATAACAGCTGTGGGCACCCTACAGCATCTCCTCACATTCTAAACCAGCTCCTCACACCCTACAGCAGCTCTGGGCACCCTACACTGGCTCTGGGCACCCTACAGCATCTCCTCATATCCTAAAGAAGCTCCTCACACCGTACACCAGCTCCTCACACCCTAGAGCATCTCCTCACCCCTACAGCATCTCCTCACACCCTACAGAAGCTCCTCACGCCCTACAGCAGCTCTGAGCATCCTACACCAGCTCCTCACACCCTACAGCAGCCCTGGGCACTCTACAGCATTTCCTCACACCCTACAGAATCTCCTCACACCCTACAGCAGCTCCTCACACCCTACAGCAGCTCCTCACACCCTACAGCAGCTCCTCACACCCTACACCAGCTCTTGGCATCTTACAGCATCTCCTCACACCCTACAGCATCTCCTTGCACCCTAGAGCAGCTCTGGGCACCTCACACCAGCTCTTCACGTTCCTTGCACACTCTCACCCCTCCCTCCCATCTCTGGTGGTCCTGGGGGGTCCCAGCCCTGTCCAACCCCCTCTGTGCCCCCAGATCCGCGCGTCCCGGCTGGAGCAGATCGACAAGGAGCTGATGGAGGCGCAGGACAAGGCGCAGCAGCCGGAGCCGCAGGTAGCGGGGCCGGGGCGATCCCGATCCCCGCGGGGAGGGGGGAGGAGGGTCCAGCACGGCCCCCCCGCCATTGTCCCCGCGCTGTCCCCACGGGCACAGCCAGGGCTTTGTGCGGCTCGGGCACCGTGAAATGGGCAGTTGCCATGGCGACCAGAAGTAGGCCACGGCGGGCGGGCGGCGCGGGGGCTCCGGCGGCTTCTGCTGAGCCGGGTGGGCAGCGTGCCATCGTCATCGTCACCGTCATCCGCACGGGCTGCCATCACCATGGCTCCACTGTCACCCACAGCCCTGCCATTGTCACCATCACGGGCTGCCATCACCATGGCTCCGCTGTCACCCACAGCCTCAGCATCGTCATTGTCCCACAGTCACCCACAGCCCGGCCATTGTCACCATCACAGCCTGCCATCGCCATGGCTCCACTGTCACCCACAGCCTCAGCATTGGCATTGTCCCACTGTCACCCACAGCTCCATCATCATCGTCATGGGCTGCCATCGGCATTGCCACACTGTGACCCGCTGTCCTAACACTGCCACCACGCAGTGTCACCCACAGCCCAGGCAGTGTCACCATCACGGGCTGCCATCACCATTCCACTGTCACCCACAGCTCCACCATCATCATCATCGTCATCGCCACACTGTCACCCACTGCCCCAGCATTGCCACCACCCACTGTCACCCACAGCCCTGCCACTGCCACCATCACGGTCTGCCATCACCATTCCACTGTCACCCACAGTCTGGACATTGTCATTGTCACAGGCTGCCATCACCATCGCCATTCCACTGTCACCCACAGCCCTGCCATCAGCACAGTCCCATCATCACCCCCCTCCCACATCACCCACAGCCCCAGCTGGCAGCGCCCCCGGCCCCATCACCCCCAGATCCTCCCAGCCCCCGTTTCCATCCCCTCCATCAGCCCCAGCCCCCTCCCCGCCGCCCACCCGCTCGCTCGCCCACGCTCTCCCTTCCCCCCATCCCAATCATCCCTGATTTTAGCTCAAAACACCCCCTGGCACTGACAGAAGCGAGATGGGAACTCAGGGGGTGGCGGGGGAGCGGGGAGGGGCTGCCATGGGGGCTCAGCAATGCAGCCCCCCCACCTGCCCCCTCCTCTGCAGCTCTGCGGGAAGGTCCCGGGCACGGAGGGGGACCCGGGCAGCCTGGACCCCCCGACCCACCCCGAGGAGGGCGGCAACACCAAGGTGAGGGGCAGAACAGAGCCCGGCTGGGGCGGGCTGAGCCCGGGGAAGGGCTGGGAGTGACCCCCTGTGCGCCCCGCAGGTGGAGGTGGTGTTCTGGCTGCTGTCCATGCTGGCCACGCGCGACAAGGAGGACATGTCCCGCACGCTGCTGGCCATGTCCAGCTCGCAGGAGAGCTGCCTGGCCATGCGCAAGTCGGGCTGCCTGCCCCTGCTCATCCAAATCCTGCACGACTCCGACGGGGAGCCGGGGCCCCCCGAGAGCCCCACGGGAGCCAAGGACGCTCGGATGAGAGCCAACGCCGCCCTGCACAACATCGTCTTCTCCCAACCCGACGAGGGCCAGGCCAAGAAGGAGATGCGGGTGCTGCACGTGCTGGAGCAGATCCGCTCCTACTCGGAGACCTGCTGGGACTGGCTGCAGATGCAGAGCCGGGACGGGACACGGGGCCCCGAGGGCGCCGGTACGGGAGGGGCTGCGAGGGGCTGGGAGGGGCTGGGAGCGTCCTGTGTGACACAGGGGACTGAGCCTCATCCCCTCGCAGTGCCAGTGCCCATCGAGCCGCAGATCTGCCAGGCCACCTGTGCCATCATGAAGCTGTCCTTCGACGAGGAGTACCGGCGGGCCATGAACGAGCTGGGTGAGCGCGGGGAGGGGGCTCCTTCCCTCTGCACCGCACCCACACGGGGTGCTGGGGGTGGGGGAACCCCAAATGACCCCTCCCTCGTCCCGCAGGTGGGCTGCAGGCCGTGGCAGAGCTGCTGCAGGTGGATTATGAGATGCACAAGATGACCAACGACCCCCTGAACCTGGCGCTGCGGCGCTATGCGGGCATGGCCCTCACCAACCTCACCTTCGGAGATGTGGTCAACAAGGTGGGGGGCGGTGATTTGGGGGGGTCAGCAGGGTCTGGAGGTCACGGTGTCACCCTCACCACTGTCATCCTCCCCCCAGGCCACACTGTGCTCCCGCCGGGGCTGTATGGAGGCCATCGTGGCCCAGCTGGGCTCTGACAGCGAGGAGCTGCACCAGGTGGGTGCTGGTGGGGTTCCCTGGGGTGGGGGACAGGCAGGGGACAGTCCCCGTGGTCACTCACCCCGCTCTGCCCTTCCAGGTGGTCTCCAGCATCCTGAGGAACCTCTCCTGGCGCGCTGACATCAACAGCAAGAAAGTGCTGAGGGAGGTTGGCAGCGTCACCGGGCTGACACGCTGTGCCCTGCACGCTGGCAAGGTGAGCCTGGGGTGGGTGACAGTGGGCACAGGGTGACCAGACAGACCTGGGAGGGTTGTGTGTCCCTTTGTGGTGTGTGACAGTGAGCACAGGATGACCAGACAGACCTGCAGGGCAGAGTGTCCCCCCTGGGGCAGGTGACAGTAGGCACAGAATGACCAGACAGACCTGGGAGGGCTGTGTGTCCCCCTTGGGGCAGGTGACAGTGGGCACAGGGTGACCAGACAGACCTGGCAGGGCTGTGTGTCCCCTCCGGCGTGTGTGACAGTGGGCACAGAATGGCCAGGCAGACCTGGCAGGGCTGTGTGTCCCCTCTGGAGTGTGTGACAGTGGGCACAGGGTGGCCAAGCAGAGCTGGCAGAGCTGTGTGTCCCCCTGAGATGGGTGACAGTGGGCACAGAACGGCCAGACAGACCTGGCAGGGCTGTGTGTCCCCCAGGGGTGTGTGACAGTGGGCACAGGGGGACAGGGACAGGGCTGACAGGAGTTGTGTGTCCCCTCCCGGGGCAGGAGTCGACACTGAAGAGCGTCCTGAGCGCGCTGTGGAACCTCTCGGCGCACAGCACAGAGAACAAAGCAGCCATCTGCGGGGTGGAGGGGGCCCTGGGCTTCCTGGTCAGCACCCTCACCTACAAGTGCCAGAGCAACTCCCTGGCCATCATCGAGAGCGGGGGTGGCATCCTCAGGAACGTCTCCAGCCTCGTGGCCACGCGGGAGGATTACAGGTGAGGGGCACCTGAGGGACCCAGGGCACCACCGACCCCAGGGTGGCACTGGGGGATGCCATGGCTGGGGGCAGGATGGGAATGGGGGACCCTGGGTACTGTGAATCCCAGGGATGGTGTTGGGGGATGCTGTGACTGGGGGGGTAGGACAGAGATGGAGATGATGGAGATGGAGTTGGAGGAGCTGAAGATGGAGATGGAGATGGGGATGGAGATGGAGACGGAGATGATGGAGATGAAGGACTTTGGGCACTATGGATGTCATTGGTTGGCCACGGTTGTGAGTGAGGATCACCTTGCACCCCTGGAATGGGGCAGGAAGGACTTCAGGACCATCCTGACAGAGGTTTCCCCTCTGTCCCACAGGCAGGTGCTCCGGGACCACAACTGCCTGCAGACGCTGCTGCAGCACCTGCGCTCGCACAGCCTGACCATCGTCAGCAACGCCTGCGGCACCCTCTGGAACCTGTCTGCCCGCAGCCCCCGCGACCAGGAGCTGCTGTGGGACCTGGGGGCCGTCAGCATGCTCCGCAACCTCATCCACTCCAAGCACAAGATGATCGCCATGGGCAGTGCGGCCGCGCTGCGCAACCTCCTCACCAACCGGCCCCCCAAGTACAAGGACGCGGCCGTGGTGTCGCCGGGCTCCTGCATGCCCTCGCTCTACATGCGCAAGCAGAAGGCGCTGGAGGCCGAGCTGGACGCCAAACACCTGGCAGAGACCTTTGACACCATGGAGAAGCAGAGCCTGAAGGGGCAGAGCGCCAAGAAGCCGATGCGGCACATGGAGAGCCTGGTGAAGGACTACGCCTCCGACTCCGGCTGCTTCGACGACGACGAGGTGCCCAACATCTCCACCGGCGTGGAGACGGCCAGCGCCTCCGTGCTCTCCATGTTCCTCAACTCCTCCTTCCTGCAGGGCCAAGCGCTGCCGCGGGCGCTGGCGCAGCGGCGCTGCCCGGAGCCGGAGAAGGACGGCAGCGGGAAGGCGGCCGAGCCCAAGAAGCCGCCGCTGCCGGAGGACGACGTCTCGCTGGCCGCCGAGAAGTTGGCCAACAAGATCTCCAGCACGGTGGCCAAGATCGACAAGCTGGTGGAGGACATCTCCACCATGCACAACTCTTCGGACGACAGCTTCAGCCTCAGCTCCGAGGATCACTGCCTGGACTGGCAGTACGGCCCCGAGGACGGGCACGAGGCGCGCGCCCAGTCCTGCTCGCCGTGCCGGCTGTCGGACGCCGGCTTTGCCAAGAGGGAGAGCCTGAGCCGGGCGCACACGCTGCTGCGGCTGAAGACGGCCTACACCAGCCTGTCCACCGACAGCCTCAACAGCGGCAGCACCAGCGACGGCTACTGCACCAAGGAGCACATGAAGCCCTGCCCCAGGGCTGCATTCCTGGACTATCGTGATGAGCTGCAGCGCTACCAGAAGCGCCCCAGCCGGCTCGACCTCAAGAACATCCTGGGCAAACCAGAGCGGGCAGAGCCTCCTGCGCGGGACCCGGCCGAGCCAGACAAACCTGAGCAGAGGGAGCTGCCCGAACGGGCCAAGAAGGTGGTGACTTTCCCCAGCCCCAAGGTGCCAGAGAAGGAGACGGAGTGGAAGAAGGAGGTGGGCACCAAGCCCCCCACTGACCCCCATGTTCGCACCATCAAACTCTCTCCGTCCTACCAGCACGTCCCCATGCTTGAGACGCTGGCCAAGAGCAGCGCAGCTGCTGGCCACCAGCCCTCCCTGCTGGGCAGGAAGCAAGCCTGGCTCCCCCCGGCGCTGCTGCAGGCGGCCGAGCCCCTGAGCAAGATCCCAGAGAAGCTGCCGGCCCAGCCACCGCCCTCGGCAGAGCAGGAGTCGGTGCAGAAGTACTCGGTGGAGGACACCCCAATCTGCTTCTCCCGGTGCAGCTCCCTGTCCTCCCTCTCCTCAGCAGACAACGTGCTGGACGGGCAGAGCCACAGCGAGAACGACCTGGATAGCGATTCCTCCCTGGAGATCCTGGAGATGGAGGAAGGGGACGCAGAAGGGGAGGATGGGAGGCAGGAGAAGGAGAAGGCGGTGGATCCGGGTCCCACCACGCCGGTGGGGATCTCCCAGCCCATCACCATCCCCTTCCCGAAGCGGGACAAGGTTTTCCTGCGGGAGGCTTCGCCCTCACGCCAGGAGGATCTGACGCCCTCGAGCTCCTCGGAGAATTACATCCAGGAGACGCCGCTGGTGATGAGCCGCTGCAGCTCCGTCAGCTCCCTGGGCAGCTTTGAGAGCCCCTCCATCGCCAGCTCCATCCAGAGCGACCCGTGCAGCGAAATGATCAGCGGCACCATCAGCCCCAGCGAGCTGCCCGACAGCCCCGGGCAGACCATGCCCCCCAGCCGCAGCAAGACTCCCCTCTTCGAGCTGGGCTGCCAGCCCGAGAAAGAGACCAGCCAGTTCAACATCCAGTGGGAGAACAACGTCAAGAAGTTCATGGAGATCACCGACTTCAAGGAACGCTTCCAGCTGCCCCAAGATCTGGACTCCATGGTTTACTTCACGGTGGAGAAACCCAACGAGAACTTCTCGTGCGCCTCCAGCCTGAGCGCCCTGCCCCTGCACGAGCACTACGTGCAGAAGGACGTGGAGCTCAAGCTGATTCCCACCTTCCCGGAGAAGAACAGCCTGAACTTCGCGGCTCACGAGAAGAGGGAGGAGCGGCGGGAGGAGCGCTACCTGGAGGGCAGGCGAAGGGCCGAGCGCCCCGAGCCCCCCGACGACGACGACATCGAGATCCTCAAGGAGTGCATCAGCTCGGCCATGCCCTCCCGCTTCCGCAAGGTCAAGACCTCGCTGCTGTCCGGCCAGGTGCTGCACCCGCAGACCAAGAAGCCGCTGCACGTCCCCGTGTACATGCTGGTGCCGGCCCACGCCCACCCCGGTGTCCCCAAGCACCTGCGAGCCACCGCCCGCGACCTCTTCAAGGACGACGACTCCTTCACCGACTCGGCCGACGGGACCCCCGTCAACTTCTCCAGCGCCGCCTCTCTGAGCGACGAGACCCTGCGGTACCCGGCGGGCGAGGAGGGCGAGCAGCCCGTGCCCGAGCGGCGCCGCCAGCCCGGCAGCATCCCGGCCCGCAGAGCCGCCTCCGGCAGCTCGGCCCCCGCCCGCCTCGGCTCGGCCGGGAAAGGCAAAGCGGGGCCGGGCCGCGGGGATGGGAAGCGGAGCCAGACGCTCCCGAAGGGCACAGCCAGCCTGGAGCTGGGCGTGGGCAGGGCCAGCGGTGGTCCCGGGAGGAAGGATGACGCCCTGGAGGACGGGGTGATGTTCCAGTCGCTGTGCCACACCACGCCGACGGAAGAAGCCGTTTACTGCTTCTACGATCCGGAATTGGACGAGCTGCCCGAGGCGGGCAGGGACGGCTCCGGCAGCAGAGCCCAGCCGGGCCGGGCGCCGCGGAGGGAGCGCTGGGGAGGCTCCGTCCCCCACAAGGACCCCGAGCCCGGTCCCCGTCCGGCCAAGACGAAGCCTCAAAACAACCTGATCGCCGACGAGACGCCGCCGTGCTACTCGCTGAGCTCCTCCATGAGCTCCCTGAGCGATGCCAACCTCTCCGAGGGCGAGGAGCGGGGCCAGCCCTGCGGCAAAGCCACCTGGCCGCGGGCAGCTGCAGTGGGGCAGGCGCAGGGGGGCTCGCCCAGCTCCCCCAGCCTCAATTCGGAGGATGATCTGCTGCAGAAATGCATCGGCTCGGCCATGCCCAAGCGCCGGCGGCCCGTGGCTCGCCGCAGGCTGGTGGAGAGAAAGCAGAAAGCTCCAGGCGCCGGCGGGAGGGAGCGGAAAGCCGAGACCAGGCATCAACACCCCGAGGAAGACCCCAGCTCCGACCGGGGCTCGGACCTGGACAGCGTGGAGTGGCAAGCCATCCAGGAGGGAGCCAACTCCATCGTCACCTGGCTGCACCAGGCTGCGGCCTCGCTGTCCCGGGAGCCTTCGTCCGAGTCCGACTCCATCCTGTCCTTCATGTCGGGGCTCTCGGTGGGCTCCACGCTGCAGCTCTCGCTGGGCAGGCAGGAGAAGCAGCGGCCGGGCAGCGCTTCAGGCCGAGAGCCGGCGAGGAGGGAGCTCAGCAAGGGCCGCCCGGAGCGCAAGGACGCGGCCGGGGCTCGTCCCGCCGGCCGGGCCAGCTCCAGGCCGGAGCGGAGCCCGGCGCCCGCCAAGCCCGTGCCCAACCTGCCCGTGGTCTTCCGCGGCAGGACCGTCATCTACATGCCCAGCCTGGCCAAAGATGCCCCCAGCCCACGGGCTACCCCGAAGAAAACCCCCGCGGCCAAGCCCGAGGCGCCGCCGGCCAAGAACCTCTCTCTGAGCCAGCAGCGCTCGCGGAGCCTGCACCGGCTGGGCAAAGCCCCCGAGAGCGCGGAGCTGGCGCTGCCCAAGAGGAGCACGACTCCACCCGCCCGCATCGGCAAAGGCCCCCCCTCCTCGGGCTCCTCCCGCACCTCCACGCCCTCCCAGCACGCCCCCAAGAAGCTGCCGTCGCCCTCCCAGGGCACCAAACAGGGCAGCCCGGCCTCCGGCAAGGCGAGCGGCTCGTCCTCCCCGCCGGGACCCCCGGGCAGAGCCCCGGCCCCCAAATCCCCGGCTCCCAAGCAATCCAAGACGCAGAAGTCGCCCGTGCGCATCCCGTTCATGCAGAAGCCCAGCAGGAAGGTGCTGCCGGGCCGGGGGGCCATGCCGGTGCTGGAGGAGCAGGTCGATGGCTCCAAGGCTCGGCCCGCAGGGCCGGGGGGCAGCCGGCTCAACCTGGTGCGGATGTCATCGGCCCGCTCCAGCGGGAGCGACTCGGACCGCTCCGGCTTCCTGCGCCAGCTCACCTTCATCAAGGAATCCTCGAGCCTGCTGCTGCGCCACCGCTCCGACCTGTCCCCGGCACCGCCGGCCACCTCGCTGCCTCGCCGGGGCTCCCCCCAGCGCAGCCGAGCCGCGCTCCCGGCCGTGTTCCTCTGCTCCTCCCGCTGCGACGAGCTCAAGGCGGCCAAACCGGCCACCCCCGGCCAGCGGCCGCTCATCCCCAGAGCCCAGCCCGGCGGCAAAGCCACGGCCGGGGTCAAACCGCCTCGCCGGACCAGCTCCGAGAGCCCGTCCCGGCTGCCGGTGAAGACCAGCGCGCCCTCGGCCGAGCCCTTCAAGCGCTACTCGTCCTCTCCCAACATCAGCGTGCCCAAGCGAGCGGCCAGCCCGTCCTCCGTGCGCTCCGAGGCGGCGGCGCGGCGGCGGCAGAACGAGCCGGCTCCCGGGGGGCCGCCGGGAAAGCCGCCGGTGGTGATGATGAAGGGCACGTGGCGGAGGATCCGCGACGAGGACATCCCGCACATCCTCAAGAGCACGCTGCCCTCCTCCGCGCTGCCGCTGGCGGGCTCCGGCGACGAGGAGGAGCCTCCCGGTAGCCCCGGCACGCCCAGGAAGACCAGCGACGCCGTGGTGCAGACCGAGGACTTCGCCACCTCCAAGACCAACTCCAGCACCTCTCCCACGCTGGAGAGCCGCGAGGGACCCCCGCACCCCCGAGTCACCGGCGATGGTGAAGCCCCCGCGCCCTCCAAGGCTGCTCTGCCCATCTCCTTCGGCCACGAGGCGCCCGCCGGGACCTTCCCCAGCAGCCGGCACGGCTCGCCCAGCAAGGCCGCCCGGGTCACCCCCTTCAACTACGTGCCCAGCCCCATGGCGGTGACGGCGGTGGCCGACAAGGCGGTGGAGAAAATCCAAGCTTGATGATGCCCCAGTGAGGGTGGTGTGGCACTCCCGGTCCCGCGGGAGATGGCCAGGACAGTTTTTGGGACACACATGGGGATGTGGGACAGCTGGGGACCGCTGAGTCACCCCGAGCCGCTGCTGGCCCCGGCTGGGGTCGTGCTGTGCTGGAGCATCGCAATTCCCAGCAGCAAGGGCTGGACAGAACTGGGAACGTTCTGGGTGTGACACCCCGAGCTGGGGCGGTTCTCACGGACCATCTCCTCCCACTGATGGACATCCAAGCTGAGGTGGGGCCGTGTCCCCACGTGTCCCCATCCTGCTCACCCAGGGGAGCTGGCACAGCACATCCAGCACCAGGAAAACCCCACACTGTTCTGCTTGACTGGCACCAACTCTAGCAACAACGATGGCAGCTCATTTATTATCAGGGGACGGGATGCAGGGGAGAGACTTTGGAGGGGGAGACAGGGACAGAGACCCCCGTTTGTGCTGCTGGAGGGTCCTGGTTGCTGATGGGTGGTCTGTGCTGCTCAGAGGTGGTGGCAGGAGGAAATGTGCAGGAGGAGCAGGGCAGGGCTCGTGGGGGAGGCCGGGGTCCCCATGGGCTCATCCCAGAGGCTGCTCACAGGGTGCTGTCACCAGGCTGGGGGGCTGCTCTGGAAGTGGACAGGGTGCTGAGCTGGCACCGGGATGCCCAACCCCCAGGAAAGGGTCTGGGGTCCCTCACCCTCACCCAGAGCCCCCCAGCCTCCCACCCCCAGGGCAGGAGAGCCTCAGCTGGCAGCCAGGATCCCGGTGTGTCCTTGTGGATGTGGACACGAGTCCATCCAGGACTGGATTACGCCCACATCCCCAAAACCCTGGGGACATCCCCCCCTCCTGCTGCCAGCCAGGCCCAGGTGCTGAAACTGGGCTGTGTGGGAAGTGCCTCACCCCTGGGAGTGGGATGGGCTGCAGAGGGACCCCCAGTCCAGGTGGTCCCAGACCCCTCGGATACCTCCCAGTCCTACAGCCCCTGCTTTGGGTGGGGTGACCTTTGTGCCCCCCATCCCACTGGGGGGGCTGCAGGGACACACACAGGGCTATGGGGACACGTGCAGGGGACACACCTGGGCGGCAGTGGGTTGTTGGGGGCCAGGGGGACGCCAGGACTTTGGGGATACACAGGGGGTCCCCAGGGATGTGCACTGGGGTCGGGGGGTCAGGGGACACACCCTGATGCCCACCGGAGCCCCCCTGCCCTGGCTGTGACCACCACGGAGGGACCAGTGGCCGGGACTGAAGAAAAGGAGGAAAACCCCAGGAGTAGCAATCACTCCCGAGTGCAGGGAGCACAGGGGTGGCAGCAGGGCCAGCATCGCCCCCGGGGGCCAAGCCACCGCCCTCCCCCTCCTCCACCGACAATCCCGCCGGGCTCCGCTCGCCGCCGCTGTATCTATGTACTAAGGATGTTCTTTTACCAGACCCTGGACAGTATTCCCAATTAAAAGCCAACCTGTGTAAATAGGAAGGGGTGTTTGGTCTATGCCGTGTGTTTGGGCTGGGCGGACCCACAGCCCTTCCGCAGCGTTTTCTGGATCCATTTCTTGCACTTCACGGTCGAGGTGGCCACGGGCGGCTTGAAAGGGTCAGTGGGGTTCTTGCTACTAAAGGACATCACTCCTGCCACCGCCGGCCGCTTCCCGCACACCAAGGGGCTCCCCGAGTCACCCTGAGGGGGGGGTCACACCGGGGAGTGGATCCCGACCAGGGGACAGGGACCCCCAACATCTCACCTGCTCGGGGGGAGCATCCTCCGCACTTTGCACCCCCAAGCTCTCACCTTGGCGGGCGCGGAGCCGCACTGCAGCCCCTGGAAGCAGATCATGGCCGGGCCGATTCCGCCCTTCCAGAAGCGGCTGTTGTTGCACATCCGCACGTCCATCACCGTCACCTCCATCTCCTGCAGGGTGGGTGACAGCTCCCCGTCCCCGCGGGACCCCCAGCCCGCCAGGCTGCACCGCGCCCCCGCAGCCGGCTCCTTCCTCGCCAGCGGGATCAGCCGCCGTGTCCTGCTCGGTGTCACCGTCGCGTTCAGCTGCGGGCGGGGGGCGGTGTCAGACCCCCCCCCCATGGGCAGGGAGCACCCCAACACCAGGGGTGGGGGATCGGGGGGATCCCGCAATACCGCAGGGGAGGGGTCAAAGGGGAGCACCCCAAAACCGCAGGTGAGGGGTCGTGGGGAGCCCCCAATGCTGCGAGAGGGGGGACAAAGGGGAGCACCCCAGTGCTGTGGGTGGGGGGTCTCGGGGACCCCCAATGCCACAGGTGAGGGGTCGTGGGGAGCCCCCAGTGCTGTGGGTGGGGGGTCACAGGAGAGTACCCCAATGCTGTGGGTGGGGGGTCGAGAGGGAACACCCCAATGCTGTGAGTGAGGGGACAAAGGGGAGCACCCCAATGCTGTGGGTGGGGGCTCGCGGGGACCCCCAATACCGCAGTGAGGGTTCAAAGGGGAGCCTCCAGTGCTGTGGGTGAGGGGTCAAAGGGGAGCACCCCGAAACCGCAGGTGAGGGGTCGTGGGGAGCCCCTAGTGCTGTGGGTGGGGGGATAAAGGGGAGACCCCGGTGCAATGGGTGGGAGGTCGAGAGGGAGCACCCCAATATCGCAGGTAAGGGGTCGTGGGGAGCCCCCAGTGCCGTGAGTGGGGGGTCATGGGGAGCACCCCAGTGCTGTGGGTGGGGGGTCTCGGGGACCCCCAATGCCACAGGTGAGGGGTCGTGGGGAGCCCCCAGCGCTGTGGGTGGGGGACTGAGGACGAGCCCCCCAACACCACGGGTCGAAGGGAAGCACCGAGCCGGTGCAGCGCCCACGGGAGCGCGGAGATGACACCGAGGTGTGAAACCTCTTGCGGGTGAGAAACGGCAATGTCACCGAGCCGTGCCAACAGAACACCCCGCCCCTTCCCGGCACCGCCGCCGCTCCAGCCCCGCCTCGGAGCCTTCCCCGCGGCTTCCTTCCCACCTGCAGCAGGAGCAGGTCGTTCTCCATCGTCTTTCGATCGTAGCCCGGGTGGGGACAGGCAGCTTGGATGGAGAATCTCTGCGTGCCCGAACCGCGATCCCGCCAGTTGTGCAGTCCCGCCACCAGCAACCCTTTGCGCCACTGCCTGTCCCGGCCCGGGAGCGGTGTCAGCCCGGTGCCGGTCACCCGGAGCCCCGTCCCTTCCCCGGGCAGGACACAGCCGTGCCGGACTCACCTGTCATCTATGCAGTGCGCGGCCGTCAGCGCCCAGCGCCGGTGCACCAGCGCTGCCCCGCAGGAGTGATTCCAGGAGCGAGAGCGAGACTTCCAGAACTGGAGGGACACCATGTAGGGCCGGGAGTGGGATTTGGCATCGTGTCCTCCGATGATCGACGGCTGGAGCAAGGGCTCGTCCCCACCAGCACCTGGCACCGGCCCGGGCAGTGAGTCCGAGCCCGCGCTGGCCACGCCGGACGCACCGTCCAGGTGCTCAGCCCAAGGGAGGGACGGCAGCAGCAGCAGCAGCAGCGGCCCCAGGCAGCCTCTCGCTCCCATCCCGCCCGCTCCGCCTGTCCCGGGGCTGCTGCCGAGCTGGAGGAGCCCCAGGTCGCGTGTGGCAGCAGAGCAGGACAGCAGCGGGGTCCCGCTCAGGGGGGCAGGAAGAGGAAGCAGCACCCACAAGGTGACACCGGCGGGGGTGGGAAACGCCCACGGCCCCCCCAGCGCTCGGTTTGCAGACAAAAAGTGGCACCTTCAGCTCCCGAAAATGGGGGGTTGTGAGATTTAGGACAGCTCACAGTGCTGTGTGACACATTCCCACCACCTTTATTAGCAGTTTTTTACACCCTGGGGCCGTGCTGGCCACCCACCCAGCCCCTCTGGTGGTCCCTCAGTGTGTCCCCTTGGGCGGGACCCGCCTGGCCCCGCGGCCCGGGCGGGACCTCAGGTTGGCCAGGAGCCGCTGGAAGAATAATTCATTCTGATATTCCAGCGCGACCAGGTGCTGCAGGAACGAGGGCATCTCGTCTTTGGTCACCCCCACGCGCACGGGGAGCACCTTGGGGTCGCGCCGGTGGATATTGCGGAACAGGCTCCACTGGGACACGCGCTGGCACCACGGGTCGCCCACGGACTTGGGCGAGAGGAGCAGGATGGCCACTCGGCTGGCCTCGATGGCCTCCATGGCCGTCAGGATGACGGATGTCCCGGCCACTCGGTCCTGGTGCTCGGTAAAGCCCCGAAATCCCTCCTCCCTCAGGCGCTCCGCGATGCGGGAAGCGACGTGGTCATCCTCGGGGCAGTACCAGAGGGAAAAGTCGTAGGGAGCAGAGGACGTGTCACCCACGGAGGACATGGCAGCCGCCTCAGGGGCAGAAGGAGGGGTGCAAGCCTCGATTCCAGCACCAGGAAGGTGCCCCCGGGCTGTCCTGGCAGATCCCAGCGCTCCCTGGGTAAAGGGTGGGGTGCCACAGTCCTGGCACACCCGGATCCTCCCGATGCAGACGCTTTGGTGAAGGTGAAACCACGGCGTGGGGTGCCCACCGCGATTCCTCAGAACGCCTTTTGCCTCATCTCCGCGATTCCACGCTCCAGCTCCTCCCCGACCCTCCGCAGCTCCCGGCGCCGCTCCCGCAGCCGCTCCCGGGACTGCTGCAGCCGCTGGTTCATCCCCACGTAGGAGCGGATCTGCCGGTACAGCTCCTCGGCCGCGGGCTCGGGGCAGCCTGGCGGGCAGAGCCGGGGCTCAGCGGGGCTGGGGGGGATCCCCACGTCCCCCCAACCTTCTCCCCAGTGCGGGCTCACCTGGAGCGGGGCCGTGGTCCTGCGGGGGCTCGGCGGGGAGGACGAAGACGGGGTCGGTGGGGAGCGCGCCCCGCACGTCGGCCAGGATCTGCTCCACGCTGGGGGGCTCAGGGCGGGTGGGCAGCACCCGCTTGGCCTTGGAGCTCATCCCGGGGGGCGCGCATGTGGCGGGGGCTGGGGAGGGGGGAGGGTGAGGGTGCCGGACAGACAGACAGACAGACAGACAGACACCCCCACTCTTCTATTCCCCCAGGACGGACAGACCTCCTGTGCTGCCCTTTGGACAGACAGATGGACACTTCGCAGCAGGGAGAGCCCCCCGGATGGACAGACAGAACCCCCCCCACCTTCCCGTCCGGACAGACAGACACCTGCTCCTCCCCCCCAGTTAGACACACAGATCCCCTGTGCTGCACCCCCCCCCAGACAGACCGACTCCGCTCCCCCCACACTGACAGACTCCCCACCTTCCCCGCCCTTTGCACGGACAGACAGACGGGCAGACCCCTCCCTGCCCCCACCCCCGGACAGACAGACAGACGGACAGAGCCCCACCCCCGCACAGACAAACCTCCCCCCTCCGCCCCCCGGACACACAGACAGAGCCCCCGATCCCCCTCGGCGGACAGACCGACCCCCCTGTGCGGCAGACGGACCGACAGACCGACACCCCCGTCCCGGCCACCGTCCGGCCGCACTTCCGCCACGCCCCGTGACGTCATCGAGATAGCCCCGCCCCTTTCCCAAAGGCTCCGCCCCCCTCCCGGCCGCTCTTAAAGGCGCCGCGCGGTGTCACGGAACAGGTGGGACGGGAGCGGCGCTTGGGGGCACCGGCGTTTATTGGGGGAACAACAGACTGGGACTGGAGAAACTCGGGATCCCGGACGGGTTCGGCCCGGGCTGCCCGGTACCGTGAACGGGGCCAAGGTGCCGGTACTGGGAGCACTGGGAGCCGGTACCATGAACAGGGCAATGGTGCTGGTACTGGGAGCACGGTGCCGGTACCGTGAACAGAGCCATGGTGCCAGTACTGGGAGCATTGGGAGCCGGTACCGTGAACAGGGCCATGGTGCCGGTACTGGTAGCACTGGGAGCCGGTACCAGCGTCTGTACGGGGGACTTCAGTGCCAGAACGGAGGATGCCGGTACCAGTACCGGGAGCATGGTTCCGGTACCGGCTTCTGTGCCGGTGGCAGAATGGGGGCTGCCTGTACCAGTACTGGGAGCGTGGTGCCTGTACTGGGGCCGCTGGTGCCGGTACTGGTCCCGGTACCGGGGCTGTAGTGCCGGAACCAGAGGCCTTGATGCTCTTCTTACTTCGCCTTCTGCAGGTTCAGGGCTGGTTTGATGCCTGCGGGGACACGGGTGGCGTTAGTGGCTGTCCCCGGGGCAGCGGCCGGTGTCCTGAGGCACTGCCCGGTGTCCTGGGGCACTGCCCGGCCCGGCCCCGCGTCACCGTCCCGTTCCCTCCCTGTCCCGCTGAGCACGGGGGTGACAGCCCGCCCTGCCCTCCCCGCCCTCCTCCAGAGGGGAGCAGCGCTGAGGAGCAACAGGGACGGACACACGGATGGAAACACGGACGGACACACGGACAGACACACACGGACGGACACACGGATGGACACACGGACGGACACACACAGACGGACACACGGATGGACACACGGACGGACACAAGGATAGACACACGGACGGACACAAGGACGGACACACGGACGGGGTCTGGCTACAGAGAAGCGGGAGGGAAGCGCCTGCTCTACCCACGCCACGGGAGAAAGGGCCGGGGGTGCGGGAGCCGCGCCGGTGCCTGCGGGAGCAGAGCGGCTCGGGCGGTGCCACGGTGGGCACGGGACCCGGCGGGCGCCTGGCATGGCCCGGCCCCGTTCCCGTCCCCGTACGGCCGGGGGGCAGCGGGAGCCGCGGCTCGTTACATACGGGCAGGCTGGGCTGCGGGGCCACCTCGGCCGCCAGCCGCGCTCTGCTGTTGGCCAAAGTCCGCAGGACTGGACCGTGCAGCACAGAGAGGAGAGAGAGGTTAGAGAGGGACTGTGCCTGTCCCGGGGCACCGAGAAATCATCACTCACTGCTAACTAAACCGAGCTGCCCACGCCCCTGCGCTGGGAAAAGCGGGACACGGAGCAGGATGGAGGGATGGGGGACCTGAGTCACCTTCTCGGGTGACAGTGGAGGCGGCATCCAGGGCCTTGGTGCCGATGTCACCCATCACGTTGTCCACGGTGCTGTGGTGCTTAAGGAAGAAGGGCCGGATGACATTGTGGTAGATGACCTGGGAGCCGTTCCAGGGCACTGGGGCCATGCACCACACCAGGAACACGCACTGCGGGGACAGGAGGGGCTCAGCTGCTCCACATCCAAGGCTAGGGTTTGCTGGAGGTCGCGGGATCTGAGCTGGGTGCAGCTCCCTGCTCCTGCTCAGAGCCCCCCACACTCAGCTCCTCCCTGTTCAGCCCCAGGACGGGAGCAGCCCGGCACAGCCCTTACCTTCCCGGCATAGTAGAAGGGGAACCAGTAGAGGAAAAGGTCGGAGAAGAACTCGGCGACGCTGAAGACGCCGTACACCACCCAGTACGTGAGCCACATGGTGTCATCCTCCTTGCTGTTGCTCTCGATGGCTTTGATGCTGTGGCAGGACAGGGGAAGGAAGGACATGGCTGCTGCAGGGCTGGGATGGGCTCCCCAAACCCCCCAAACCCCCCAAACCCTCCAAACCCCGAAGGGAACCTGCCCGCTGGTGCTCTGGGCTGTCACGGTCCCCGCGTTTTCAGGAAGGTCTCAAGAGCAACCCAGCCACGATTGCCTCTTCACTGAGCAGGGAGACCCTCAGCGAAGGGCAGGGAACGCTCTCCAGGTGTGGACAGGTACTTACGACACGTAGGCGGGGTAGACGAAGCCGATGATGTTGCAGAGCAGGGAAGCGCCATAGCCGAACATGAGGTACAGCCCCAGGAAAGCCACGGAGCCTGCGGGGCACAGGGGACGCTCTGGTGCCTGCTGTCACCAGGCTGTCCTGAGCGGGATTCTCATCCCAGAGCCGTTTAACCACCACCCCCAATTAATTGCAGGACGCCGATGTAACGAGGCACGTGGCGGAGTGTCCCCCGAGGTCCCCGTGACCTGCTCCTGTCACCGTCCGTCCCCTCCAGCGGCTGCTTTGGGACTTTAGCACCTCAATCTCGCAGCGCTTTCGCTCCTGGAGCGCGGCCAGGGCGGCAAGGAACCAGAGACGCTGACAACACACAGCCATGGTCCAAAGTCAAGGCTCCGCTCTCCTCCCCCGGAGCCGCTCGGCATTCCCAGAGCTCCCGCTCAAGGACGAGCTCTGCTCCCGGATCAGGCGCCCGGGATCGCGGCTCCTCCCGCAGGCGCTGCCCGTGGCAAAGGAAGGCTTGGCTCCCCTGGGAGCTGCAATCCAATCCCGCTTCCCTGCTACTCAATTAGATCGTTAAATTAAATGTGAGCCGCGGGCTTTGGTGGCCTGGAGCCTGCCCAGAGCTCGGACACTCGCTGGAGCAGCGGAGCTGGGAGAGAGGGGCAGTGGGGAAGGTGGGACAGGGAGATTTTGGGATGAAAAGCACAGCACAGCCTCGCTCACAGCAGGGCTCAGAGGGCAGGAGAACCTCAGGGATACACGGGACAGAGCATTTTGTCCAGCCCAGCAGCTTCTCCCCAGCGCTGGAACAAACTCCTCCATCAGCAGCAAGGAAGCTGGGAATTAACCTGTCTGTGCTGGTGAATTAAAGTCCTTGCTCGGGCTTGGAGGGCGGATTATCCCAGCTCTGCTCGCTGCAGCATTCCTGGGCTGAGCTGCGGCCCCGATCCGGGGCACCCACAGCTCCGGGTCTTTCCTGGGAGACGGGCAGGAGCAACGTGGCTTTGGAGCAATCCCAAACCTCCCTCCGAGGAGGGCAGGCAGGTCCAGGCAGTGCTGGGTTTCATTCCCCAAGAGCCTTAGAAGGGATTTTGCAGGATTTTAACCCCCAGAGAAATTTATGTAACAGCAAAAACCAAGGGAAAGGCTTTGCTGAGGGAGCAATTCGAGGTGGTGCTGCCCAGGGGTTGCTCCAAACTCCAGCCCATGGATCCAAACTCAAATTAGGGATTGCTTCAGAGCCATGGGAGGGAGAAATCGGGAATTTTTAGTTCAGCAACAGCTTCTCCTTTCCAGGACAGGGATCCAGAAAGCAGAACCATCACTTTTTGGTGCGCCCACTCTTGTTCTACCCCCAGAAGTTCATCACTGATCAAATCCCCGGGATTGTTTGAGGACGCCTGAGTGACACCACATCCAAACACAGCAGCCCGAGCTCCTTCACGGACACTGCTCCCCTCAGAGTGGGAACCAGCCCTGCTGCAGGGGAAGGGACAGCAAATCACACCTGGGGGCCAAAGGCCTGGAGGGACACGGCGAACAGGGAAGCCCCGAGCCCTCCCCGCAGGAGGTCTGATATGATATCTCAAATTGGAGCACGTGGCCGAGGCCGGCTGGAGTTGGCAGAGAGGGCACAGGGCCGAGGGTCAGAGAGAGGGGGCACAGTGTGCCAGGAGGAGGAACCCTGGGGAGAATCCGGCTGGTTCCTCATTAATGAACAACAGGGATCCGGTTAGAGGCCGGATCCCCACGGTCCCACCGGTGACACACGGGGACGAGCTGCCATCCCCAGCGCCCCATCTGACCCACCACGGTCTGGGGGCTCACCCAGAACCGGGACCCCCACTCTGCCAGTGCCAGGGGTCTCGAGGGTCTCTCTGACACCTCTGACACTCGGACCCCGCGATCTTCGGGATTTCGGGATCCGTGCCGGCGGAAGGCGAGGGCAGTGCGGTGACAGCGGCGTCACCCCCGGTACCGCCAGTCCCCTCCAGCACGGCCCCGCTGTGCACCCCCAAACCTGCCTGCCCTCCCCGTGCCCCCGTGCTGAGCCCAGAGCCATGGCGAGCAGCCACCAAGGCACCCCAGGATACCGGGGAGAAGGGGACAGAACCGGAGAACCGGGGAGACCCCGCGGTACCGGTCGCACCTGAGGCCAGGTAGAGCCGTTGGACGCCGGTACGGGCTTCCAGCTGACCCAGCAGGTCACCGATCGGGCCGGGGCTGTAGAGGAAGCGCTCCAGGCGCTGCTGCAGGGAGCCCATGGCGGCGGTGGCGATGATGACGGTGATGAAGCAGCGGCGGCGGCCCCGGAGCGGCCCCGGACCGACCCCGCGCCCCGGGCAGTGCGGCCGCTGGGGGCGTGGCCAACGCAGAAAGAGGCGTGGTTAGACCAAGGGGCGTGGCCAATCAACAGGTGGGGCGGGATTAACGAGGGGGCGTAGCCAATGAGAAGGCGGGGCGATGATCAATGCTGGCCAATCAGGAGAGGCCATACAGAGGGGCGGGGCCCACGCCGTTGCCATGGCAACGCGTGCAGCGGCGGCGCGGCCTCATGGCGGCCCGACCCAGGCCCGGCCCGGCGCTCTCGCTGTTCCCGGTGCTGTTCGCGCTGCTCGTGGTGGCCGCCACCGCCCCTCCGAGCCTCGCCAAGCCCCACGTGTACCTGAGCAGCTGGGCCGTGCGGGTGGCGGCGGGGCTGAGGGACGCCCCGGCCCTGGCCCGCCGGCACGGGCTGCTCTACCTGGGCCAGGTGCGGCCTGGGCGGGGAAGTTGGGCCCAGCCCACCCCGTGTGCCCCTGGCCCGACCTTCTTGCTCGTAGCCGCCTTGTGTCGCCATTGTTTGTCCCCTTCGCCTGTGCCGTTGGCAGCGACGTCTTCCATTAGACCAGGCTGCTCTAAGCCCTGTCCAACCTGGCCTCAAACACTTCCAGGGAATGTGGGAATCCTGTGCCAGTGTTCCCCCCACCCTCAGAGCAAATAATCCACGAGCACGCAGGGCTGAGCGAGAGACCCCCAAGGGCACTCACCCCCTCCCCAGGACTTCATTCTGTCTCCAAGTGACACTTTCTGCTGCTCCTGAACTACAGCTCACCTTAAATTCCCCATTCTGACCTGCACAGCCCATGCAGGGCTGGCACTGTTTATCCCAGAAAAGCTGACAGCAGCTCTTTGTGCCCGCAGGTGATGGAGGGAGAGCCCTTCCATCACTTCAGCCACCGCGGCAGCAGGCAGAGAGCGCTGAGCAGGCACTGGGGGTGGCACATGCGGCTCAGCAGGGACCCCCAGGTAGGGAGAGGGGCACAGGGGACCCGGGGGACAGCTGTGGGCAGGCACTGCCTGGCACCCACAGCGCTGCTCCCCGCCCAGGTCCTGTGGTTTGAGCAGCAGACGCTGAAGAGGCGCTCCAAGAGAGGCAGCGGCGTGGTGCCCACGGACCCCTGGTTCCCCAAGCAGTGGTACATGGTGAGAGCAGGCTGTTCCCCTCCTAATCCTCCTCAAAATCAGTGATGAAAGGGACCACAGTGGGGTATCCAGTGCCACCTCCCTGCTCAGAGCACAGGATTGTGGCTGGATTGTTCTGGGGTGTCCCCAGGGAGGGAGACTCCACAGCCTCTCTGCTCTCTGTTCAGGGCTCTGCACACTGAAAAAATTCCCTGGGGGAATTCCTGGGAACTGTCCCTGCCTGTTCCTCTGGTGCCGCTGCTGGGCCCTCCCCTGACACAGGGACACACAGGGACACCCAGGGACACCCAGGGACACCCAGGGTTGGGGGTCCCTCCCAAGGCTGCACACCCCCAGCTCCCTCAGCCTTTCTTTGTCAGAGATGCTCCAATCCCTTCCTCAATTTGTGACCCTCCCCTAAAGCCTCTTCAGGAGCTCCATGCCCTGAGGATCCCAGAGCTGGACACAGCACCCCAGAAGTGCCTCCCAGGGCTGAGCAGAGGGGCAGGATCCCTCCCTGCCCTTCCCAGTGCCCTGCCGAGACATAAACCGAGCTAATACCGGCAGTGATGAGGCAGCAGGAGCCCTCCAAGGTGACCCCGGGCTGCCCATCAAATTTAATCTGTTTTCCAGAACAACGACATCCATCCCGACCTGAACATCCTCACGGCTTGGAGCAGAGGCTACACGGGGCTGGGCGTGGTGCTGACGGTCCTGGATGATGGGCTGGAGAGGGATCATCCCGACCTGGCTGCCAACTACGTAACTATGGGGGGTGCAGGGGCCAGTTCCCTTCAGGGAGGGGGGGTCAGTGCCTTCATCCCACCCCTGACTGGGCAGGGGGAGCTCGGCCTCTCCAGGGCTGGCTCCAAGGTTTGGAGTCTCCTGCAGTGAAATCTCACACTGAGGAAATGTTAGAACTTGTACACACACCAGAGCCCCCGAAATAGGTGTAATCACAGCAAGCTGCAAAGCCAGTAAAGCTGGTAAACACTGCTGTGCTCCCCGGGGAAGGAAAGGCAATCCTGGGTGTTTGTAACACCACCAGTTCCGTGGTTGTGGTTCCTCTGTCCCGGCTGTGTGGCCAGCGAGGGGCAGCCTCAGGTGATTGGGCTCTGTCAGGGAAACAGCAAAGCTGTGCTGCTTTCAGCCCTTTCTGCAGAATCCCAGAGTCACCGAGGTTGGAAAGGGGCTTCAGGATCACCAGCCCAGAGCACCCAGTGCCACCTCCAGGGATGCCTTGGACACCTCCCGGGATGGCCACTCCAAACCTCCCCTTTCAGTTCCTGCCCACCCTTTCCATTAGGAAATTCCTGCTGCTATCGCACCTAGCACAGCTTGAGGCTGTTCCCTCTTTCCCTGCTGTCCCCTGGGAGCTCAGCCTGACCCCCACGGCTGTCCCCTCCTGTCAGGGGGTTGTGCAGAGCCAGAAGATGGCCCCAGCTCCTCCTTTTCTCCAGCCTGAGCCCCTTCCCAGCTCCTTTCCCCAGCTCCCTTCCCTCTCAGGACTCTTCAGCTCCAGCTCCCAGTGCAGCTGGGCACGAAGGGGCCCCGCCGTCCCCCCGGGCTGGCAGGCGGTGCCAGCGCCGGGCTGGGTGCCAGGCGCCTGTGCCGAGCTGTCACAGCCCAGCCCGAGCCCTTGGGCTCACGGCCGCGCCTCCTCCTGTAACAGGACCCGCTGGCAAGCTACGACTTCAACAGCAACGACCCCGATCCGCAGCCCCGATACGACGACGGGGACAACAACTGGTGGGTCCTGCCCATCTCCCCACACTGGGGGGGTTCATTCTGGGGGGGCTGGGGCTGTCCCAGGCCCCCCACCCCTCACAGGGTCACTCTGTCCCCCCAGGCATGGCACACGCTGTGCAGGGGAAGTGGCAGCTGTGGCCAACAATGGGATCTGTGGTGCAGGTGTTGCCTACAACGCTAAAATAGGAGGTGAGGAGGTTGCCCCCGTGGGAGGGAAGTTGGAAATGAGCTCCAGCCCGCTGTGGGAATGCCCAGGTGGGGCTGCTCTGGGTTTTAGGGGTGTCCAGGGTGCTGCAGTGTCACCCCCACACCAGGGGTTTAATGCTCAGCCCGACAGGCAGCAGGGCAAGCTCAGGCTCTGCTCTGGCACTGAGGGTGGCAAAGGGGGTTAAAAGCCGGGAGCACTCCCTGGGCTTAATTACAAAAGGCTTAAGGAGGAGCTTTGGGAAGCTGCTCATGGGCACAGACCCGCTGGGGCCTGATCTCCTTAGGGCAGGGTCATGTGAAAGCTGCTGGAAGCTGGGGGGGGCCAGAGGGGCCTGGCCAGGTGCCCCCAGGCCCTTCCCTCGCTGTGGCACGTGTGTGGCTCCTGTCCCCTCCCCGTGGCACGTGTGTGGCTCCTGTCCCCTCCCCGTGGCACGTGTGTGGCTCCTGTCCCCTCGGTGCCACCACGGCCTCTGGCGCTGCCGGCCCCCAGGCGTGCGGATGCTAGACGGCTCCATCATGGACATAGTGGAGGCTCAGGCCCTGAGCCTGCAGCCCCAGTACATCCACATCTACAGTGCCAGCTGGGGCCCTGAGGATGATGGCAAGACAGTGGATGGGCCTGGAGTCCTGGCTCAGGCTGCTTTCCACAGAGGGGTTGTCGAGGTAAGCCCAGCCCTGTCCCCAGGGACCACAGGGACACGGGGACACCCTGCTCACCCCTCTCTGCTCTTCAACAGGGGCGGGGTGGGCTCGGCTCCATCTTCATCTGGGCCTCAGGCAACGGTGGCACCAACTATGACAACTGCAACTGCGATGGCTACACCAACAGCATCTACACGGTGTCGGTGGGCAGCGTGCTGGGGGACGGGCAGCGGCCGCGCTACAGCGAGAGCTGCCCCGCCATCCTCACCACCACCTACAGCAGCAGGACCAGCAGCAAGGTGCAGATTGTGAGTGTCACAGCAGCTCTGCCATGGCAGCACCACCAGCAAGGTGCAGATTGTGAGTGTCACAGCAGCTCTGCCCCAGCAAGGTGCAGATTGAGTGTCACAGCTCTGCCCCAGCAGCAGCAGCACCAGCAAGGTGCAGGTTGTGAGTGTCACAGCAGCTCTGCCCCAGCACCAGCAGCAAGGTGCAGGTTGTGAGTGTCACAGCAGCTCTGCCCCAGCAAGGTGCAGACTGTGAGTGTCACAACAGTTCTGCCATGGCAGCACCACCAGCAAGGTGCAGATTGTGTCACAGCAGCTCTGCCCCAGCAAGGTGCAGATTGTGAGTGTCACAGCAGCTCTGTCCCAGCAAGGTGCAGATTGTGAGTGTCACAGCAGCTCTGCCCCAGCAAGGTGCAGGTTGTGAGTGTCACAGCAGCTCTGCCCCAGCAAGGTGCAGGTTGTGAGTGTCACAGCAGCTCTGCCCCAGCAGCAGCACTAGCAGCAAGGTGCAGATTGTGAGTGTCACAGCAGCTCTGCCCCAGCAAGGTGCAGGTTGTGAGTGTCACGGCAGCTCTGCCCCAGCAGCAGCGCTGGGGCAGACACAGATCCCAGCACGGGCTGGGCTGGTCCCAGTTCTTCTCTCAGTGCAGAGCTCAAAAAAAGAGGGACCCAAAAGCAGGATTTGCTGGAGGTGCCCAACTCCAGGCAGATTTTTTGGAATCAGGGCTGAGACCCCTCTGTCCCCCCAGGTGACCACAGACCTGCACCACCGCTGCACAGACAAACACACCGGCACCTCCGCCTCGGCCCCACTGGCCGCGGGCATGGTGGCCCTGGCACTGGAGGCCAAGTAGGTGACACTGAGGGACACCACCCAGGGATGAGAACGGGGAGGGACAGCAGGGGGGTTGGGGTGCAGAGTTGTGGCCTTCCCCCAGGGCCAGGGGAGAGCAGGAGGGTTGTCCTCTGGAGCTCCTTGCTCCCATTTTGGCACTGAAGGACGTTGTGGGGGGGATCAGTTGCTCTACCCACCCCAGCAGAGCCAACCCCCCCCCTTAAAAACCAACCCAGACCTCTGTCCCCACATCCCCCTTGCTTCCAGCCCAGCCCTGACCTGGCGTGACCTGCAGCACCTCATCATCAGAGCCTCCAAACCCGCTCACCTGCAGGCAGACGACTGGGCTGAGAACGGCGTGGGGCGCAGGGGTGAGTGCAGGGCCCGGCCCCTCCAACACCTTCCAGCAGCTCCCGGTGCCCTGGTGGCACTGAGGGGTCACGGCTCCCTCTCTTGGTGCACTGAGGGGCTCACGGCTCCCTCTCTTGGCTGATCCCAGTGAGCCACTACTACGGCTACGGGCTGCTGGACGCGGGGCTGCTGGTGCAGGCGGCCACCACGTGGGCAGGGACTCGGCCTCAGGAGAAGTGTTCGGTCCAGGCCGTTCAGATGCCCAGGTAAGGGACAGTGACACCAGGTCCAGCCCCCAACACGGGGGGGGTTAATCTCCAGTGGGGACGGGGCTGGCCAGTCCCCCCACCCCTCACAGGGTCACTCTGTCACCCCCAGGTATGGGACACTCTGTGCAGGGGAAGTGGCAGCTGTGGCCACCGCAGGCACAGGGACCCAAAAAGTGCTGCACAGGGCTCTGCTGTGCTTGGAGGCCACAGGGGAGGGCAGGTTGCCCATGGCAGGGGAGGGAATGCCCTCACCTGCAGCTCGTCCTCCACAGGGACATCGGCTCCAGGCTCACCATCTCCACTGATGCCTCCTCCTGCTCCAAGAGCATCCTCTCCCTGGAGCACGTCCAGGTCCAGCTGTCCCTGAGCTACAGCCGCAGGGGGGACCTGGTGGTGGCTCTGAGCAGCCCCATGGGGACAACGTCCACGCTGGTGACAGTGCGGTAAGGACAGGGCGAGCACCGGGGCTCCCGTGGGCCAGGAGGGTCCCACAAAGGGCCCAAAGCTCCTCTGGAGCCCTGCCTCGTGGGAATGTCCCCTCAGAGCAAGCACAGGGTGACCCTGCAGGTGACACCCTGCCCCTGCAGGCCCCTGGGCTGGCACTCCCAGCTCTGCTCTCCTCCTGCAGCCCCTACGACACCAGCCAGAACGGCTACCAGGACTGGACCTTCATGTCCACACACTTCTGGGATGAGAACCCCAAGGGGATCTGGACCCTCCAGCTGGAGAACAGGGGTGATAACAGGAACACAGGTGGGTGTGAACCCCACTTTTACTGGGGTTACCCTGTGCTTGGTCATTCTTCCTTCCCCCACCTGCATGGGCTTGTTGCTGGTTTTCTTCTCCTTTTCCTGTGTTGGCTTTGAGAGTCTCCCTGGCCACACAACCCCAAATCTTGCAGTCACCTGGCAGCCCCCTGTCCCTCCTGTCCCCAGGCCAGCTGACCAGCTTCATCCTGCACCTGCATGGCACAGATGAGGACATGCTAGCCAGGCGTTCTGCAGCCACCGGCACCGATGAGTGCCTCAAGAGGGACGAGCAGGGAGCCTGCGAGGGTGAGTGAGGTTTAGGGGGGACAGTGCCAACGCTCTGCTCCCCAGAGCCTCACCCCAGCCTCTCTCCCCAGACTGTGGCAGCTCCCTGTACACCCACCACGGCTCCTGCCTGTCCTATTGCCCCCCACACTACTACGGCCGTGCCAGGAGTGCCACCCCTAGGGACACCGCCCGCGTCTGTGCCAGCTGCCACCCCTCCTGCTACACCTGCCAGGGCGACTCTGCCCACAACTGCACGTCCTGCCCCTCCGGCCGCACCTTCGAGGGCACCACCCACAGCTGCCACCGCCCCGTACAGGGCCCCCCCGACCGGCTGGGGCTGCACAGGGAGCTGGGGGCTGTCACTGCGCTGGTCTGCACCAGCCTGGTGCTGGCAGGGGCGGTGTACCCCATGTACCGCAGGGTCCTTCGCTCTGGCCAAGCAGTCCCCTGCTGGCCCCAGGCCGGGAGGGCAGAGCGACACCAGCCTGGGTTGCAGGGACAGCCCGGGACAGAGCTGGGATAGTGCCTGGCTTCCGGAATAAACCCCTTGTTGCCTTTCCAGCCGCCCTCCCCAAGGGTGATTCCCCTTCCCAGCAGCGCCGGGGATGGTCTCACCCCACGTCCAGCTGGGCGAGGGGACAGCGGTGGTGGCTCCTCCCACAGCCCTGGGGACAGAGACATTCCCAGAGAGGGGCTGGGAGCGCTGTGCCCTTTCCCAGGCGCGGAGGGACGAGATGGGACATGTCCCCAAACAGCTGCGCCCGTGTGGCCACGGCAGGAGCTCGGCCACGAGCCCGCCTGGCTTCCGGCAGAGGCCAGCCCAGACCCCTCCAAAGTCCCCAATTCCTGTTCACCAGCAGCTTCAGGCTTTAAAAAAGGGGTCCCAGGGTGGTTGCAGCCCCCTGCCCTGTGTCCCACCGGGACTGGCAGAGGCGCAGTGGCAGCTATGCCCCGGCACGCGGCTCCCGTGGCACCGGGCAGGGATGGGACAGGGACAGCTGCCAGCTGGGGCCCTCCTGGGGACACCAGCCCCGTGCCAGGACCCTGGGGGGGTGGTTTGTGTTCCCCCCTTCGCTTGGCCGTGCCACCCCCAGCACAGTGTGTTTGCTCAGCTGAAGAGTTTTGGGAATTAAGGCAGAGCCAGACTTTTCTCCAAGCTTATAATGACCCGTGAAAACCTTGGCTGGACCTTACAGAGCAGGGAGAGGGGATGGAGCTTTGTCTCCAAAGGCAGGGGCTCTCCTTGGGGGCACCCCCAGGGATGAGCTGGGAGCCCTGAAAACACCGAGGGAGATTCCTGGGACCATCAACCAGTCCAGTGTTGTAGGATGAGGCACTGGATGCCCCCCCAGCTTCCCCATTCCTCTCCCAGAGATTTTTCCCCTTCCTGCTCCTCCAGGCTGGCCTAACCCTCAGTGGGCAGCTGGCAGGGCTGGAATTGCCGCTGGATCTCGGGACGCACGTCCTCCTGCACAGAGAGGAGAGAGGGGGTTAGGGGAGGGCTGTGCCCAGAGCTCCTGTCCCCCTCCTGTCCCCATCCCCCTGTCCTGTCCTACCTCCTGGCCCAGCTGGCTCAGCGCTGGGATGAGGCGCAGCAGCTCCTCATCCTCAGGGTCCCCAGACCACGCCGGCACCGAGATCCAGTTGGCAGCCTGGGGGGACAGGGAGAAGGTTGGATCCTGCACACCCACGGTGCTCCCAGGGGCTGAGACACCCAAACTCCCCCTACCTGGGCAGGAAAACCCTGCATGGTGTGGTCCAGGGCCACTGTCTTGGCCAGGTCCCTGCCCAGGCGGGTCAGATCCTTCCAGTAGCAGCCCTGGGAGCAGACACAGTCCGACTGGGAGAGGCAGTGCCTGGCAGGGAGACAGAGCCGAGGGGACACTGAGCCGTGGGGACACTGCCCTGGCACACAGGGGGTCCCCAGCAGGGCAGCACCAAACCTGATCAGCTTCTTCTTGGGGTCCAGCACCTCCAGGAGCTTCTTGGCATAGTCCTTCTTGGCAGTGGTGTAGATGAAGATCTGGCAGAGAGAGGGTGAAGGTCTTTGCTCGAGTCCCCCCAGGGGTCACCCCACAGATCCTCCCCCTCCTTGGGGGCTCTGGTACCTCATAGATCTTGGAAAGGGTCTCCAAGAACTCCTGCACGTGTGGACGCAGCTTCACGTGGACCTGGGAGGGAACAGCACCTTGGAAAAGCAGCAGCACCCCCATCCTGCCACCAAGGTGAGCCCCAAGGGGGGGTCAGAGCCCTCAGCAGGATCCCTCACCCCGGGGCTGCAGAGCCCCTTCAGCTGCAAGGGGCATCGGCACCGAGGCCACACGGGGTGGCAGTGAAGAGCCACATCATCCATGGCCCCAAATCACAGCCCCCCAGCGCCCCCAGACCCAACACCCTCCATCCCACCCCCCAAGGAGCACCCACCTTGTAGGAGCTCGCCTGGAAGCCCATGGTGAAGGTGGCCGTGGCATCCTGCTGCCCACGGGCGAGGAGGGAGGAGTAGAGCAGGATCCCATCCTGGGGACAGGGAACAGGGTCAGCCCCCAGCCCCAGACCCTTCAGAGCCCCCCCAGCCCTCCCATCTCACCAGCTCCAGGACCAGGGTGTGCTGCAGCTTGCACCGGATCTTCCGGGGACCGGGACCGTCCCTGCCAGGGGTCAGCACCCCAGGGCTCGGCCTGCAGGGTCAAGCAGAGGGTCAGCAGGGCTGGGGGGCTGCTGGACCACCCACAACACACCGGGGGGCTGTGGGGACCCCCCTCATACTCACAGGCTGGGAGCCACGGGGACAGCAGGGGACAGATGCTCCACCTTGGAGAGCCCTGAGAAATAGGAGCCCTCGGGGCGGGGCAGTGGGGGGGAGCTCGCACGGTCTGTGGGGCAGAGGGGGTCCTGTCAGCACAGCCAGGACAGCCCCCCCAGCCCCACAGAGGGACCTCCCCGGGCAGGGACGCGCTCACCGCTTTCCTCGGGGCCGGGACAATCGTCGGGTCCCCGCCGGACCAGCCGCCCCTTGCCAGGTGTGCTGGGGGAGCCGGGGACCCGCGCCCACCCCCGCGGGACGCTCTGCTCCTCTCTCTGCCGGCTCTTGGCACCGCCACGAGCCGCAGCCCTCGGGGTCGAGAGTCCCTGCTCATCCTTGGAGGGTTTCTTGGTGCGTGGGGTGGCCCCCAAACCTGCCATAGCTGGGAGCTTGCCCGGCGTGCCCAAACCCCCCCAGCAGCCCCAAATGAGCCATGGGGCGGTGAGGGAAGGAGCGTTTTTATAGGGTGGGGGGCGCCTTTCCAGCCCAAACCACCCCGGAGCACCTGGAATCACTCAGACTTTACCGGGACCAGCTGGGCATCGGTTCTGGGCTCCCCAGCTGGTCCAGGGCTCATCTCTGATGTCACCCGATGTGACAAGGACCCTCCTGGGCTGGCAGCTGCCATTCAGGGCACCCCGGGACCGTCAGAACCCCGGTTTGGGGACAGTCCCCATCCACACGAGCTGGGAGGGCTCCGCTCCCCCACCCCCAGGGAGCCCCGAGCTGGCGAAGCCCCCGGGGGTGCCCCAGTGGCCCCGGTCACATCCTGTCCCCACAGGGGCCCCGCGGTGGCCGCCACCAGCCCGAGGGTTGGGTTACGGCGGGGTGGGGGCTCTGGCACGGGGGGGGGACACGCTCGGCTCCGCCGGAAGGGAGATAAGCGAGAGGTCCCCGACCCCGGCAGGAGAGGCTGGCACGCGGCCATGGGGACAGGGACACGCTGCGGGCGGGGACAGCCGCTCCTGGGGCTCAGCGCGGGGACACGGAGGGGACCCCCTGCTCATGGGGACACGGAGGGGACCCCCGGAAGTGAGGGGAGAAGGAGGGGACCCCCCTAAAGTGGGGAGGACACACAGAGGAGCTCCTGAACCAGAGGGACATGGAGGGGACCCCCAGCCCACGGGGACACAGAGGGAATCTCCTAAAGTGAGGAGACACGGAGGGGACCCCCCTGAAGTGGGGGGGACACAGACAGGACCTCCTGAACCTTAGGGACACGGAGGAGACCCCCAGCCCACGGGGATCTCCTAAAGCGGGGGGACACAGAGGGGACCCCCCTGAAGTGGGAGGACCCCCCAGGCCATCCCCAGCCAGCAAGGGCCACGCAGCGAGCGAGGGGATAAACAATTTATTTTCTGCAAAAATAATAAATTACCACCCCCCCTCCACCCCCCGCTGCCACGTGGACCCCAAGGACGGCGAGATGGGCGGGGGTCCGCGGGGAGGGGGCGTGGGAAGGGTTCGGTGCCCGACAGGAGCACTCGGTTCACCCTCAGGGTCCCATCCCGGGGTCGGTGCAGCCGGGGAGGGCTCAGGGTGGCCGGGGGTGGGGACAGTGCCGAGCCGCCTCCCGCACCAGCCGGGCCTCGCGGGGCGTCCAGGGCCGGGCGTAGCCGCCGTCCTGCAGCAGGATGCGGTTCAGGGTGTGCTCGTGGTTCACGTGGCGCCGAGCCATCAGCAGGTACTCCCTGCCCTCGAGCAGCTCGGGGCAGCCGCAGGTGCTGGGCACCCACAGGTACTCGCGGGCCACCAGCGGGAAGCGCTGCCGGTACCGCGCTGTCACCTCCACCTCGTAGCGCGTCTCCTGTCCCACCACGCGCCGCGCCAGGATCCGCCCGTGGAACACTGCGGGGTGAGGGTGGGGACACCTGAGTCCCTTCCTGTCCCTGGTATCGCCCTGAGGCCTTTCCATCCCCGGCGTCACCTCTGGCATCGCCGCCAGGCTCTTCCCATCCCCAGCACCACCCTGAGCCCCTTCGCGTCCCCAACAGCATTCCTGGCATCACCCTGAGCCCCTTCCTGTCCCCAGCAGAATCCCTGGCATCACCCTGAGCACATTCCTGAGCTTGACATTGTCCTGGCAGTGCCCTAAGCCCTTTCACACCCCTGGCATTGTCCTGGTATCGTCCTGGCATCAACCTGAGCCCCTTCCTGTCCCCAGCAGCATTCCTGGGATCTCCTTGAGCACATTTCCTGTCCTTGACATTGTCCTGGCAGTGGCCTGAGCCCTTTCACACCCCTGGCATTGTCCTGGCATCAACCTGAGCCCCTTCCTGTCCCAGCAGCACTCTGAGCCCCTTCACATCCCTGGCCTCACCCCGAGCCCCCTCCCATTCCTCTCTCCATCCCTGGCCTCACCCCGAGCCCATTTCCATCCCCGCATTCTCTCTGGCCTCATCCCGAGCTCCTTCCCGTCCCCAGCACGGCCCCGCTATCACCCCGAGCTCCTTCCCACTCCTGGATTGTCCCTGGCAGTGTCCTCAGCCCCGTCCCACCCCCGACATCCCCCCGAGCCCCCCGAGCCCCGGCGCTCACCGAAGTCGCTCTGGCAGAAGTGCCGGATGCGCTGGGAGCGCCCCTTGGGCGGGCGGCACCTCCCGCAGCGCCCTGCGGGGATAAAGCTGCAGCAATTCAGGGGGCAGAGGGGACTCCTGACCCCCCAAACCCCCTCATGCAACTTTGGGAGGGGAGGTTGCTAATCCAGACTCCAGGGAGGGGCTCCTGAGAGCCCTGGTGAGAGTTTTTAGGGTCCTTTTTAGGCTCCCCGTTTTTTAGCTCCTCCTGGGCAGGCCAGGATGCTCCCAGCAGGGGCTGGGGGCTGTGGGGACCCCCGAGGAGACACCAACGGGGGCCTCCGAGGAGAAACCAGAGGGGATCCCCGAGGAAATTCCAGTGGGGACCCCCGAGGAAATATCAGCAGGGACCCCCGAGGAGGAACCAGTGGGACCCCCAAAGAGACACCAGTGGGGACCCCTGAGGAAATTCCAGTGGGGAGCCCCGAGGAAATACCAGTGGGGACCCCCGAGGAAATATCAGAGGGGACCCCTGAGGAGGCACCAGCGGGGACCCCCGAGGAGGAACCAGTGGGGATCCCCGAGGAAATATCAGAGGGGACCCCTGAGGAGGCACCAGCGGGGACCCCCGAGGAAATAGCACTGGGGACCCCCGGGGAGGTACCTGCGGCAGCCCCGTCCTGCCTCTGGCCGGGGGAGCTCCTCGGCGGCGGCTCCGTGGCAAAACCCCCGGGCTGTGGGGGCGGCGCGGGGGCCGGGCTGAGCGGGGGCTCCGGGGGCTCCGGGGGCTCCGGGGGCGGGGGGCTGCCGGCTCCCCGGGGCTGGGGCTGCCGCAGGGGGCTCGTGTCACCGCGGCCGAGCTGGGGGTGCCCGCGGGGCAGCCAGAACTGGTACTCGATGCCGGGGTTGGGCTCCTGCAGCAGCGCCTGGGTGGGGAGGGGGGACACGGGCAGGGCTGGAGCAGCGATGGCAGCCGGGGGGTGGCTGTCCCCACCGCAGTGTCACCCTGCCCTCACCATCACGTGCAGGTCCTCGTGGGTGGGTCCGGGCGCCTCCAGGCTCTCGGTGCCGTCGGGGGCCCGGCTGTAGGTCAGGAGGGTCCCCGCAGCCTCGTAGGGCCCCGGCCAGGCGATGGCCCAGTCCCCGTTGAGGATGTAGCGGCCGTCACTCGCCATCAGCGCTGCGGGAGGAGCGGCTCCGGTAATCCCAGCCCCGCACGGCCCCCGGGACCCCCGGGCCGGTCCCCACCGGGGCCTCTCCCGGCGCGGGAGGGCAGCGTGGGCCGGGGAGCCGCGCTCGGGGCTCCGGGAATTTGCGTTCCTGGAGGATCTTGGCTTCGGGCCCGAGCTGCAGCCAAGCCCTGGTGTGCAAACCCAGCCCCGAGCCCCCAAATCCCGGCTGGGATGGGGGAAGGGGATCCAGCTGCATGGGAAAGGGGACGGGGGATGGGGATGGAGGTCCCTGTCCTGGTGCTGTCCGGGCTGGGCTGGCCCCGATCCAGCTCAGCCCTTCCCAAAACGCGGCCGCGGCCTCTGGAAAATTGCCCCGAGCGCTTGCGAGTTCACTGACCCCGCGATGCTCAAAACAGCATCCGAGGGAGGGAGCGGCACGGCACGACATGGGACAAACATGGGACAAACATGGGACAGCACGGCGTGACACGGCCACCCCTGCCCTGCCCGCACAGCCGGCACCAGCCTGGCCCCGCTGGGATGGACTGGGATGGACTGGGATGGACTGGGACGGACTGGGACGGACTGGGACGGACTGGGACAGAGGCAGTTCATGTCCTACCCAGGTAGTTGCGGCTCTTGTCCGTCACCTTGATGTGGGTGGCCCCGGCCGGGATCTTGGTGACATTCACATATCCCAAATATCCTGTGGGGTGGAGCAGAGTCAGGGCAGAGCCTGGGCAGGGCCCAGGGGACACCACGGGGGGACAGAGAGGGAGGGGACAGGGCAGAGGGGACTCGGCTCTGGGGCATTAACCCAGCTGGGCTTGTGGACAGTGACACGGGGACACAGGGACCCTGAGTGTCCCCAGCACCCCTGGACACCCCTGGGGACATAACAGACCCCCCCACCCCAGGAGTGACCCCTCTGCAATGAGTTCAATCCCCCAAAGTGGAGGGGCTGCTCCATGTCCCTGTGTGCTGGGGACAGGAAGGGACCAGGGACAACAACCCTAGGGATGGGGAGGGGATGGGACAATGGGGACCCAGGATGGGGACAGGAGGACAGGGGAGCCAAGAGCCAAAGCATTCACCCATGGAGGGGGCCGGGGCAATGGTTCATTCACCGGAGGAGGGGTCCGAGCCCTGGAACAGCCGGTGCACAAGGACACACGAGCCGTGGCCGCTGCCGCAGTGGCCGCAGGCGTCGGGGCGAGAGCCCGAGCCCAGGATCCCGTCACAGCCCACGCTCTGTGGGGAGCCCAGACACCCCCTCAGCGCGGGGGGCTCGGGATGGGGGTCCCGGGGGTTCGGGGGTGTCCGTGTGCACCCACCAGGCAGCGCCCGCCGACACACAGGTCCGGGGAGCCGGGGCTGCAGCGGGTGCCGTCCAGCACCCGGCCGAAGCTGTAGTAGAAGTTGTGTCCCTCGGCCAGGCAGTTGAGGTCGCAGAGGTTTGGGGCTGCCAGAGCAGGGTGGGAAGGGGTTGGGGTGACGGTGGGACAGCCGTGAGCCCGCAGTGACGCTGTCACCGAGCCCGGACTCACCTCCGTGGAAGGGCACCCAGCGGTAGCGGGCGGCCGTGCCCAGCACGGGCCGGTTGTCGTACAGGGAGCACTGCATGGCCCGGAAGGGCACGGAGCCGCTGGGACAGCCCTGTGGGAGCACCGGGATGGAGCTGGGGGCCACCCTGGGCACCGGGGACATCCCGTGGGTGCTGCGGTGCTCACCTGGAGCTGGCAGAGGCGGTACTGCCGCGGGTCCCCCGTGCACGGCAGCTCCTGGCTGGTCCTGCGGTGACAGTGACAGCACGTGTCCCCACAGGGACCCCAGCTCCGGGGCCACGATGCCACCGCAGCGCTGGGGGTGACACGGCCCCACAGGGCAGCAGAAGAGGAGTGGGGATCCTGATGTCCCCTTGGAGCAGCACCCCAGGGTGGAGGCAGCACCCCAGGGTGGCGCTGAGGGCCCGGGGGACACCAGGGAGTGGTAAGGCCTGGCCATGGGATTTGGTGCCACACGGGGTTTAGGAGCTGCCCTGGGGACACCCCGGGGGGGGTCTGGGCTGCCCCGTCCCCCACTCACCGCAGGCACCTCCGGCTGCGCAGGGCGACGCCGTCCCCACAGGAGCTGGAGCAGGAGCTCCAGGGTCCCCAGGACCCCCAGGACCCCCGGGGCCGAGCAGGGGCTGGGGGCTCAGGGACCCTCGCTGGTGCCACCAGGGCTGGGTCCTGTGTGAGGAAGGTGATGGTCAGCGCTGGGGGTGGGGTGAAGGAGCCTGGGGGTGCCACCGTGTGCCCCAACCCCCTCACCTGCCCCCCAACCACCTCAACTGCCCCCTCGCCTTTCCCCAGCCCCCTCACCTGTGCCGTGCCCCCCAGGCTGAGCCAGGCCAGCAGCAGCAGCCTCCAGGACCTGCCGACCAGAGAGCCCTGAGCCCCAGGGACAGGGGGGCGACACCGGGGTGTCCCCCAGCCCAGAATCAACACCGAGGCGGCGCCACTCGCCAGCCCCACCCCGGGGACCGCGGGGAAGGGGACGGGGTGAGCTGGGGGCCATCCCAGAGCCAGGGAGGGGATGTGGGGTCCGGTGCCACCAGCGGGGCCGGCGGGTGGGGGACACCCAGTGGGTGACACCGGCGGGTGACACCGTGTCCCCCCACGTGCCCACAGAGCCCCGGTTGGGGCGATGGCCCCGCCGCCCCCAGGGCCCCGCGGCGGGCGCCGGGCCGCGATCGCTGCCTGCCGGGGCAGGACCAGACCTGCACGCCGGGGCTCCGCGATCCCGATCCGGATCCGGCCCCGCCATGGGGCGAGCAGGGTGGGGGGCAGCAGAGCAGGGGACAGCGGGGGACAGCAGGGGACAGCGGGGGACAGCGGGGGTCCCCCCCACCCCACAGCGCCCCATCCTGCAGCACCCAAAGCGCCCTGCCCGGGGCTGTGGGAGGTGCGGGGGGTGCGGGGGGTGCCGGGTCCCAGCCCCGTGTCGGGGAATCCCCCGGCCCAGCCGGTTCTGTCCCGCCGCGCAGCTCCCACGGAGACCGGGGGTCGCGGGTGGCCACCGGCAGCCCCCGGCTCTGGGTCCCCCCAGCAGGACAGGGGAAGGGCCGGGGTGGGGGGGGGGGTGTTGGGATCGTCCGGACCCCTCCGAGGCTCGGGCGGTGCCGGGTGGGTGATGCCCAGACCCCGCGGGGGACACCGCGTGCCTCAGTTTCCCCTCAGGAGCTGCGGGAGTGCGGGGCGGGGGGGTTAAATCAGAAATCAGGAGCTTACCCAGCACCGTGGGGTCCCTCGCGGGGGTCCCGGCCGCCCCCACGGCCCCCCCCGGCCATGCCGCCCCTCGTCCGCGGCGTCCCGGTGCCTCAGTCCCGGCTCGGCGTCCCGGCGGCGGCGAGCGGGGGGGACCGAGGGCGAGCGGGCATCGCCTGCGCAGCTCCGGGGGGGCCGGGCGAGGCTTCCCCCCCCCCCAACACACACACACCCTCCCCGCTCGCCTCCCGTCCCTCCCCGCCGCGTTATTAATATCCAGCCCCAAAGGTGCGCCCAGCCCTCCCCGGCCGCCCGTTAACCCTTGGGGGCCCGGAGCTCCGGCGGGCGGGGGGAGCTGGTGGCGTCCCCGGGGGCTGCGAAGCAACATCAGCGCCTCCCCGGGACCCCCTCAGCCCCAGCGGAGGAGGGGAAGGGGAGCCAGGACCCCCAGGCACCGCCGTACCCCGATCCGGGACCCCCCGGGTGTTCTGGGGGGGTTTAGGGGGGACAGAGCGGTGCGTGTTGTGTGCGGGGGGGGCAACAGCAGCCCTGGGAGCCGTGAGCAGCACAGCCCGGAGCTGAAGGGGTTACGGGCCGGGGTGCGGGTGTCCCTCGGGGTGTCCCTCGGGGTGTCCCCGGTGCCGAGCAGAGCGGGCAGGATGGGCCCGGGCAGCGCAGGGGCTGAGCGCCCCCCGGGCTGGTACCTGCGGGACCGGGGCAGCGGGGAGCTCTACAGGAGGGGACGGCTCCTGGGAGAGGTAAATCCAACCCTGAACTGCCCCATGAACTACCCCCCCCTCTGATCTGCCCCTCTGAACTGCCCCCATGAACTACCCCCCATGAACTGCCCCCCCTGAACTGCCCTCCTCTGAACTACCCCCATGAACTACCCCCCTGAATTGCCCCCATGAACTGCCCCATGAACTACCCCCCCTCTGAACCGCCCCTCTGAACTGCCCCCATGAACTACCCCCCATGAATTAACCCTCCTGAACTGCCCTCCTCTGAACTGCGCCCCCTCGAACTGCCCCCTCCGAGCTGCCCCATGAACTACCCCTCATGAACTAACCCCCCTGAACTGCCCCCCTGAACTATCCCCATGATCTGCCCCCCCTGAACTGCCCCCCCGAACTGCCCCATGAACTATCCCCCCCTCTGAACTGCCCCTCTGAACTACCCCATGAACTACCCCCCCTTAACTATCCCACCTGAACTGCCCCCATGAACTGCCCCCCCCGAACTGCCCCGCGCCCCCTCCCCGCTGGGCACACAGGGGGGTCCCAGGCCCGCACCCCCAGGGGGGTCCCCGAGATTCCCCGCTCCAAGGGAGACCCCCCCCAATCCCCTTTGGGGCAGGGAAACTGAGGCACAGCACTGAGCCCCATCAGTTCCGGACCCCGGGGCTCCTCACCCCACATCCAGAGGCACCAGCGTGGGCACCCCAAACCCCCCGGGACCCCCTCCTGCCCCCCCTGCTGCCCATTCCCACGGGGACACCCGCAGGGCTCCTTCGGCCGCTGCTACCAGGTGACAGAGGTGACCAGCGGCCGGCTGTTCGCGGTGAAGGCGATCCCGCGAGCCCGGCTGGCTGCTGCGGGCATCGGGGACAGGGTGAGTGCGGGGAGGGGACACCCCCAGGGAGAGGGGACACCCCCCGGAGAGGGGACAGCACCCGAGGGGTCCCCCCGAGCCGCGCAGCCCTGCCCGTGCCCCTCCCGGGGCTCTGCGCGGGTTCCCGTCCTCGGGGGGTTCGTGTCCCGAATCTCGGGGCTCCTGTGGCTGCAGGTGGAGCGGGAGCGGGAGCTGCAGTGTCGCCTGAGCCACCCGCACATCGTGCGGCTGCACGGCCACTTCGGGGACCGCGGGCACCTCTACCTGCTGCTGGAGCTGTGCAGCCGGGGGGTGAGCACCCCAAAACTGTCCTGAACCCCCAAACCGAGCCCCTGCACCCCCAAACCCTTCCTGAACCCCGAAACCGAGCTCCTGAACCCCGAAACCGAGCCTCTGCACCCCCAAACCCGTCCTGAACCCCAAAACCGAGCTCCTGAACCCTGAAAGTGAGCCCTGAACCCCGAAACCGAGCCCCTGCACCCCCAAACCTCTCCTGAACCCTGAAACCGAGCCTCTGCACCTCAAACCTCTCCTGAACCCCCAAACCCCTCCTGCACCCCCAAACCGAGCCTCTGCACCTCCAAACTGAGCCCTGAACCCCGAAACTGAGTCCCTGCATCCTGAAACTGAGCCCTGAACCCCGAAACCGAGCCCCTGCACCTCCAAACCGAGTCCCTGCACCCCCAAACTCCTCCTGAACCCCGAAACTGAGCCCTGCACCAAACTGTGCTCCTGCACAGCAAAACTGAGCCCTTGAACCCCGAAAATGAACCCCTGAACCCTGAAAGAGCGCTCCTGAACCCCGAAACTGAGCCCCTGCACCCCTAAACCGAGCTTCTGAACCCCCAACCGAGCCCTTGAACCCCGAAACTGAGTCCAAACACCCCAAAACCGAGCCCCTTAATCCCCAAACTGAGCATCCTCAGAGCGGGGCTTCAGCAAGGCCCAGCTTTGTCCTGTCCTTGTCCCTGTCCCTGTCCCTGTCACCGCATTCCCTGTCTCGGTCGCTCTGTCCCCCTTCATCGCCCCCCGTCCCTCCTCATTGTCCCCAGTCTGTCACTCTGTCCCCAGTCTCTGTCTCTCTGTCCCTGTCACTCCGCCCCAGTTCCTATCACTGTCCCCAGCCCCTGTCGCTGTCCCAACCCCTGTCACTGTCCCCAGCCCCTGTCGCTGTCCCAGCCCCTGTCACTGTCCCCCAGCCCCTGTCACTGTCCCCCAGACCCTGTCACTGTCCCCCAGCCCCTGTCGCTGTCCCCAGCCCCTGTCACTCTGACCTCAGTCCCAGTCGCTCTGTCCCCAGTCTCTGTCGCTCTGTCCCAACCCCTGTCACTGTCCCCAGCCCCTGTCACTGTCCCCAGCCCCTGTCACTGTCCCCAGCCCCTGTCGCTCTGTCCCCAGCCCCTGTCACTGTCCCCAGCCCCTGTCGCTGTCCCCAGCCCCTGTCGCTCTGCCCCAGTCCCTGTCACTGTCCCCAGTCCCTGTCGCTGTCCCCAGCCCCTGTCGCTGTCCCCAGTCCCTGTCGCTGTCCCCAGCCCCTGTCACTGTCCCCAGCCCCTGTCGCTGTCCCCAGCCCCTGTCGCTGTCCCCAGTCCCTCGCGGACATCCTGCGGGCCCGGGGCCGCCTGACGGAGCCGGAGGTTCGGTACTACCTGCGGCAGCTGCTCTCGGGGCTGCGCTACCTGCACGGACACGGCCTCGTGCACCGGGACCTCAAACCCAGTGCGTGGGGCTCGGGGGGACCGGGGGGTGACCCGGGGGGTGGCTGAGGGTGACACCAGTCGTGTCCCCTCTTCTCTCCCACAGGCAACTTCTTGGTGACGGAGCGGATGCGGGTCAAGATCGCGGACCTGGGGCTGGCGCGGCCGGAGGCACCGCCCGGGCGGCGCTGGGGGTGAGCGGGGCCGGGGGCACAGGGGAGGGGGGACACCCTGTCCGTGTCCCCGAGTGTCACCTCTCCTGTCCCCTGGTGTCACCCTGCCCGTGTCTCCCGGTATTCACCCTGTCCGTGTCCCCGATTGTCACATCTCCTGTCCCCGGCTGTCACCCTGTCCGTGTCCCCGATTGTCACATCTCCTGTCCCCGGCTGTCACCCTGCCCGTGTCCCCGGGAGTCACCTCTGCTGTCCCCGGCTGTTACCCTGCCCGTGTCCCCCGTCTGTCACCCTGCCCGTGTCCCCGAGTGTCACCCTGCCGGTGTCACCGGGGGTCACCTCTGTTGTCCCCCGCTGTCACCCTGCCCATATCCCTGGGGGTCACCCTGTCCGTGTCCCCGATTGTCACCTCTCCTGTCCCCGGGGGTCACCCTGCCTGCGTCCCCCGAGATTCACCCTGCCCGTGTCCCCGGGTGTCACCCTGCCCGTGTCCCTGAGTGTCACCTCTCCTGTCCCCGGGTTTCACCCTGCCCGTGTCCCCGGGATTCACCCTGCCCATGTCACCAGGGTTTCACCCTGCCCGTGTCCCCGAGTGTCACCTCTGCTGTCCCCGCTCAGGGCGCTCTGTGGGACACCCAGTTACCTGGCCCCGGAGGTGCTGGACCGCAGGGGACACTCGGTGCCCTCGGACATTTGGGCCCTGGGCTGCGCTGTGTGAGAGGGGAGCGGGGAGGGAGCGGGGGGGGAAATGGAGGAGGGACGGAGGATGAGGGGTGATGGGGGGAGGACGGGGGGCTGGAAGGAGGATGGAGAGGCTGGAGGGAGGGTGAGGAGTGATGGAGGGGACACAGGGACACTGGAGGGAGCACGGGGACACCGGAAGGGGCACAGGGACACCAGAGGGGGGCACAGGGACACCGGAGGGGACACAGGGACACTGGACAGAGCACAGGGACACCAGAGGGGACACAGTGACACTGGACAGAGCACGGTGGCACTGGACAGAGCACAGGGACACCGGAGGGGGCACGGGGACACCGGAGGGGACACAGGGACACTGGACAGAGCACAGGGACACCTGAGGGGACACAGGGACACTGAAGGGGACACAGGGACACCGGAGGGGACAAAGTGACATTGGACAGAGCACAGGGACACCGGAGGGGGCACGGGGACACCGGAGGGGGCACGGGGACACTGGACATAGCACGGGGACCCCGGAGGGGGCACAGGGACACTGGACAGAGCACGGTGGCACTGGACATAGCACGGGGACACCGGAGGGGACACAGTGACACTGGACATAGCACGGGGACCCCGGAGGGGACACAGGGACACCTGAGGGGACACAGTGACACTGGACATAGCACGGGGACACCGGAGGGGACACGGGGACACCGGAGGGGACACGGGGACACCAGAGGGTGCACAGGGACACCAGAGGGGACACGGGGACACCGGAGGGGGCACGGGGACACTGAACATAGCACGGGGACACCGGAGGGGACACGGGGACCCCCGGCCCTGCCTCCCCAGGTACGCGGCGCTGAGCGGCCACGCCCCGTTCGAGGCCCGGCACCGGGCCGAGCTGAACCGGCTGATCCGGGCCGCTCGGTACCCGCTGTCCCCACAGCTGTCACCCCCTGCCCGTGCCCTCATCGCCCACATGCTGCACCCCGAGCCCGCGGCACGGCCCAGCCTGGCGGCGCTGCGGGGACACCCCTTCCTCTGCCAGGTGCGGGGGACACGGGAGGGACATGGGAGGGACAGGGGAGGGACAGGGGAGGGACAGGGGAGGGACACGGGGGACAGAGAAGGGACATGGGGAGACACAGGAGGGACACTGAGGGGACACTGAGGGCCATGGGAGGGACATCGGAGGGACACTGAGGGACATGGGGGGACACCGAGGAACACGGGGGGACACGGAAGGGACACATGGAAACATGGGAGGGATATAGGGAGGGACACACGGGAACACGGAGGGGACACTGAGGGACACGGGGGCACATGGGAGGGATATAGGGGGACACGGAGGGGACACTGAGGGATACAGGGGACACTGAGGGACACAGGAGGGACATGGGGGGACACAAGAGGGACACGGGGGGACACGAGGAGACATAGGGGGACACTGAGGGACACAGGAGGGACATGGGGGACACAGGGAGACAGAGGAGGGACACTGAGGGACACAGGAGGGCCATGGGGAGACATGGGGGGACACTGGGGACACGGGAGGGACACAGGAGGGACACTGAGGGGACACAGAGGGACATGGAGGGACACGGGAGGGACACGAGGGACAGGGGAGGGACACTGGGGGACACGGGGAGACACAGGAGGGACACTGAGGGCCATGGGAGGGACATCAAAGGGACACGGGGGACATGAGAGGGATATAGGGGGACACTGAGGGACACAGGGGAGCACGGGGGACACGCGGGACACTGAGGGACATGGGGGACACTGAGGGACACAGGGAACACCAGAGGGACACTGAGGGCCATGGGAGAGACACTGAGGGAGACAAGAGGACACTGAGGGACACAGGAGGGACACGGAGGGACACAGCAACGACACTTAGGGACACGGGGGACATGAGAGGGACACGGGAGGGACACGAGGGGGACACTGAGGGACATGGGGGGAACACAGAGGGACACTGAGGGCATGGGAGGGACATCGAAGGGACACGGGGGACATGAGAGGGATATAGGGGGACACTGAGGGACACTGAGGGACACGGGGGGGACATGGGAGGGACACTGAGGGACACGGAGGGACACTGAGGGACACGGGGGGGACACTGAGGGACACGAAGGGACACGGGGGTCACTGCCTGTCCCTCCCCAGGGTTTCACTCCCCACACGCTGCCACCCCGCGCCTGTCACTCCGTGCCCATCTTCCCGCTGAGCCGGCTCGTGCGGGGGCTGCGCTGCTGGCGGGGCTGTGGCTGTGTCCCTGTCACCCGCGGGGGTGGCGGTGGCCGTGCCCCTCCCCAAAGCACCCGAGGCTGAAAAATCCGCGGAGGAAAAACCTTTATTAGTGTTGTTGTAAAATCCAGCCATGGAAAGAAGCGGGGCGGGACGTGAGCGGAACGAACGGCACACACACACCGGTCTGCCCTTCAAACCCTGCCCAGGGAAAAGCCAGCCCGGAATCCAAACCCCTCCCCTCCAAAAAAAAACAACAAAAAAACCAAAAACCGGAGCTCTCTTCCCTGCCAGCCTGGGGTGGGGATGGGGAGTGCAGCTCCATGTCCCACGGAGGGACTGGAGAGGGGACAGGGGGACACTGGAGAGGGGCCAGGTCACCCCCCAGGGACAGTGGGGACATTGGAGAGGGGCCAGGTCACCCCCAGGGGACAGTGGGGACACTGCAGAGGGGACAGGTCACCCCCGGGGACAGTGGGGACACTGGAGAGGGGCCAGGTCACCCCCAGGGACAGTGGGGACACTGGAGAGGACCCAGAGGGAGCTGTGGGCTGGGAAGGAGGGAGCAAAGTGCGTGGTTTCCCTGTTCAGCTTCACTTCTCTCTCTCTCTGGAGAGAAGAGTCGCAGAAAACGCTGAAATTCAGTAAAACAGGAGACTAAAAACAAAAACACACCCGGGGCAGCGCGGGGCCAGTGCCTGAAACACGGAGGGAGGGGACAAGGACAAGATGCTCAAGCACCGAGGAGCCACTCCCAGATGGGCCAGGGGCTGTCACCAGCCTCCAGGGGCTGTCACTGCCCTCCAAGGGGGTGTCACTGCCCTCCAGGGGTTGTCACTGCCCTCCAGGGGCTGTCACTGCCCTCCAAGGGGGTGTCACTGCCCTCCAGGGGTTGTCACTGCCCTCCAGGGGCTGTCACTGCCCTCCAAGGGGGTGTCACCAGCCTCCAGGGGTTGTCACTGCCCTCCAAGGGGTTGTCACCGGCCTCTAGGGGTTGTCACCAGCCTCCAGGGGTTGTCACTGCCCTCCAAGGGGGTGTCACCAGCCTCTAGGGGTTGTCACCGGCATTCCCGTGTCACCAGCGGGCTCTGGGGGAGGGAGGTGACAGCAGCGACTCTGCACCGGGGAGGAGCCACTCCCAGCGCCAGAGCCGCGCTGGTGACAAAGGACAGGAAGGGTGACTGGGATGGGGCTGTCACTCGTGTCCCCAAAGCACGGGATGATCCCACAGCCCTCACACAACACACCCGAGGCTGGCACACAAACCCTGGAGCTCCTCAGCTCCAAACCTTTCCCAAGCCGGGAGCAAACCCTGGGGGTCAGGAGCCTTGTGTCACCAGGTGCCACTCAGGGTGCTGGGGCACTCTGGGGACAGCCTGGGGCACTCTGGGGACAGCCTGGGGCAGGTGGCACAGCCCGGGCTGGCTGCTGGCCCTCCCCGTGGCGCCGCAGCCGCAGCTCAAGGCCTGGCACGGGGCCCAGGGGATATTTTTATCCAGGAATTTGTGTTGTTTGAAGCTGTCAGCTCGGTGTTTTCAGTCACAAACACAACCCTGCCCTGTCCTGGAGCTGACAGCGACAGCAACACCCTCAGCTGAGCCCCCTGGCTGCCCTGGGGTGACCCTGAGATGGCCCTGGGACAGCAGAGCACACAGAGGCCACGTCCCCAAAGGTCTGGGAACGGCTGCAGCACCCACCTCTGTCCCCTGGCAGGCAGGAAGGTCCTTGAGGGGCTCAGGATGTTCCAGTTAATTCCCTGTGGGTTTTGAGCTCTGGGGGGGAGCAGGACTGTCCCTGCCCTGGTGACAGCTGTGCCTGCCCCAGGGCACAAACCAAGCCAAGGTGGCAACAACAACAACAACAGCAACAACAACAACGAGGTTTCCTCAAAGAGAAGGGATTTAAAACCAAAGATTCAAGTTTGGGAACTCCTCTCCCCCTCCTCCTCCCTGGCTCCAAACGAGGCCAAAACTCACCCAGGTGCAGAAATCAGGTTCAAAGTTCAGCCAGTGGGTGTGGGTGACACACAGCCCCGGGGTGACAAGGGCAGGTCACCTGTGTGTCCCCACAGAGCCCCAGAGCCCGGGGGGGGCTCGGAGGGGCAGCTCCAGGCAGGGGTGGCCCGGGGGGGGTTTGGTGACAGGAGCCAGGTGAGGGCAGGTGCGTGGGCAGGTGTCCCCAGCCAGAGCAGCCCCTCAGGCCGAAGGCACCGAGTTGCTGTCCACCTTGAGCCCCTTGCTGGCCAGGAAAGCGTCCTGCCTGGGCTCCCTGCCCAGGAATTTCCTCAGCATGTCCGAGGCGTCCACGGAGCCGCCGGGGTGCAGGATGCAGTTCCTGTAATCCATGCCCACCTGCGGGCACAGGGGCAGGGTGGGACCCTGGCCTCACCCCCACATCCCTGCCAGGCAGCCCAGAACCCTCTCCCTTACCTTGCAGTTCATGATGCCCTCCTGCTTGAAGCGGGTGTGGAACATGTCCATGGAGTACACCTCGCTCCACAGGTAGCCGTAGTACTGGGCGTCGTAGCCACCCGCCAGGTGGCCGAAGGTGGCCGGCATGTTTGTACCTGAGGGGACACAAGGAGTCAAAAAAAACCAACAAAAACCCCTCCAGTGCTGTCCCAGCAGGAGCTGGCTCAGCTGTTGGCAACCCAGGGAGGAACTTTCCGCGTTTTTCCCGAAGCCAGCACAAAGTGTCCCCAGGCAAAGGGATTTGCTGAGCCCACGTGTGCAGGGTGGCACCTCGTACCTGGGGTGGCAGGGACACCCAGCACCTCCTCACAGAGCTGGGCAAACACCTCCACGGGGTCAGCCTTGGTCTGGGTGTGCAGTGCCTGGTCCACCTTGGCCAGCACGATCTGGCGCAGGTTGAAGAGCCCTGTTCCCAAAAAGAGGAGGAGGAGGCAAACTGAGGCAGCAGGGCCACATCACACCCTCATCCTCATGGCAAGGAAAAGCCTTTCCTGCCCCCAGCCAGGTCACTGAGTGTCCCCTCCCCATCCCCACAGCCAGGGATCATCCATTCATTCCCTCCAACCTGTGTTTGCCTGCCGGGATTTAATGAGTTTCTCCAGCAGCTCATCTGGGATGGGGCTCCCTGTCTTGTAGTGCCTGGACATGCGAAGCAGAGGCTCCTTCTCCCACACCCAGTTCTCCAACATCTGGGATGGAGCCTCCACGAAGTCCCTCTCCACGTGTGTCCCGCTGAACATGGCAAACTCCGCCTGGGGGGACACGGCCAGCTCGGAATTCGGGGAGAAAAGGGGAAGGGGGAAACACCCCGAGCTGTGGCAGCGCAGGGAGGCCTCACCTGAGAGCACAGCTGGTGCATGACGTGCCCAAACTCGTGGAAATAGGTCTCCACCTCGTCGTGCTGCAGCAGGGAAGGGGCGTCGGGCGTGGGTTTGGTGAAGTTGGCCACCATGGCGGCCACCGAGATCTGGCGGCTGGAGTCGGGCAGGAGGCAGCCGGGCTGGAGGCCGAAGCAGGCGGCGTGCCCGTACTTCCCTTCCCTGGGGGAGGCACAGCAGGCTCAGGGATCCTTCCAGAAGCCAGCTACACTGCGGTGCTCAGAGCAGCAACCCTCAGTGACCCCCTTGGTGACACCTCGGTGACATCCCCAGCACACAGCGCTGCCTCCATTCCACACATCTTGGAGCAGGAATCTCCTCTTCCTCAGGCTCTGCTCCCCCATCTCCCCCAGCCCCCACCATGGCTCTGCTCCCCCATCTCCCCCAGCCCCAGGGCTCACCTTGGCTCTGCTCCCCCATCTCCCCCAGCCCCAGCCCCCACCATGGCTCTGCTCCCCCATTTCCCCCAGCCCCAGCCCCCACCGTGGCTCTGCTCCCCCATTTCCCCCAGCCCCAGGGCTCACCTTGGTTCTGCTCCCCCATTTCCCCCAGCCCCAGGGCTCACCTTGGCTCTGCTCCCCCATCTCCCCCAGCCCCCACCATGGCTCTGCTCCCCCATTTCCCCCAGCCCCAGGGCTCACCGTGGCTCTGCCCCTCCATCTCCCCCAGCCCCAGGGCTCACTGTGGCTCTGCTCCCCCATCTCCCCCAGCCCCCACCATGGCTCTGCTCCCCCATCTCCCCCAGCTCCCACCGTGGCTCTGCTCCCCCATTTCCCCCAGCCCCAGGGCTCACTGTGGCTCTGCTCCCCCATCTCCCCCAGCCCCAGGGCTCACTGTGGCTCTGCTCCCCCATTTCCCTCAGCCCCAGGGCTCACTGTGGCTCTGCTCCCCCATTTCCCTCAGCCCCAGGGCTCACTGTGGCTCTGCTCCCCCATTTCCCCCAGCCCCAGGGCTCACCGTGGCTCTGCCCCTCCATCTCCCCCAGCCCCAGGGCTCACTGTGGCTCTGCTCCCCCATCTCCCCCAGCCCCAGGGCTCACCGTGGGTACAGGTCCAGGTAGAATTTGCCGATGGTGTCCCCGGAGGATGCGTCCTTCACCGTGTAGAGCTGCACGTCCTCGTGCCACACCTGAGCCTTCTCCTCCAGGTGGAAGGTGAGGCCCAGTAGCTCCTGGTAGATGGCCAGGAGGCCTGTGGTGACCACCTGCATGGGGAAATACTCCTTGAGCAGGTTCTGGTCCACGCTGTACTTGGTCTCCTCCACCTGGTTCATGTAGTAGCGCATGTCCCAGGCGTTGATGCGGTTGTCGAAGTCCAGCCCGCGCTTCTCGCACTCCTTCTTCTTCAAATCCAGGATCACAGCTCGCTCCTTCTCCCCCAGGGGCTTCAGCTTCTGGGCCAGCTCATCTAGAGGAAGCCAGGCAGGGTTGGGGTGTGGGATCAGGGCAGCAGAGCCGCCCAGGATGGCCCTGCTGGCCCAGGACGTACCCAGGAACGTGGCCACTGTGCGGCTGCTCTTGGCCATGTTCATCTCCAGCACAAAGTCAGCGTGGGTGCTGAAGCCCAGCAGACTGGCCTTCTGAGCCCTCAGGTCCACCAGCTCCTTCAGGATCAGGCAGTTCTCCTGCAAGGCACAGAGTGAAGTACATGGGGGAGAAGGGAAACAGTGGGAAGAAACAAAAATCCCAGGGGAGAGCCCCTGGTCAGTCCAAAGACCCAGGGGAGAGCTCCTGGTCAGTCCCAAATCCCAGGGGACATCCCCTGGTCAGTCCCAAATCCTAGGGAGAGCCCCTGGTCAGTCCCAAATCCCAGGGGACATCCCCTGGTCAGTCCCAAATCCTAGGGAGAGCCCCTGGTCAGTCCCAAATCCCAGGGAGAGCCCCTGGTCAGTCCCAAATCCCAGAGGAGAGCCCTTGGTCAGTCCCAAATGTCAGGAAACATCCCTTGGTCAGTCCCAAATCCCAGGGGAGAGGCCCTGGTCAGTCCCAAATCCCAGGGGACATCCCCTGGTCAGTCCCAAACCCCAGGGGACATCCCCTGGTCAGTCCCAAATCCCAGGAGACAGCCCCTGGTCAGTCCCAAATGCCAGGGGACATCCCCTGGTCAGTCCCAAATGCCAGGGGACATCCCTTGGTCAGTCCCAAATGCCAGGTGACATCCTCTGGGTGCCCTGGTCAGTCCCAAATCCCAGGAGTGAGCCCCTGGTCAGTCCCAAATGCCAGGGGAGAACCCCTGGTCAGTCCCAAATGCCAGGAGTCACCCCCTGGTCAGTCCCAAATCCCAGGGGACATCCCTTGGTCAGTCCCAAATGCCAGGGGACATTCCCTGAGTGCCCTGGTCAGTCCCAAATCCCCTGGGTGCCCTGGTCAGTCCCAAACCCCAGGTGACACCCCCTGGGTGCCCTGCTCAGCCCCACTGACCTCTTTGCACCTGGAGTTGAACATCTCCTCCACCTTCCTCCTGGTCTCAGGCACATAACACTTCTTGAGCAGGGGGAAGTAGTGTGGGTACTTGAGGGTGACCTTCAGCTTCCCATCCTCTGTCTTCTCCAGGGAGTTCAGGAAATCCTCAGGGAGCCCCCCTGGGAAAAGAGCAGCCAGGGGGTGAGGGAGAGCCCAGGATGGTGCAGGGGATCACCCAGTGATCACCTCAGGGCACCCCATACCTAATTCCTCCCTGGAGAAGGGCAGGAAGGTGGTGTCCTCATTCAGGTTCTTGTTGAAGTCTATGCACAGCACACTCAGCTTTTTCTTGATGGCTTTGATTTTCTTCAAAAAAACACAGAAAAATCAAACTCAGAGCCAGGGAGGCACTCAGGCTGTGCCCACTCTGCTGAGCTGCCCAGCCCTGAGCCTGGCCTTGGCTCTGACCCAGCCCAAGGCTGCAGAATTAATTAATGGTGGTGTGCAAAAAGTGCAGAAAGGCTCCCTGGGGTTACACCTGGCAAGGATCAGCCACCTCAGCAAGGTCCTGCCTGGCCCCTGCTGCCTCAGGAGCTGCAGGTGTTGCAGGAACAATCTCTTCTCTCCTTATTTCACCTTTTCTTCTGTTTTTTAACCCAGTTTTGAGCTCCTCTGCTGGTGCATGGTAAAAGAGGGAGGCCCTTGAGCTCCCTCACCCCAACTCCAGCCTTTAGCAGTGGGGATTTGGTGTTAATTCCATAATTTCAGCTTCCCAGGAATTCCTAAACTCCCAATTCCAGCCTTTAGCATGTGGGGATTTGGTGCTAATTCCATAATTTCAGTTTCCCAGGAATCCCTAAACTCCCAATTCCAGCCTTTAGCAGTGGGGATTTGGTGTTAATTCCCCAATTTCAGCTTCCCAGGAATCCCTAAACTCCCAATTTGTTAATGGAAAGGAAAAAGGGGAAGGGAGTGGGGCTGGAGACATCACCCAAAATCACCAGAATCAGGGGCAGAACCCAAAGCTGAGCCTCAGACCCTGCCAGGGCACAAGGGAGGATGGATTCAGACTGACAAGAAGTAGGATCAGATGGGATATTGGGAAAAAATTCCTTCCTGTGAGGCTGGGGAGGCCCTGGCACAGATTTCCCAGAGGAGTTGTGGCCTCCCCTTCCCTGGGAGTGTCCAAGGCCAGCTTGGAGCCACCTGGGACAGTGGAAGATGGGACTTTAAGGTCCCTTGAACCCAAACCATGCCAGGATTCTGTGCTCCCACCTCCTGTGTCTCCTCAGGGAGGTGCAGCCCGTTCCTCTTCCCCAGCTTGATCAGTCTCTCCAGGTACCTCTTGGCCTCAGGCTTCAGGGAAGCACTCTCTGCTTTCTCCTGGAAAAAAAAACAACAAAATTCCTCCTCTTCAGGGAGCTGCTTCCCAGTGGGAGAGCTGGAAAAGCCCCAAGGAAGGTTCTGGTTTGGAGCAGTGATTCCTCCCACATCGCTTTAAACACATCACCTTTGTGCCACGGCAGCATTTTGGGGGCCATCACCACTGGGATTTTTGGGGAGAGTAAATTTTGAGGGGCCAAGCAGCACTGAGGTGGGTTGGATTTACCAACAGCCCCTCAGCAAAGGGGTGATCAAAGCTCTGAGTGAGCTGGGGCAGAGCCCTCAACCCCGAATTTCCCATCCCTCACCAACAGCGCGACCAAACCCCGCTCCTGCATCGCTCCCCTCTCAGCTCTGGGATGAGGGAAAAGGATTTTCTGGAATTTTAGAGGGTTCCAAAGTCCTGCCTGCACTCACCTGGAGCCACACAATCCTCTGGTACACATCCTGCCTCATGCTCATCTCCACGTCGAACTCGGAGAGTTTCTTGTCGGCCTCGGTGCTGGCGGCGCGGATGGCCTTGCAGGGGGACACGTGCTGGGGGAAATCCAGCATGTTCCTACGGACTGGCAGCACAAAAAGGGGACAGGGATGGTGGATCCACGGCCCACAGCACCCCCAGAGCCAGGCTGGCAGCCCCAGAGCCAGGCTGGCAGCCCCAGAGCCCTTCCCAGAGCTCACACACAGGGATGTGAATCTGGCTCCTCTGTGTTGTTTCTCTGCTGCTCAGCAATTCCAGCCACAATCCTCCTCCCAAAATCCACAGGAATTCTGTGCCTGGGAGTCCCCAACAGCTGTGGCACCACAGGTTTGGGGTGCCCAGTGTAGGGCCAGGAGCTGGACTTGAGCAATTCCATAATTCCCAACTTCCCAGAGCTCACACACAGGGAAGGAGAGCTGGGATGTGGATCTGGTTCCTCTGTGCTGTTTCTCTGCTGTTCAACACTTCCAGCCACAATCCTCCTCCCAAAATCCACAGGAATTCTGTGCCTGGGAGTCCCCAACAGCTGTGGCACCACAGGTTTGGGGTGCCCAGTGTAGGGTCAGGAGTTGGATTTGAGCAATTCCTTAATTCCCAACAGCAGCAGCATTCCCTGTGTCCTTCCCAGAGCTCACACACAGGGATGTGGATCTGGTTCCTCTGTGTTGTTTCTCTGCTGCTCAGCAATTCCAGCCACAATCCTCATCCCAAAATCCACAGGAATTCTGTGCCTGGGAGCCCCCAACAGCTGTGCCCCAGCTGTGCCACCACAGGTTTGGGGTTGAGCAGAATTCCCTGTTTCCTTCTGAGTGGGACAATCCTTTCCTACAGACCCTTCCCCAAAATCCACCTCACCCTGCCCTGCTGCAATCCCACCTGGGAAAGCAGGAAGAGCATTTGCCAGCCCTGCAAAAGCTCCAAGAGCAGCACTCCAGGTGCTCTGCAGGCACCTGGATGCTCCCCCAGGAGCAGCTCAGCCAGGGAAGTGCTGACAGTGGTGCTGAGCTGAACATTCCTCCTGCTGAGCAACAGCAATTATTTTTTTTCCCTGTTGTTTTAATTAAAAAAAGAACAGGGAGAGGAGGAGGATGAGGCTGCTGCCTGCCCCAGACAGGTGGGACAGCTTGAGCATGAGGAGGGGCTGCCTGAATTGTCACCCTGCTGTAAATAATTAGCCAGAAAGCCACCAAAAGGGCACAGCTTTGGGGCCATCACATCATGGTACTGTCCCCAGAAAATCACAGAGGGATTTACTCCCCTAAAAATCCCAGTGGGATTTACTCTCCCAAAAAAAACAGAGCAGGATTTAGTCTCCCAAAATTTACTCCCCCAAAAAATCCCAGTGGGATTTACTCTCCCAAAAAATCACAGCAGGATTTACTTTACCCAAAAAACAGAGCAGGATTTATTCTGCAAAAAAATCAGAATGGGATTTACTATTCCCAAAGACTCTCAGTGGGATTTACTCCCCCAAAAAACAGAGCAGGATTTATTCTGAAAAAAAAATCAGATGGGTTTACTCTCCCAAAAACTCTCAGTGGGATTTACTCCCCCAAAAAAGTCACAGTAGGATTTATTCTGCAAAAAAATCAAGAGGGATTTACTATTCCCAAAGACTCTCAGTGGGATTTACTCCCAAAAAAAAACAGAGCAGGATTTACTCCCCAAAAAATCTCAGTGGGATTTATTCCCAAAAAATCCCAGTGGGATTTACTTCCCCAAAAAATCATAGCAGGATTTAGTCTCCCAAAAAATCCCAGTGGGATTTACTCCCCCCAAAAAAAACCAGAGCAGGATTTACTTTCCCAAAAAAATCCCAGTGGGAAAAAAATCACAGCAGGATTTATTCTGAAAAAAATCAGAGGGATTTACTATTCCTAAAAACTCTCAGTGGGATTTACTCTCCCAAAAAATCTCAGTGGGAATTACTCCCCCAAAAAACAGAGCAGGATTTACTCCCCCAAAAATCTCAGTGGGATTTACTCTCCCAAAAAATCATAGCAGCATTTATTCCCAAAAAATCCCAGTGAGATTTACTTCCCCCAAAAATCCCAGCAGGATTTACTCTCCCAAAAAATCCCAGTGGGATTTACTCCCCCAAAAAACCAGAGCAGGATTTACTCTCCCAAAAAATCCCAGTGGGATTTACTCTCCCCAAAAATTACAGAGGGATTTACTCTCCTAAAAAAAATCACAGCAGATTTTGCTCTCCTCAAAAATCACAGAGGGATTTATGCCACCAAAAAATCACAGATCTTGCTCTCCCCAAAAATCCCAGTGAGATTTACTCCCCCCAAAATATCACAGCAGGATTTATTCTGCAAAAAAATCAGAGTGATTTACTATTCCCAAAAATCCCAGTGGGATTTACTCTCCCAAAAAATCACAGTAGAATTTACTCCCCCCAAAAAATCACAGCAGGATTTATTCTGCAAAAAAATCAGAGGGATTTACTCCCCCAAAAAACAGAGCAGGATTTATTCTCCCCAAAAATCAGAATGGGATTTACTATTCCCAAAAATCCTAGTGGGATTTACTCCTCCAAAAAATTCCAGTAGGATTTACTCTCCCAAAAAATCACAGTAGGATTTACTCCCCACAAAAAATCACAGCAGGATTTATTCTGCAAAAAAAATCCCAGCAGATTTTGCTCTCCCCAAAAATCCCAGTGAGATTTACTCCCCCCAAAAAACAGAGCAGGATTTAGTTCCCAAAAAAAGCCAGCAGGACACAAAGCACATGGAGAGCCATTTATGCCCTGCCCCAGGAAAAAGGAAGGAGGGAAAAGTTTTTTGGATCTTTTTGTTCCCCCTGGTGCCAGAGCAGAGCCAGGACAGCCTCAGGAGCCTCAGGATTGTCCTTGGCTTCATTTATTCCAAATCTGCTCTTTGTGCTGTGTAAACATGGACTGGGAAAAAAAAAAAAAAACAACATTCTGCTGGGGAGGGAAAAGCAGGTGACAGCACAGAGCTAAAAAAAAAATTTAAAAAAATTTAATAATGGTGGGATGGGCTGGGAGTGAGCTCAGAGCTCAGCCCTGCATGGGCAGGGACATTTCCAACACTTCCAGGGATGGGGCAGCCAAATCCCAACTTCCCAGCATGAAAAATGAGGTTTAGTCTTTTGGGAAAATTGAAAAGTTGAATAAAGGACAATAGGAGATAATAAAGCAAGGTTTAAAGGTTGGGTGTTTGGCATTTAGCAAGAGCACACTTTTTTGTTTTTTTTTTTTTAATATTTTTGGACATTTTGAAGAGATTTTTTTATTGCATTAGCCCACTGCATATTCATAAACAATTATGCATATTTAAACTTTTCCTGAAATTATTTTACATGTTTCAAGAATTGTTAACATGGATCTTTTTGTGTCTGTCTTTATTATTATTGTTATTATTAATTACTTCCCTTTTTATTATTATTTCTAGTTTGGGCTTTGGTTCACACTTTTTACAGGTGCTGATGGTAGCAGGGGATTTTATCTTCTGTATCTTTTATCTTTTATGTCTTTTGGGTGTTATCTTAATCACTACAAACATAATTCTATCAGCTATTTCATGACTACATCCAATAAAAACTCTAGAGTTATAAAAACTACTTTTATTATATAATGCAATGCTAAAGTTGCATTATTAGTTATATTATTACAATAAATATAATATAATATAATATAATATAATATAATATAATATAATATAATATAATATAATATAATATAATATAATATAATATAATATAATATAATATAATATAATATAATATAATATAATATAATATAAATTGCTTTTAACATTGCACATACAGCCTCTATTTTAATATTTGTGAAAAGCCAAAGCTATAATATGTATTTATAACCCTAGGGAAGAATTCTTTTCCAATTTCTCACTGTCTGCCCATGTCTGATCCCCACAGACTGGTATAAATATATATTATTAAATATATATTATTGGTTTTTCACTGATTTTAAAATGAATGTTGCATGTATTATATCAGAAAACTTTGCTGTATGAATAGTTTTTTTTATTTCTGCTTTTAACAAAAGTTAGAAATAGTATTATTACACTGTATACAAATTAGAAATAGTTCTATGATAATTTTTTTTTATTTTTGGTCTATAACATGGTGATGTAAAAAGCTTTTTGTTCATGTAACTAACTCAGAGAATGACAAAAAAAGATAATCAGGAAATTCTTCACATTCTTGGATTATCCTGTCTGGATGAGGAACACCAGAACTGCAGGGAAGGAATTTATTGATCTGTTATCTGGGAGTGTGCTGACAAGAAGGAAACACAAGGAGAAATAAGAAAAAAAATAATTAAAAAAAAATTGATTTACAGGTTGGAGGGGGTGATTTTGAATAATACATAAATGAATATGCAACAGGTTGATTTAAAGAAATGTTTTCTGAGTTAGTGCTTGCTCCCAAGAAGGAAACACAAGGAGAAATAAGAAAAAAAAAATTTTAAAAATTGATTTACAGGTTGGAGGGGGGTGATTTTGAATAATACATAAAGCAACAGGTTGATTTAAAGAAATGTTTTCTGAGTTAGTGTGTGCTCCTGGCTGAATGCCAAGCACCCAGCTATACAATCTGGGAGTGTGCTGGCAAGAAGGAACCACATGGAGAGATAAGAAAAAAATAATTTAAAAAAATTTGATTTACAAGTTGGAGGGGGCTGATTTTGAATAATACTTGAAGATCTATGTATAGGCAACAGGTTGATTTAAAGAAATGTTTTCTGAGTTAGTGTGTGCTCCTGGCTGAATGCCAAGCATACACCTATATAATCTGGGAGTGTGCTGACAAGAAGGAAACACAGGGAGAAATTAGCAAAAAAAATAATTTTAAAAAATTGATTTACAGGCTGGAGGAGGGGTTATTTTGAATAATATATAAAGATCTATGTATAGGCAACAGGTTGATTTAAAGAAATGTTTTCTGAGTTAGTGCTTGCTCCCAAGAAGGAAACACAAGGAGAAATAAAAAAAAAAAAATTTTAAAAAAATTGATTTACAGGTTGGAGGGGGGTGATTTTGAATAACACATAAATGAATATGCAACAGGTTGATTTAAAGAAATGTTTTCTGAGTTACTGTGTGCTCCTGGCTCAATACCAAGCACACACCTATATAATCTGGGAGTGTGCTGACAAGAAGGAACCACAAGGAGAAATTAGAAAAAAAATAATTAAAAAAAAATTGATTTACAGGTTGGAGGGGGGTGATTTTGAATAACACATAAATGAATATGCAACAGGTTGATTTAAAGAAATGTTTTCTGAGTTAGTGTGTGCTCCTGGCTGAATGCCAAACACCCAGCTATACAATCTGGGAGTGTGCTGACAAGAAGGAAACACAGGGAGAAATAAGAAAAAAAAAATTTTAAAAAATTTGATTTACAAGTTGGAGGGGGCTGATTTTGAATAATACTTGAAGATCTATGTATAGGCAACAGGTTGATTTAAAGAAATGTTTTCTGAGTTAGTGTGTGCTCCTGGCTCAATACCAAGCATACACCCATATAATCTGGGAGTGTGCTGGCAAGAAGGAAACACAGGGAGAAATAAGAAAAAAAAATTTTAAAAAATTGATTTACAGGTTGGAGGGGGGTGATTTTGAATAATATATAAAGATCTATGTATAGGCAACAGGTTGATTTAAAGAAATGTTTTCTGAGTTAGTGCTTGCTCCCAAGAAGGAAACACAAGGAGAAATAAGAAAAAAAAATTTTAAAAAAATTTGATTTACAGGTTGGAGGGGGGTGATTTTGAATAACACATAAAGCAACAGGTTGATTTAAAGAAATATTTTCTGAGTTAGGGTGTGCTCCTGGCTCAATGCCAAGCACCCAGCTATACAATCTGGGAGTGTGCTGACAAGAAGGAAACACAGGGAAAAATTAGAAAAAAAAAATTTAAAAAAAAATTATTTACAGGTTGGAGGGGGGAGATTTTGAATAACACATAAATGAATATGCAACAGGTTGATTTAAAGAAATGTTTTCTGAGTTAGTGTGTGCTCCTGGCTCAATGCCAAACACCCAGCTATACAATCTGGCAGTGTGCTGACAAGAAGGAACCACATGGAGAGATAAGAAAAAAATAATTTTAAAAAATTTGATTTACAAGTTGGAGGGGGGTGATTTTGAATAATACTTGAAGATCTATGTATAGGTAACAGGTTGATTTAAAGAAATGTTTTCTGAGTTAGTGCTTGCTCCTGGCTGAATGCCAAGCACACACCTATATAATCTGGGAGTGTGCTGACAAGAAGGAAACACAGGGAGAAATAAGAAAAAAAAATTTAAAAAATTGATTTACAGGTTGGAGGGGCATGATTTTGAATAATATATAAAGCAACAGGTTGATTTAAAGGAATGTTTTCTGAGTTAGTGTGTGCTCCTGGCTGAATATAATAATATATTCTATATAATCTTTCACTCTATTATTTCTCCCTTATCTTTTATTAAACCTTTTAAAACCCACCAGGAAAGCGAACTTCCTTTTCCACATTTTAAATCCCCACCTGTGTACTCCACCTCCACGTCGGCCAGAGCCTTCAGGGTGTTCTCGTAGGAGACCTCTCCGCGCTCCTGGGCTCCCACGCGGTCGTACACGAGCTTGGTGCTCTCGGTCAGCTCGGTGGCCATGGCCTCGATCTGCTCGGCCGTCAGGTCCCAGCGCAGCTGCCGGGCCACGAGCCTCGGAGCCTGGCTGTCCACGACATTCCCTGCGGGGAGAGCGGGGGCTGCGGGGAGAGCTCCGGGAGAGACCGGGGAGAGCTCCGGGAGAGACCGGGGAGAGCTCCGGGAGAGACCGGGGAGAGCCCGGATCGACCCCTGGATCGTGCCGGGGGAGAGCCTGGATCGATCCCCGAGAGGAGCTCGGATCGTGCCCCGGGAGAGCCCGGGAGAGTCCGGATCGTGCCCCGGGGAGACCTCCCGAGAGAGCTCGGATTGATCCCCGGGAGAGCCGGGGAGAGGCCGGATCCTGCCCCGGGAGAGCTCGGATCATGCCTGGGGAGAGCCGGGATCCTGCCCCGGATCACGGCCCGGATCCTGTCCCGGGAGGATCTCGGATCGTGCCCCAGATCGTTCCCCGGATCATGGCCCGGATCGTGCCCCGGAAGAGCCCAGGGAGAGCCCGGATCGTGCCCTGGATCGTGCCCCGGATCCTGCCCCAGGAGAGCTCGGATCATGCCCCGGGAGATCCTGGATCGTGCCCCAGGAGAGCTCGGATCGTGCCCCGGGAGAGCCTGGATCGTGCCCTAGGAGGAGCTCGGATCGTGCCCCGGTGAGAGCTAGGATCGTGCCCCGGATCATGGCCCGGGCGGATCTCGGATCGTGCCTCGGATCATGGCCCGGATCGTGCCCCGGTGAGAGCTCGGATCGTGCCCCGGATCACGGCCCGGATCGTGCCCCGGGAGGTTTCACCCTCCTCCCCCGAAATCCGACCCCGTGCCCCGCCGGGTGTCCCTGCCAGGGCTGTGCCCCGCTCGGGGACAGGGCCGCGGGGCACAGAGGGCACTTGGGGGGCACAGGAGAGCCCTGAGGGGCCGCCCCCGGTCCCGTCCCGCTGTCCCCGGTCCGGCCCTGCCGCCCCAGGCCCGGTCCTGCCTCCCCCGGTCCCATCCTGCCACCCTCGGCCCGGTCCTGCCTCCCCCGTCCCGGGTCCCCTCACCCCGTCCCTCTCCCGTCCCCGCTGTCCCCACGCCTCGCCAGTCCCTCGCCCTGTCCCCGCTGTCTCCATCCCGGTACCTGTCGGAGGGGCCATGCTGGCGGTGCCGGCGGTACCGGGAGGCCCCGCGCTGCTGACGAGGCCGGGATGAAACCGGGCCGGCCCCACGCACCGAGCATGTGCCCCGACCGGAGAGGCGGGCGGGAGAGCGGGGCATGCTGGGAACGTGGAGGACCGGGCCGCTCTCGCCTCGGCCGCCCCTCACCGGGAGCGGGGAGCGGGCCCGGTCGATCCCCGCCGTGACCCTCAGAGCCGCCCGGGAGAGGCCCCGGGGCGGGCCCGGGGCGGGCGCGGAGCATCCCCGGATCCCGCCCGCCCGTTCCCATGGCAACGCCCCCGCGCGTTGCCGTGACAACGCCACATCTCTATGGTCCCGGTGTGGGCGGGGTTTCCGCTGTAAGCCACTCCCCCTCCGTGCTATAGGGAGGGGCGGGGCCGCAGCGGCGCCGGCGCGCGGAGGGCGGGGCGCATGCGCAGTGCGGGAGCGCGCCCGGCCCAGGCGAGTGTCCGGTGAGCGCGGGGGGAGCGGGGACACCGGGGGACACCGGGGGAAAGCGGGGGACAGCGGGGCACACCGGGACGGGGCCTCCGCCGGGACCCCTCCGCCTGCAGCCCCACCGCTGCCGGGCCGTGCTCCCCGCCGGCAGCCACAGTGCTGCTCCGCCTGGGGGACAGCGGCACCGGCCGGCACCGGCTGCACCGGGGCCTGAGGGGGCGGGACCGGGCAGGACGGGACGTACCGGGCTGTGCCTCCCGGTGGGACTTCTCTGTTTCCGCTACTGCTGGTGCCGGAGCTGCCCCTCCCGGTGGAGGCACCGGAGGGACCCGGCGGTGCTGCCGGGGCTGGGCCGGGATCCCCGGTTGTGAGCACGGGGGAGGCTCCGGGATCTCCGGCTGTGTGCACGGGGGAGGCTCCGGGATCCCCGGTTGTGTGCACCGGGGGAGGCTCCGTGCGGTGCTCCCGGGGTCCCCGGTTGTGTGCACCGAGGAGGCTCCGGGATCCCCGGTTCTGACCCCCGGGGGAGGCTCCGTGCGGTTTCCCGGGGCTGTCCCGGTTGTGCCCCCCGGTTGTTGTTCACCGGGGGATGCTCCGTGCGGTTTCCTGGGGATCCCCGGTTCTGACCCCCGGGGGACGTTCCGTGCAGTTTCCCGGGATCCCCGGTTGTGTGCACCGGGGGAGGCTCCATGCGGTTTCCCGGGGCTTTGGGGGCACAGCCGGATCGGTGCCTTCCCCTCCCGGTGGGAACGGGAGCTCGGACGGGCCCGGGGCTGTTCCGGTGCCCCGGGGCTGTTCCGGTGCCCCGGGGCTGTTCCGGTGCCCCGGGGCTGTTCCGGTGCCCCGGGGCTGTTCCGGTGCCCCGGGGCTGTTCCGGTGCCCCGGGGCTGTCGGGCCCGGTTCGGTTCTGTTGGACTCCCGTGATACCGAGCTGGTTTTCCCGGTGTGCTACAAACCCAATTCACGATCGGGGTAGCGGAGCTGGAGCTGGACTCCCTCGGGATCTGGGAGTTCCCAGCCTCGGGCTGTGCTTTTTGGGGTCTCTGATTTGGGGTTTGCTCCTTTTTTCCCTGCCGGGACAGCCCTGGCTACCGGGGCTGCCAAATTCCTGCTCTGGGCTTTGGTTTCAGGACCCAGCCGTGCTCAGGGAGCAGAAAATTGGGAATTTTTACTGGAGAAATCCTCAGTGCTCTTGGGTTTCACAGCCTGGGGTGCTTCCCTTTGTGGGGTTGTGCCAAGCAGAGGGAGAATCCGGGTCTGGAGAATTCCTAAAGAACATCAGGGAGTGAATCCAGGTCTGGAGAATCCCTAAAGAACCTTGGGGTGAATCCAGACCTGGAGAATTCCTAAAGAACATCGAATCCAGGTCTGGAGAATTCCTAAACAATCTCAGGGGATGAATTCAGGCCTGGAGAATTCCTAAATTACATCAGAGGGAGAATCCAGGCCTGGAGAATTCCCAAAGAACATCAGAGGGAGAATCCAGGCCTGGAGAATTCCCAGACAATATCAGAGGGTAAATCTAGGTCTGGAGAATTCCTAAAGAGCATCAGGGGGTGAACCCAGGCCTGGAGAATTCCCAAACAATATCAGTAGGTGGAATCCAGGACTGGAGAATCCCTAAAGAACATCAGAGGGAGAATCCAGACCTGGAGAATTCCTGAAGAACATCCAGGAGTGAATCCAGTCCTGGAGAATTCCCAAAGAACATCAGGGGGAGAATCCAAGCCTGGAGAATTCCCAGACAATCTCAGGAAGTTTCTGGAGCTCTTCCCCAGCCCTGAGCAGCTCCCCCACCCCCCAAACCCCTCCTGGCCTCCTCAGGAGCTCTCTGCTCCCCCAGAACTCACCCAGGGACAGCAGCAGCAAAAACCCTCTGGTTTGGTTTTTTGGTTTTTTTTGTTTTTTTTTTTTTTGATTGTTTGTTTTTTTTTTTGTTTTGGAAGCCCTGTACTCTGTGAATCCCCAATTTCTGCCTCTCCAGGAATTTTTTTTTCCCAAGCCAGGAGCTTCCAAAACCCTTTGCCTTTCACTCTTTGAATCCCCCATTTTTGTCTCCCCAGGATGATTTTAGAACACCCTTAGCCTTTGAATTCCCAATTTTTGTCTCCCCAGAGTGTTTTTAGAACACCTTTAGCCTTTGAATTCCCAATTCCTCTCTCCCCAGAGCAATTTTAGAACCCCTTTACTCTGTATCCCTAATTTTTGTCTCCCCAGGATGTTTTTAGAACCCCTTTACCCTCTGACCCCCCCCCCCCCAATTTCTCTCTCCCCAGGGTGATTTTTGTAAGCTCTTTACTCTCTGACCCCTCCTTTCTCTCTCCCCAGGGTGATATTTTGGAACCCCTTTAATCTGAATTCCCAATTTCTGTGTCCCCAGGGTGTTTTTAGAATCCCTTTACCCTTTGAATCTCTCTCCCCAGGGTGATTTTTAGAACCCTTTACCCTCTGACCCCTCCTTTCTCTCTCCCCAGAGTGATTTTTGAAGCCCTGTACTCTCTGAACCCCCAATTTCTGTCTCCCCAGGGTGATTTTAGAAAGCTCTGTACTCTCTGAATCCCAAATTTCCCTCTCCCCAGGGTGTTTTTGGCAGCTCTGTACCCTCTGGCCCCCCAATTTCTCTTTACCCAGGGTGATTTTTTGGAACTCCTTTAATCTGAACCCAAATTTCTGTCTCCCCAGGGTGATTTTAGAACCCTTTACCCTTTGACCCCCCCATTTCTGTCTCCCCAGAGTTATTTTTTGGAGCCCCTTTACTCTGAATCCCCAATTTCTGTGTCCCCAGGATGTTTTTAGAATCCATTTACCCTCTGACCCCCCAATTTCTGTCCCCCCAGAGTGATTTGTGGCAGCTCTGTACCCTTTGACCCCATATTTCTTCCTCCCCAGGGTGATTTTGGCAGCTCTGTATTCTCTGAACCCCAATTTCTCTCTCCCTAGGGTAATTTTTAGAGCCCCTTTACCCTTTGAACCCCCAATTTCTGTCCCCCCAGGATGATTTTGGCAGCTCTGTATTCTCTGAACCCCCAATTTCTCTCCCCCCAGGGTGATTTTTTGGAACCCCTTTACTCTGAATCCCCAATTTCTGTGTCCCCAGGGTGATTTTAGAACCCCTTTACCCTTTGCATTCCCAATTTCTCTCCCCCCAGGGTGTTATTTTGGAACCCCTTTACTCTGAACCCCCAATTTCTCTCTCCCCAGAGTGTTTTTAGAACCCCTTTACCCTTTGAATTCCCAATTTCTCTTTCCCCAGAATGATTTTTAGAACCCCTTTACCCTCTGACCCCCCCATTTCTCTCTCCCCAGAGTGATTTTTGAAGCCCTGTACTCTCTGAATCCCCAATTTTTCTCTCCCCAGGGTGATTTTAGAACCCCTTTACCCTTTGAATTCCCAATTTCTGTCCCCCCAGGGTGATTTTTTGGAACCCCTTTATTCTGAATCCCCCATTTCTCTCTCCCCAGGGTGTATTTAGCAGCTCTGTGCCCTCTGAACCCCCAATTTCTCTCTCCCCAGGGTGATTTTTAGCAGCTCTGTACCCTCTGAACCCCCCATTTCTATCCCCAGAGTTATTTTTTTGGAACCCCTTTACCCTCTGACCTCCAATTTCTCTCTCCACCAGGGTGATTTTGTGGAACCCCTTTAATCTGAACCCCCCATTTCTCTCTCCCCAGAGTGTTTTTGGAAGCTCTGTACTTTCTGAATCTCCAATTTCTCTCCCCAGGGTGATTTTAGAACCCCTTTACTCTGAACCCCAATTTCTGTTCCCCCAGGGTGATTTTGGCAGCTCTGTACCCTCTGAATCCCAAATTTCTCTCTCCCCAGGGTGATTTTTTTGGAACCCCTTTAATCTGAACCCCCCATTTCTCTCTCCCCAGAGTGTTTTTGGAAGCTCTGTATTTTCTGAATCTCCAATTTCTGTCTCCCCAGGGTGATTTTAGAACCCCTTTAATCTGAACCCCAATTTCTCTCTCCCAGGGTGATTTTTAGCAGCTCTGTACCCTCTGAATCCCCAATTTCTGTCTCCCCAGAGTGATTTTAGAACCCCTTTACCCTTTGAATTCCCCATTTCTCTCTCCCCAGGGTGATATTTTGGAACCCCTTTACTCTGAATCCCCAATTTCTGTGTCCCCAGGGTGATTTTTAGAACCCCTTTACCCTCCAACCCCCCAATTTCTCTCCCCCCAGAGTGATTTTTGAAGCCCTGTACTCTCTGAGTCCCCTATTTCTCTTGTCCCAGTGTGATTTTTAGAACCCCTTTACCTTCTGACCCCCTCATTTCTGTCCCCCCAGGATGTTTTTTGGAACCCCTTTACTCTGAACCCAAATTTCTCTCTCCCCAGGGTGATTTTGGCAGCTCTGTACCCTCTGAACCCCCAATTTCTGTCTCCCCAGGGTGTTTTTAGAATCCCTTTACCCTTTGAATTTCCAATTTCTCTCTCCCCCAGGGTGATTTTTTGGAACCCCTTTATTCTGAATCTCCAATTTCTCTCCCCAGGGTGTTTTTGGAAGCTCTGTATTTTCTGAACCCCAATTTCTCTCCCCAGGGTGATTTTGGAGCCCTCCCAGTCCCAGCATGGCAGAGCAGAAGCGTTTGGCCTTTTCCATCATCCAGTTCCTGCACACCCAGCTCCAGAGCGGCTCCATGTCCCCGGACGCGCAGGAGAGTTTGGAAGGTTTGGGACCCAAAATTTGGGATAATTTGGGAGTTTTTTCCCTTTTTTCTGCTCCCAGGATTTTTCCTTTTAGGGTTTGAATTTTTCCCTTTTGGGGTGGATTTTTTCCTTTTGAGGATTGGATTTTTTTCCTTTTGGGAGGGGATTTTTTCATTTTGAAGTGGATTTTTCCCTTTGGGGTGGATTTTTCCTTTTGGGGATTGAATTTTTCCTTTTAGGGTTTGAATTTTTCCTTTTGGGGTGGATTTTTCCCTTTTGGGAATGGATTTTTTCCTTTTAGGGATAGAATTTTTCCTTTTAAGGTTTAAATTTTTCCTTTTGGAGTGGATTTTTCCCTTTTGAATTTTTTCTTTTGGGGTGGATTTTTAATTTTGGGAGTGGATTTTTCCTTTTGGGATGGATTTTTTCCTTTTGGGGTGAATTCTTTTCCTTTTGAAATTGAATTTTTCCCTTTTGGGGTGAATTTTTCCTTTTGGGGGTGGATTCTTTCCATTTGGGGTTTGAATTTTTCCTTTTAGGGTTTGAATTTTTCCTTTTGGGGTGGATTTTTCCCTTTGGAGTGGATTTTTTCCTTTTGGAGTGGATTTTTCCTTTTTAGGGATTGAATTTTTCCTTTTAGGGTAGATTTTTCCCTTTTGGGTTGGGTTTTTCCTTTTGGGGTAGATTTTTCCTTGTGGATTTTTTTCCTTTTGGGAGTGGATTTTCCTTTTGGAGTGGATTTTTCCTTTTAGGGTTTGAATTTTCCCTTTTAGGGTTTGAATTTTTCCTTTTGGGATGGATTTTTCTTTTTGGATTTTTCCTTTTGGAGTGAATTTTTCCCCTTTGAATTTTTCCTTTTAGGGTGGATTTTTTCCTTTTATGGTTTGAATTTTTCCCTTTGGGGGAATTTTTCCCTTTTGTGGCCCAAAATTTGGGACAATTTGGGAGATTTTTCCCTTTTTTCTGCTCCCAGTGCTGAACCTTGCTGCAATTTTGGGGTGGATTTTTTGTTTTGGGGTGGATTTTTCCTTTTAGGGTTTGAATTTTTCCTTTTGGGATGGATTTTTCTTTTTGGATTTTTCCTTTTGGAGTGAATTTTCCCCTTTTGGATTTTTCCTTTTAGGGTGGATTTTTCCTTTTAGGGTTTGAATTTTTCCTTTTAGGGTTTGAATTTTTCCTTTTGGATTTTTCCTTTTGGAGTGGATTTTTTTACTTATGGAATTGTATTTTTCCTTTTAGGGTTTGAATTTTTCCCTTTTGGGGTGGATTTTTTTCCTTTTGGTGTGGATTTTTCATTTTGGGAATGGATTTTTCCCTTTTGGATTTTTTCCCTTTGGGGTGGATTTCTTCCTTTTAGAGTTTGAATTTTTCCTTTTGGAATTGGATTTTTTCCTTTGGGGGTGGATTTTTCCTTTTGGATTTTTCCTTTTGGATTTTTCCTTTTGGAGTGGATTTTTTTACTTATGGAATTGTATTTTTCCTTTTAGGGTTTAAATTTTTTCCTTTTGGGGTGGATTTTTCCTTTTTGGATTTTTCCTTTTAGGTTGGATTTTTCCCTTTGGGGTGGATTTTTTTCCTTTTAGGGTTTGAATTTTTCCCTTTTGGGGTGGATTTTCCTTTTGGGCTGGATTTTTTCTTTTGAGGTAGATTTTTTTTCCTTTTCTTTTTCCCTTTTGTTTTTTCCTCTCCTACTCCCCAAAATCCTGTCCCCCAATATTTTTCCAGACCTTTCCAAAGAACACTTGGCTCTTAAAAAGATTTTTTTAAAAGGTTTCCTCAAGGTTTAATCCTTGATTTGTGGGTTTGTCCTGATGTGAGGTGGGAGGGACAATCCTGGGGGAAAATATTGGGATGTAAATGTGAATTTTTGGGAGCTTTTATTTTCCTGGGTTTTTTTTAGAGATGAGATAGAGTGATGAACATAATAAATATATTAAATATTTGTTAATTAATGACCTAATTTTGCCAAAATCTGAGGATGCATCCCCAAAAATCCCATTTGGTGTGGGGAAAATATTGTGATATTTTTTCTTTTTTTTTTGATAGAGTGATGACCATAATAAATCCATAAATATTTATCAATTATTAATTAATTCTCCTTTTCCAGTGGCCATCCAGTGCCTGGAAACAGCATTTGGGGTCTCCATGGAAGACCAAGGGCTGGCTGTGTCCCAAACCCTTCCTGAAATCTTTGAAGCTGTGGTAGGGAAGGTGAGAACCCAAAAAAAAATTCAATTTTCTCTGATTTTTCTGCTGGATTTTCTCCCTCTGAGCAGTGTGGGAGGAGGATTGGGATAAATGGGAATTTTGGGAATTCTCACCTGAGTTTTTCCCTGTTCTTGGAAGGAGCTGGAACATTCCAGAACGAACTCAGAGCCCGTCACCCCCTCAGAAGACGACGTGGCTGAGGCTGAAAGACTCAAAACTGAAGGTACCAAACCCTGGATAATTAAATTTGCTGCTAATTAAGAAGGGATTTTAATTCCCTGGCAGCTGGGGAATGCTTGGAATTGAGGGGGGAAAAAAAAAAAGCAATTTTTTATTTTTGTTTCTTGCTCTGCTGGGGCTGCAGGGATGGATCAGTGTGGTTTTAATCCCAAAAATTGGATTTTAAAATGACCCAAAATTCCCTCAGTGAGTTTGAATTTTATTTTATTCCTGCTGGAATTTTGCCTCTCTGAAAATTTCTTATTTCTCAATTTTCAGAAAGCTGATGGGTACAATTAGATTTAAAAAGTGACCCAAAAATCCCCTCAGTGATTTTGAATTTTATTTTATTCCTGCTGGAATTTTGCCTCTCTGAAAATTTCTTATTTCTCAATTTTCAGAAAGGTGATGGGGACAATTGGATTTAAAAAGTGACCAAAAATCCCCCCATGACTTTAATTTTTATTTTCTTTTCAGGGAATTTTCATTCCCTGAATGATTCTTGATGTTGCCGCTTTTTAAGGTGGAGAAAATTTCATATTTTTCAATTTTTAGGAAGTTGTTGGGGACAGCAATTGGATAAAACAAGTGGCAGAAAATCCCCCCAGTGACTTTGAATTTTATTTTATTCCTGCTGAAATTTTGAATCCTTGAAAATGTTTTATTTCTCAATTTTCAGAAAGATGATGGAGACAATTGAATTTTAGAAATTACCCCAAAAATCCCCTCAGTGATTTTAATTTTTATTTTCTTTCCAGGGAATTTTCACTCCCTGCATAATTCCTGCTGTTTCAGCTTTTTAAGGTGGAGAAAATTTCATATTTTTCAATTTTTAGGAAGTTGGTCAGGACAACAATTGGATAAAACAAGTGGCAGAAAATCCCCCCAGTGTCTTTGAATTTTATTTCATTCCTGCTGAAATTTTGAATCCTTGAAATTTTTTTATTTCTCCAATTTCAGAAAGGTGATGGGTACAAGTAAATTTAAAAAATGACCCAAAATCCCCTCTGTGAGTTTGAATTTTATTTTATTCCTGCTGGAATTTTGAATCCTTGAAAATTTCTTATTTCTCAGTTTTCAGAAAGGTGATGGGGACAATTAGGTTTAAAAAGTGACCAAAAATCCCCTCAGTGATTTTAATTTTTATTTTCTTTCCAGGGAATTTTCACTCCCTGAATAATTCCTACTGTTTCAGCTTTTTAAGGTGGAGAAAATTATTTTTAAATTTTTAGGAAGTTGGTCAGGAGAGCAATTGGATAAAACAAGTGGCAGAAAATCCCCCCATTGAGTTTGAATTTTATTTTATTCCTGCTGGAATTTTGACTCCCTGGAAATTTCTTTTTTCTCAATTTTCAGAAAGGTGATGGGTACAAGTAGATTTAAAAAGTGACCCAAAAAAATCCCCTCAGTTACTTTAATTTTTATTTTCTTTTCAGGGAATTTTCACTCCCTGAATAATTCCTGCTGTTGCATCTTTTCATGATGGAGAAAATTTCACATTTTTCAATTTTTACAAAGTTTAGTGGGGACAATTGGATTTTAAAAATGACCCAAAACCCCTCAGTAACTTTGAATTTTATTTTCTTTCCTACTGGAATTTTAAATCTTTGGAAAAAAATCCTGTTTCAGCTTTTTAGGGTGGAGAAAAATTTCTTATTTTTCAATTTTTAGGTAGTTGGTCAGGACAGCAAGTGGATAAAACAAGTGACAGAAAATCCCCCCAAGGAGTTTGAATTTTATTTTCTTTCTTAGTGGGATTTTGCCTCCCTGAAAATTTCTTATTTCTCAATTTTCAGAAAGGTGATGGGGACAATTGGATTTAAAAAGTGACCCAAAATCCCCTCAGTGACTTTGATTTTTATTTTCTGGAATTTTAAATCCAGAATTTTAAACCCCTGAAAAATTCCTGCTGTTCCAGCTTTCCAGGACAATTTCCAATTCACATTTTTCCATTTTTAGGGAGTTGTTGAGAACAATTAAATTTGAAAAATTCCATTTTTTTCCCAAAGGAAACGACCAAATGAAGGCAGAGAACTTTGAGGCTGCTGTGAGTTTTTATGGCAAAGCCATCGAGTTAAACCCAGCCAATGCTGTTTATTTCTGCAACAGGTAAGGCTGGGCTTGGCTGGGCTTGGCTTAGAGCTTGGCTTAATTCTGTGTCTGCTTTTAGAGCCAGGATTAATGGAAACACCACTGAGAGTTTGCTCCTGCCTTGCTTGGTTATATTTTTCTTATTATATTTCTAATTTTTTTTCTTTTTTATTCTTATTTTTTCTTTCTTCCCCTTACTCCTCCTTACTCTCCCTTACTCCTCCTTACTTTTTCTTATTAGTCCTATTATTATTCTTAGAATAATAAGAATAATTATAATTAGAACATAATTAAAAATAGTAAGAATAATAAGAGTAGAATTAGTCCTGGTATTCCTATTATTCCTATTATTCTTATTATTATTCCTATTATTTTTAGAATAATAATAATTATTATTATTAAGAATAGTAAGAATAATAGGAAAATGAAGAATAAAAATTAGTCCTAGTATTCCTATTATTCTTGTTATGCCTATTATTCTTATTATTCCTATTTATTCTTCTTATTATTCCCCTTATTCTTAGACTAATAAGAATAATAAGAATAATAATTATTCTTAAGAATAATAAGAATAAGAATTAGTCCTAGCTATTCTTGTTATTAGTCCTGTTATTCTTATTATTCCTATTAGTCTTCTTCTTATTCCTATTATTCTTAGAATAATAAGAAAAATAATAAGAATTATTATTCTTAAGAATGGTAAGAATAATAAGAATAATAAGAATAGAATTAGTCCTAGTATTGCTCTTATTCTTATTATTCCTATTTATTCTTATTCTTATTCCTATTATTCTTAGACTAATAAGAATAATAAGAATAATTATTATTCTTAAGAATAGTAAGAATAGTAAGAATAATAAGAATTAGTGCTATTATTCCTATTCTTATTATTCCTATTATTCTTCTTATTATTCCTATTTATTCTTATTCTTATTCCTATTATTCTTAGACCAATAAGAATAATAAGAATAATTATTATTCTTAAGAATAATAAGAATAATAAGAATAAGAATTAGTCCTGGTATTCCTATTATTCTTAGACTAATAAGAATAATAAGAATAATTATTATTATTAAGAATAATAAGAATAATAAGAATAATAAGATTCTGGGGCAGCTCCTGGCTGTCCCCTGGGACACAGCCAGGCCAGAGGGACATGGGGACAGGGACACTCAGGAGTGTCACCTGTCACCTCCCTGTCACCCGCTACCCCACAGGAACTGTCACACCAGCCAGGCCAGAGGGACATGGGGACAGGGACACTCAGGAGTGTCACCTGTCACCTCCTGCCATCCCCTGTCACCCCCTGCCCCACAGGAACTGTCACACCAGCCAGGCCAGAGGGATCTGGGGACAAGGGGACAGTCAGGAGTGTCCTCTGGTGTCCCCTGATGTCACCTGGTGTCATCTGGTGTCACCTCCTGCCATCCCCTGTCACCTCCCTGCCCTGCAGGAACTGTGACACCAACCAGGCCAGAGGGACAGGGACAGTCAGGAGTGTCACCTGTCACCTCCCTGCCATCCCCTGTCACCCCCTGCCCCGCAGAACTGTGACACCAGCCAGGCCAGCGGGGTCTGGGGACAGGGACAGTCAGGAGTGTCCCCTGGTGTCCCCTAGTGTCACCTGCCATCCCCTGTCACCTCCTGCCCCACAGGAACTGTGACACCAGCCAGGCCAGCGGGGTCTGGGGACAGGGACAGTCAGGAGTGTCCCCTGGTGTCCCCTAGTGTCACCTGCCATCCCCTGTCACCTCCCTGCCCCGCAGGAACTGTGACACCAGCCAGGCCAGCGGGGTCTGGGGACAGGGACAGTCAGGAGTGTCCCCTAGTGTCACCTGCCATCCCCTACCATCCCCTGTCACCCCCTGCCCCACAGGAACTGTGACACCAGCCAGGCCAGAGGGGTCTGGGCACAAGGGGACAGTCAGGAGTGTCATCTGGTGTCCCCTGGTGTCACCTGCTGCCATCCCCTGTCACCTCCTGCCCCACAGGAACTGTGACACCAGCCAGGCCAGAGGGGTCTGGGGACAGGGACAGTCAGGAGTGTCATCTGGTATCACCTCCTGCCATCTCCTGTCACCCCCTGCCCCACAGGAACTGTCACACCAGCCAGGCCAGAGGGATCTGGGGACAAGGGGACAGTCAGGAATGTCATCTGGTGTCACCTCCTGTCACCCCCTGTCACCTCCTGTCAGCTCTCAGCATTCCCTGAGTGTTTTATTCCTTATTGTTATTATTATTATTATTATTTAAATTATTTTTATATTATTATTTTTATATTATTATTTTTATTATTATTATTTTAATTACAATTTATTATTATTATTATTTTTATTTTTCAGAGCTGCTGCCTACAGCAAGCTGGGCAATTACGCGGGGGCCGTGCGGGACTGCGAGCGCGCCATCGGCATCGACCCCAGCTACAGCAAAGCCTACGGCAGGATGGGGTGAGACAGCCCCCAAATCCCCAAATCCCCACATTTCCTCTGGGATTTTGGGTCCCTGGACACCCCAGAGCAGAGATTGGATCACTCTGTTCCACCAGGAAAAATTTCCTGCAGTCTCAGCAAGAAAATTTAATGTTTTTCTATTTTTGTGAAGTTGGTGATGAGGATAATTGGATAAAACAAGGGACAAAAACCCCTCAGTGGCTTTGAATTTTATTTTGTTTCCTGTTGGAATTTTGGGTTCCTGGACACCCCAGAACTGAGATTTCATCACTCTGTTCCACCAGGAAAAAATTCCTGCACTTTCAGGGGTTTAGAGTGGTGAAAATTCAATATTTTTCAATTTTTACAAATTTGGTGAGGACAAAAATTGGATAAAACAACAACTCAGTGGCTTTGATTTTTGTTTTCTTTCCTGCTGGAATTTTGGGTTCCTGAACACCCCAGAACTGAGATTTCATCACTGTGTTCCACCAGGAAAAATTTCCTGTAGTTGCAGCAGGAAAATTCCATATTTTTCTATTTTTACGATGTTGGTGATGACGACAATTGAATAAAACAAGGGACAGAAAATCCCCTCAGTGGCTTTGAATTTTATTTTATTCCTGCTGGAATTTTGAATCCCTGAAAATTTCTTATTTTTCAATTTTTAAAAAGTTGGTGAGGACAACAATTGGATAAATTAAATGACAGAAAATACCCCCAGTGACTTTTTCCCTGCCTACAGCAAAGCCTGCGGCAGGATGGGGTGAGACAGCTCCCAAATTCCCAAATCCCCACATTTCCTCTGGGATTTTGGGTCCCTGAACACCCCAGAACAGGGATTTGAGCACTCTGTTCCACCAGGAAAAAACTCCTGCAGGTCCAGGGATTAAAATTCAATATTTTTCAATTTTTATGAATTTGGTGGGGACAGAAATTGGATAAAACAAGGTGCATAAAATCCCCTCAGTAGCTTTGAATTTTATTTTCTTTCCTGTTGGAATTTTCAATCCCTGAACACCCTAGACCTCTGTTCCACCAGGGGAAATTTCCTGCAGCTTCAGCAAGAAAATTTAATATTTTTCAATTTTTGTGAAGTTGATGATGACGACAATTGGCTAAAACAAGTGACAAAAATCCCCTCAGTGGCTTTGAATTTTATTTTCTTTTCCCTGGGATTTTGGGTCCCTGAACACCCCAGAGCAGAGATTTGATCACTCTGTTCCACCAGGAAAAAAATCCTGCAGCTTCAGCGGGAAAAATCTTATTTTTCAATTTTTAGGAAGTTGGTGATGACAAAAATTGGATAAAAGAAGGGACAAAAAACCCCTCTGTGTCTTTGATTTTTGTTTTTTTTTCCTGCTGGGATTTTGAATCCCTGAGCATCCCAGAACTGAGATTTCAGCACTCTGTTCCACCAGGAAAAAATTCCTGCACTTTCAACAAGAAAATTTAATATTTTTCTATTTTTGTGATGTAGGTGAGGACAAAAATTGGATAAAACAAGGGACTAAAACCCCTCAGTGACTTTGAATTTTATTTTCTTTCCTCTGTGATTTTGAGTCCCTGGACACCCCAGAGCAGGGATTTGAGCACTCTGTTCCACCAGGAAAAAATTCCTGCACTTTCAGGGGTTTAGAATGAAGAAAATTTAATATTTTTCAATTTTTACAAATTTGGTGAGGACAAAAATTGGATAAAACAACAACTCAGTGGCTTTGATTTTTGTTTTCTTTCCTGCTGGAATTTTTGATTCCTGAACATCCCAGAAATGAGATTTGTTCACTCTGTTCCACCAGGGGAAATTTCCTGCAGTTTCAGCAGGAAAATTTAATATTTTTCAATTTTTACGATGCTGGTGATGATGACAATTGGATTAAACAAGTGACAAAAATCCCCTCTGTGGCTTTGAATTTTATTTTCTTTTCCCTGGGATTTTGGGTCCCTGAACACCCCAGAGCAGAGATTTGATCACTCTGTTCCACCAGGAAAAATTTCCTGCAGCTTCAGCGGGAAAAATTCTTATTTTTCAATTTTTAGGAAGTTGGTGATGACAAAAATTGGATAAAAGAAGGGACAAAAAACCCCTCTGTGTCTTTGATTTTTGTTTTTTTTCCTGCTGGAATTTTGAGTACCTGGACACCCCAGAGCAGGGATTTGATCACTCTGTTCCACCAGGAAAAAATTCCTGCAGTCTCAACAAGAAAATTTAATATTTTTCTATTTTTACGAATTTGGTGGGGACAGAAATTGGATAAAACAAGGGACAAAAACCCCCTCAGTGTCTTTGATTTTATTTTCTTTCCTGCTGGAATTTTGGGTCCTTGAACACCCCAGAATTGAGATTGGATCAGTCTGTTCTACCAGGAAAAAATTCCTGCAGGTTCAGCTTTTTAGGATGGAGAAAATTCAATATATTTCAATTTTTACGAAGTTGATGAGGACAAAAATTGGATAAAACAACATCTCAGTGGCTTTGATTTTTGTGTTCTTTCCTGTTGGAATTTTGGATCCCTGAACACCCTAGACCTCTGTTCCACCAGGGGGAATTTCCTGCAGTTTCAGCAAGAAAATTTAATATTTTTCAATTTTTGTGAAGTTGGTGATGAGGACAATTGGCTAAAACAAGGGACAAAAACCCCTCTGTGGCTTTGAATTTTATTTTATTCCTGCTGGAATTTTGAATCCCTGAAAATTTCTTATTTCTCAATTTTTAAAAAGTTGGTGATGACAACAATTGGATAAAATAAATGACAGAAAAATTTTCAGTGATTTTGATTTTCTTATCAGCATTGACCCCACCCACAGCAAAACCTCCGGCAGGATGGGGTGAGAGCAGCTCCCAAATCCCCAAATCCCCACATTTCCTCTGGGATTTTGGGGCCCTGGACACCCCAGAACTGCGATTTCATCACTCTGTTCCACCAGGAAAAAATTCCTGCAGTTTCAGCAAGAAAATTCAATATTTTTCTATTTTTGCGATGTAGGTGGGGACAGAAATTGGATAAAATAAGTGGCAAAAATTCCCTCAGTGGCTTTGATTTTATTTTCTTTTCCCTGGGATTTTGGGTCCCTGAACACCCCAGAGCAGAGATTTGAGCACTCTGTTCCACCAGGAAAAAAATCCTGCAACTTCAGCGGGAAAAATTCTTATTTTTCAATTTTTAGGAAGTTGGTGATGACAGAAATTGGATAAAAGAAGGGACAAAAAACCCCTCTGTGTCTTTGATTTTATTTTCTTTCCTCTGTGATTTTGAGTCCCTGGACACCCCAGAGCAGAGATTTGATCACTCTGTTCCACCAAGAAAAAATTCCTGCTCTTTCAGGGGTTTAGAATGAAGAAAATTTAATATTTTTCAATTTTTAAAAATTTGGTGAGAACAAAAATTGGATAAAACAACTCGTCAGTGGCTTTGAATTTTATTTTCTTTCCTGCTGAAATTTTTGAATCCCTGAACACCCCAGAACTGAGATTTTATCACTCTGTTCCACCAGGAGAAAATTCCTGCAGTTGCAGCGGGAAAAATTCTTATTTTTCAATTTTTAGGAAGTTGGTGATGACAAAAATTGGATAAAAGAAGGGACAAAAAACCCCTTTGTGTCTTTGATTTTTGGTTTTTTTCCTGCTGGGATTTTGAGTACCTGGACACCCCAGAGCAGAGATTTGATCACTCTGTTCCACCAGGAAAAAATTCCTGCACTTTCAACAAGAAAATTTAATATTTTTCTATTTTTGCGATGTAGGTGGGGACAGAAATTGGATAAAATAAGTGGCAAAAATTCCCTCAGTGGTTTTGATGTTATTTTCTTTCCTGCTGGAATTTTTGATTCCTGAACACCCCAGAATTGAGATTGGATCAGTCTGTTCTACCAGGAAAAAAATCCTGCAGGTTCAGCTTTTTAGGATGGAGAAAATTCAATATATTTCAATTTTTACGAAGTTGATGAGGACAAAAATTGGATAAAACAACTCATCAGTGGCTTTGATTTTTGTTTTCTTTCCTGTTGGAATTTTTGATTCCTTGGACACCCCAGAACTGAGATTGGATCACTCTGTTCCTCCAGGAAAAATTTCCTGCAGTTTCAGAGGTTTAGAGTGGAGAAAATTCCATATTTTTCAATTTTTACGAAGTTGGTGAGGACAAAAATTGGATTTTAAAAGTGACCAAAAATCCTCTCAATGATTTTAATTTTTATTTTCTTTCCTGCTGGAATTTTGAATCCCTGAATTTTTTTTTATTTTTCAATTTTTAGGAAGTTGGTGAGGACAAAAATTGAATTTAAAAAGTGGTCAAAAATCTCCTCAGTGAGTTTGAATTTTATTTTATTCCTACTGGAATTTTGAATCCCTGAAAATTTTTTATTTCTCAATTTTCAGAAAGTTGATGAGGACAATTGGATTTTAAAAAATGACCCCAAAACCCCTCAATGATTTTCATTTTTATTTTCTTTCCTGATGGAATTTTCACCCCCTGAATAATTCCTGTTGTTGCAGCTTTTCAGGACAAAAAAAATTCAATTTTTTAAAATTTTTACCACGTTGTTGAGGACAATTTGATTTAAAAAATGATCCAAAAATCCCCTCAGTGACTTTAAATTTTATTTTCTTTCCAAGGAATTTTCATCTCTGAACAATTCTTGCTGTTGCAGCTTTTCAGGACAAAAAAAATTCAATTTTTAAAAATTTTTACCAACTTGTTGAGGACATTTTGATTTAAAAAATGACCCAAAAAAACCCTGAATAATTTGAATTTTGCTTTTCTGCCCAGCCTGGCCCTGTCCAGCCTGAACAAACACACAGAAGCCGTTGTTTATTACAAAAAAGCTCTGGAGTTGGACCCAGAAAATGAAACTTATAAATCCAACCTGAAAATAGCAGAACAGAAAATGAAGGAGACTCCCAGCCCAGTGAGTTTATTTGGATTCAAGTTTATTTTTTGTTTATTTTTGGTTTTTTGGGGGGTTTTTTTTGCACTCTAAAAGCAGCAGGTGCTGCTTGGGGGTTGTTAAAAATGTTTCTTGTTTGGTTTTTAAAATTTATTTATTTGGGTTTTTTGTTTGATTTTTGTTTGGGTTTTTTTGGGTTTTAAAATTTATTTATTTGGGTTTTTTGTTTGGTTTTTTGTGTGATTTTTAAAATTTATTTGGGTTTTTTGTTTGTTTGTTTTTTGTTTGGTTTTTAAAATTTATTTATTTGAGTTTTTTGTTTGGTTTTTGTTTGGGTTTTTTTTGTTTTTAAAATTTATTTATTTGAGTTTTTCGTTTGGTTTTTAAAATTTATTTATTTGGGTTTTTGTTTGGGTTTTTTGTTTGGTTTTTGTTTGTTTTTTTTAGTTTATTTATTTGGTTTTTTTGTTTGGGTTTTGTTGGGAATTATGTTGGGAATGATTTGGGGAACGATTTGGGGATGATTTGGGGAATGATTGATTTGGGGAATGGTTTTGGGAATTATTTGATTTGGGAATGATTTGGGAATTATTTGGATAATTATTTTGGGAATGATTTTGGGAATGATTTGGGGATTATTTGGGAATTATTTGGGAATTATTTTGGGAATGATTTTGGAATTATTTGGGAATTATTGTGGGGATGATTTTGGGACTGATTTGGGGAATGATTGTGGGAATGATTTGGGAATGATTGATTTGGGAATTATTTGATTTTGGGGAATGATTGATTTGGGGAATGGTTTTGGGAATTATTTGATTTTGGGAATGATTGATTTGGGAATGATTTGATTTGGGAATGATTGATTTGGGAATGATTGATTTGGGAATGGCAGCAGCTCTGGTTGCTCCCCTGCAGACCGGCGGCCCCGGAGGGTTCGACCTGGCGGGATTGCTGAACAACCCCGGCTTCATGAGCATGGTGAGGGTCCTGGGATCCTGGGAGAGGGGATTCCCTGGGATGGAGCCTCCCTGAGAACTCTCCTCACATGGAATTCCTTGAGATGGATCCTCTCTGGGAGCTCCAGTGTCTCCCAGCTGGAATTCCTTGGGATGGAGCCTCCCTGGGAGCCCTGGGGTGTCCCACATGGAATTCCCTGGGATGGAGCCTCTCTGGGAGCTTTTCCCACCTGGAATTCCTTGGGATGGAACCTCTCTGAGACCCCTGGTGTGTCCCAGCTGGAATTCCTCGGGATGGGCTCTCTCTGTGACCTTTTCCCATCTGGAATTCCTTGGGGTGGAGCCTCTCCAGGAGTTCTGGTGTCTCCCCACATGGAATCCTTTGGGATGGAGCTTTTCCAGGAGCTCTCCTCACATGGAATTCCTTGGGATGGATCCCCTCTGGAAGCTTTTCCCAGCTGGAATTCCTTGGGATGGAGCCTCCCTGAGAACTCTCCTCACATGGAATTCCTTGAGATGGATCCTCTCCAGGAGCTCCAGTGTCTCCCAGCTGGAATTCCTTGGGATAGATTCTCTCTGGGAGCTTTTCCCTGGTGGAATTCCTTGGGATGGAGCCACCTTGGGACCTCCAGGGTCTCCTCACATGAATTCCTTGGGATGGATTGTCTCTGGGAGCTTTTCCCAGCTGGAATTCCTTGGGATGGAGCCTCCCTGAGAACTCTCCTCACATGGAATTCCTTGGGATGGATTCTCTCTGGGATTTTTTCCCAGCTGAAATTCCTTGGAATTGAGCCTCCTTGGGAGCTCTGTGTCCCACATGGAATTCCCTGGGATGGATTCTCTCTGGGAGTTTTTCCCAGCTGGAATTCCTTGGGATGGAGCCCCCTTTTCCCCCCACTTTTCCTCCCCTTTCCCCCCTTTTCCCAAGGATTCCCAGCCTTTCCCACCTTCCCTTTGGGGCTGATCCTGCTCTGTCCCTGCTGCCTGACCCGGTGTCCTGGTTTCAGTTTCAAACTGGGCAGAATCTCTGATTAATGCAGAGGGTTTGGTTTATTAATTTGACATTTTTATGTTGTGAGATAGGATCAGGAGGAAGGCAAAACCAGTTTAAATGGCACAAAGAAAAACTTTATTATTAGAAACTATAAGGAAAAAAAAACTCAGAATAAAACTTGGGACCACTTTCCCTCCCCCCACACTATTTTATTTTTTTAAAAACATACAGAAAATTACTTAGTTTATTATTTTTAAAATAGTCTTTTACTAAGTTATTTGGAAGAGGAGAATTTCCTCTGTAAGGAAGTTTTTTTTGTGGCCTTGATGTCACAGTGATCACCCACTCACCCACCCAGGAGAATGGAATTCTGATCATTATGCAAAAATTCCTTTATTTAATTAACAGTTTTCCCCATAATTATTATTAATAATCATTATTATATAATTTTTATATATAATTATTATTATTGAGGGGCATATCAACTTATGAGCACTCTTTAAGGATTCTAACAATTCAAATAAAAGTGTTGGGTTTTATTTATTATTTTTATTTTATTCTTTTATTCCAGTGGGCTGGTTTATATATTTATATGTTTTTTATTTTTATTTTTTACAGGCCTCAAACCTCATGAACAACCCCCAAGTACAGCAGCTGTGAGTCAGATCCCACTGTTCCTGATTCCCTCTTGGAATTTGTGGGGTTTGGCCTTGCCTGGGTGGGAGCAGGAGGGAATTGGGGCCAGGAATGTGGAATGGGATGGGATGGGATCAATGGGATGGGATCCATGGGATGGGATGGGATGGGATGGGATGGGATGGGATCCATGGGATGGGATCAATGGGATGGGATGGGATGGGATCAATGGGATGGGATGGGATGGGATTAATGAGATCCATGGGATGGGATGGGATCGATGGGATGAATGAGATCCATGGGATGGGATGGGATCCTTGGGATGGGATCGATGGGATGGGATGGGATGGGATCAATGGGATGGGATCAATGGGATGGGATCAATGGGATGGGATGGGATGGGATGGGATGGGATCCATGGGATGGAATCCATGGGATTGTTGAGATGGATGGGATGGGATTGTTGGGATGAGATTGATGAAATGGGATCGGTGGGATGGGGTGGAATCCATGGGATTGTTGGGATGGGATCCATGGGATTGTTGACATGGATGGGGTGGGATCCATGGGATGAATGGGAGCAGTGGGATTGGTGGGATGGGGTCATTGAGATGGGATGGGATCCATGGGATGGGATCTATAGGATGGGATCCATGGGATGGAATGTCATGCAGTGGGATCCGTGGGATGGGATGGGATTGTTGGGATGGGATCCATGGGATGGGATCAATGGGATCTTTGGGATGGGATCCATGGGATTGTTGAGATGGATGGGATGGGATCCATGGGATGGAATCCATGGAATCTATGGGATGGGATACATGGGATGGAATTGCATCAATGGGATCCATGGGATGGGATCCATGGGATGGAATCCATGGAATCTATGGGATGGGATACATGGGATGGAATTGTATCAGTGGGATCCATGGGATGGGATCCATGGGATGGGATGGGATGGGATCAGTAGAATCCATGGGATAGAATCAATGGGATCCATGGAATCTGTGGGATGGAATGAGATCAATGGGATCCATGAGATAGGATGGGATCAATGGGATCCATGGGATGGAATCCATGGGATGGGATGAGATCCATGGGACAGGGTGGGATGGGATCAATGGGATGCATGGGATTTTTGAGATGGATGGGATGGGATCAGTGGGATCCATGGGATCCATGGGATGGGATCAGTGGAATCCATGGGATGGGATCCATGGGATGGGATCCATGGGATGGGATCCATGGTTTGGGATCCATGGGATGGATTGGGTCACAGCCTGGAATTGGCTCTGCTGCAGCTTTATGGGATTTCAGGATTTCCCAGCTGGGTTAAAACAGGAATATTCCCATTCCTGGATGGTTGTGAGGAGCAGCTCCCAGTATTTTAGGAAAATGGATAAATTGATAAATCCAAGGAGGGCTCAGGCCATTCCTGAGCATCCCTGCGGGGCGTGGCAGGAGGGAGGGACCCTCTGGAGCCCCCAAATCCTTGGATTTTGGGATGAGACCACTCAGCTCCCATTGGAAATCCCATCTGGATACAGCCCTGGAGGGAATCCAGGGAATTCTGTTGTGGGTGCAGGGCAGGGAACGAGCAGGGCTGTAATTCCATAAATCCAGGAATATTGACATTATTATAATTATTCTTATTTATTGTTCAGCTTGATTATTTATTACAGCTGGTGCAGGGAATTCCCAGGGTGGGAAGCTGCTCCCATTCCCAGGTGGTTTTTGGGATTTTCTGGGATTTTTTCCCATCCTGACCCGTTTTTCCCCTCACAGAATGTCCGGGATGATCTCGGGAGGCCACAACGCCATGGGAGCGACCGGGAGCAGCCCCTCCACCAACGACCTGGCCAGCCTGATCCAGGCGTGAGTGGGGGGGGACATTGGGGACAACCTGGGGACAGTGGGGACAGCCTGGGGACAGTGGGGACAGCCTGGGGACAGTGGGGACAGTGTGGGGACGGTGGGGACAGCCTGGGGACAGCCTGGGGACAGTGGGGACGGCCTGATCCAGGCGTGAGTTGGGGGGGACACTGGGGACAGCCTGGGGACAGCCTGGGGACATTGTGGGGACAGACTGGGGACATTGTGGAGACAGCTTGGGGACAGCCTGGGAACATCAGGGGACAGCCTGGGGACAGCCTGGGGACATTGGGGACAGCCTGGGGACATTGTGGGGCCAGCCTGATCCAGGCGTGAGTCAGGGGGGACAGCCTGGGGACTTTGGGGACATTGTGGAGACAACCTGGGGACATCAGGGGACAGCCTGAGGACAGTGGGGACAGCCTGGGGAATTGGAGGACAGCCTGGGGACATTGGGGGACAGCATGGGGACAGTGGGGACAGCCTGGGGATAATCCTGGGGACAATTCTGGGGACAGATTGGGGACAGCCTGGAGATGTTGTGGGGACAATGTGGGGACAATCCTGGGGGATAACCTTGGGGACAATTGTGGGCACAGCCTGGGGACATTATGGTGGAGAATCCTGGGGACATCATGGGGACAGTAGTAGGGTCATGCTGGGGACGGGCCTGGTGACAATCATGAGGACAGCCTGGGGACAACATGGGGATAATCCTGGGGACAGCCTGGGGACAGCCTGATCCAGGCGTGAGTGTGAGGGGACAGCCTGGGGACACTGGGGGACAGCCTGGGGGATAATCCTGGGGACAATGCTGGGGACAGACTGGGGACATTGTGGGGACAGGCCTGGGGGACAATCCTGGACACAATTGTGGGGACAGGCCTAGAGACATGCTGGGTTCGATCATAGGGACAGCGTGGGGACAATTGTGGGGACAATGCTGGGGACACTGATGTCCCTGCTGTCCCCACTGTGTCCCTGCTGTCCCCCCTGATGTCCGTCTGTCCCTGATGTCCCCTCTGTCCCTGATGTCCGGCTGTCCCCTCTGTGCCCACTGTCCCCTCTGTCCCGGCTGTCCCCTCTGTCCCGGCTGTCCCCGTGTCCCCGCTGTCCCTGATGTCCCCACTGTCCCCCGTGTCCCCGCTGTCCCTGATGTCCGGCTGTCCCCGCTGTCCCCTCTGTCCCGGCTGTCCCCGTGTCCCCGCTGTCCCTGATGTCCCCGCTGTCCCCCGTGTCCCCGCTGTCCCCTCTGTCCCGGCTGTCCCCGTGTCCCCGCTGTCCCTGATGTCCGGCTGTCCCCACTGTCCCTGATGTCCCCGTGTCCCCGCTGTCCCTGATGTCCGGCTGTCCCCGTGTCCCAGGGGTCAGCAGTTTGCGCAGCAGATGCAGCAGCAGAACCCCGAGCTCATCGAGCAGCTCCGCAGCCAAATCCGCAGCCGGACCCCGAGCGCCAGCAATGAGGAGCAGCAGGAGTGAGGTGGGAACAGCCGGAATTCCTGATGGGAACAGGCGGAATTGTGTTGGGAACAGGTGGAATTGTGTTGGGAACAGGCGGAATTGTGTTGGGAACAGCCGGAATTCCTGTCAGGAACAGGCGGAATTCCATAGGGAACAGCCGGAATTGTGTCAGGAACAGGCGGAATTCCCATTGGGAACAGCTGGAATTCCATGGGGAATAGCTGGAATTCCCGTTGGGAACAGCCGGAATTCCTGACAGGGAACAGCTGGAATTTTTGATGGGAACAGCTGGAATTCCTGACAGGGAACAGCCGGAATTCCCTTTGGGAACAGCTGGAATTTTTGATGGGAACAGCTGGAATTCCTGACAGGGAACAGTTGGAATCCCATTGGGAACAGCCGGAATTCCTGACAGGGAACAGCCGGAATTCCATGGGGAACAGCTGGAATTGTGTTGGGAACAGCTGGAATTCCTGTTGGGGAACAGCCAGAATCCCTGACAGAGAACAGCCGGAATTCGTGACAGGGAACAGCTGGAATTCCCATTGGGGAACAGCCGGAATCCCCGATGGGAACAGCCAGAATTCCTGATAGGGAACAGCCGGAATTGCTGACAGGGAACAGCCGGAATTCCCGTTGGGAACAGCCGGAATTCCTGTCAGGAACAGGCGGAATTGTGTCAGGAACACCTGGAATTGTGTTGAGAACAGCCGGAATTCCCGATGGAAATAGCCGGAATTCCCATTGGGAACAGCCAGAATTCCTGTCAGGAACAGCTGGAATTCCCTTTGGGGAACAGCCAGAATTCCACTGGGGAACAGCTGGAATTCCCATTGGGAACAGCCGGAATTCCTGTCGAGAACAACCAGAATTCCTGACAGGGAACAGCCAGAATTAATTATTTAATTACAATTGAAATGAGATTAAAGTCATTTTTAAACAATGGAATTTAAATTATTGTTTTTGTTTAAATTGAAAAAAATGAAATTTTTTACAAAATTAGATTTGAAATAAAATTAAATTAAAATAAGTTAAACATGAAATAAAAATAGATTGAAGTAAAATAAATGAATGTCAATTGAGTTTAAAATAAATTAGATTGAAATAAATTGAAATAAAATAAATTAAAATAATGAAAATAAAATAGAAATTAACTAACATTGATAGAAGTTTAGAAATAAAAATTAAAACAATAAAATAAATTTAAATTAAATAATTTTAAAAATTTAAATATAAAATTAAATTATTTAAATTAAAAATTAAAAAGAAAATAAAGTTAATTATAAATAAAAATCAATTCAATTTTAAAAAAATTACATTGAAATAAATAAAAATTAAAATTGACATTAAAAATTAAGTTTAAAAAATCAAAATTTAAAATAAATTAGATTTAAATTAAATTAAATTAAATTAAATTAAAAAGTTGACATAAAATAAAAATGAAGTTAAAAATCCAAATAAAATTTAAAAGAAAATTTGATTGAAATAAAATAAATTCAACAAAAATGAAGTAAAAAAATCCGAATAAAATTGAAAATAAGCTCGATTTACATAAAACAAATACAAATACACCAGCTAAAATACTATAAATAAATATATTTATTATATATATCAATAAAAATAAATTCCAACCCAACTAAATTTTGTTTCCTCTCCCTGCAGCCGTTCCAGGATTTCTGCCCTTGGAAGTGTCCGAGAGGGAAAAATCCCAAACCCAGAATGGAGAAAAAGCAGAACAGTCCCCAGTCCCTGCATGTCCCCCCCAGTTCTCATTTTCCCCTCCTTTTTTTTCCCCCCTTTTTAATTTTTTTTGGCTTTTTTGGGGTTTTTTTGGGGTATTTTTTTGTTTTTTGGGGGGGTGAGTTTGGGGTTTTTTGGGATTTTTTTCTTGGTTTCTTTTTAATTTTTTTCTCTTTTTTATTTTGTTTTTGTTTTTTTCTTTTTTGTTTTTTGGTGGTTTTTTGGTTTTGGTTTTTTTTGTGGGGTTTTTTTTGTTTGTTTTTGCTTTTGGTTTTTTGGGGTTTTTTGTTTTTGTTTTTTGGGGTTTTTTTGTTTTGCTTTTTGTTTTTTTGGGGTTTTTTTTGTTTTTTGTTTTTTCCCCAATTTCCCACCCAAACTACCACAATTCCTCTGGCAAATTCCCCAATTTGCTGCCTGGGGGAAAGGAGGGGATTTATTTTAAATTTTTCTCGCTTTTTTTTTGGAGGATTTCCAAGCAAATTCTTCATATTTTTTTTTCTCCCTTTTTTGGGAACCACTTCCAAGAAGTGTTTGAGTCCCTGCTCATCCCCAGCCTGGAATTCCTGGGATTTTTCCACCTTCTGGGAATGATTTTGCTCCAAATCTGGGATTTTTGGGAATTTTGCTGCTCCCCTCAGGACTGAACCTCCCCCAGGCATTTTTGGGCTTTTTTTTCTTTTTTCAAATCCCAAAAAATCCTGGAAAAATCCCATTTTGGAAAAAAAAAATGGGAATTTCTCCCATGGAACGTGGGCAGGGAGGGAATGAAGATGTTTTTAGTGTGTTTCAAGGAGTTTTTTGCCGAATTATTTTGATTTTTTTTTTTTAATTGCATGTCCTTGATCGGCCTGGCTGGGGTAGGGACGGAGGGAACCCAAAAAAATCCCAATTTGGATCCGAATTTTGGATCCAAAAATCCGGGATTTGAGCAGGGAGCAACTCCTGGAGCTGCCTCAAATCCCACCAGAGGGATTTTTTTAAAATCCAAAATGGATTTAAATCCGATTTTTTGGCTCCTGGGGGTGGAGGAGCCCTTCTGGAACGTTCGGGAGACGGAAAAAATCATGGAAAAAAGTGATTTTTTTTTGGGTCAGGGCTCCGTGGAATTCATGTGGTTCGTGTCACTCGTGAGGAATAAAACCATTTGGACACTTTGGTTGTTATCCCCTTGTGCTCAGGTTTTTCCAGAACTTTCTGTGTGTTCAGGGCTCTGTTTTATTTCATTTTTATCTCATTTTTATCCCATTTTTATCCCATTTTTATCCCATTTTTATCCCATTTTTATCCCATTTTTATCCCATTTTTATCCCATTTTAATCCCATTTTTCCCAATTTTTGGTCATTCCCAGCACGAATTCTCTGTGTTCCTACAGCATAAAAAATAATAATTTTCTTTTTAAGATTTCTATTTTATTCCCCATTTCTCCTTCCCCAAATTGCCTTTAATTTCTCCCCAGCTGCTTTTTTGTAGCCTCACCAAAGGAATTTGAGGCTGGAAAGGAAAATATTCCAGAATATTCCAAAAATAAGGAAACCACTGAGCTCATTTTGTGCTGTTTCCTTCTTCTTATTTTTTTATTTTTCCACCTCTTTGCGTTGAGTTTTTCCCATCCCTGAATTCCAGGTGAGGTTTTCCAGGGAATTTCTCCTGCCCTGCCTGGAGCTGCTCCTGAATCCAGAGGATTTGGCTGCCCGTGAACTCCCAGACTCCTTTTGGATTTTCCCAAAATTTCTCGGCTCTACTGGGAGCTGACAGAGAGGGGGAAAAAAAGGAAATTTATTGGAATTTTATGGAATTTAATGGAAATTTATGGAATTTTATGGAATTTTCAGTTGGGTTTCAACTCTCCCTACAACATCCCGCAGCAGGAGAACGCGTTGTGGGTGTGGCAGACGCTGTTCCATTCCCGATTTTTCCCGTTTTTTCCCGGTTTTTCCCTTTTTTCCCGGTTTATCCCGGTTTTTCCCGGTGCTGCCCCGGAACCCAGCGTTGCGGAACGCGTTTCCCGCGGACCTCAATCAGCGTTACGCGAGCTGGGCGTGGTCATGTTGATTGACATCTCTGACGGCCAATCAGAAATCGGGTTTTCCGTCTCAGCCAATGGGAGGGCTCTGTGGGCGGGCGCGCGCGGGGCGGCCGGGCCGGGAGCGAGCGGGGCCGGCCGTGAGTGGAGAGGGGGGGCGGTTACCGGGGTAACGGGGGGCGAGGGGTCCTGAGGGGATGGCGGGGCCGGGGAGGCGACCCGGGGGTCACAGCGGGGCTGGAGGAGCCGGGCTTGCGGGGGGACAGGGCCGGGACCGCTCCCAACCTTGGTTTGAGGGATCGGGGCTGGGCCCGCTGTGGGTGTGAGGGGTGGGGGTGGGCGCGAGGCTCGTGGGCATGAGGGGCTGGGGCTGGGCCCCTTCTTATCCTGAGGGGCTCAGGCCGGGCCTCTCCTGACCATGAGGGGCTGGGCCCCTTCTTATCCTGAGGGGCTGGGGCTGGGCCCTTTCATCATCCTGAGGGGCTCAGGCCGGGCCTCTCCTGACCGTGAGGGGCTGGGCCCCTTCCTCGCCATGAGGGGCTGGGGCTGGGCCCTTTCCTCATCCTGAGGGACTTGGGCTGGGCCCTTTCATGTCCTGAGGGGCTGGGCCCTTTCCTCATCCTGAGGGGCTGGGGCTGGGCCCTTTCCTTGCCATGAGGGGCTGGGGCTGGGGCTGGGCCCCTTCCTCATCTTCAGGGGCTGGGGCTGGGTCCCTTCCTCATCCTGAGGGGCTGGGTCCCTTCCTCACCATGAGGGGCTGGGGCTGGGCCCCTTCTTATCCTGAGGGGCTGGGCCCCTTTCCTCATCTTGAGGCGCTGGGGCTGGACCCCTTCCTCATCTTGAGGGGCTCAGGCCGGGCCCCTCTTCACCTTGAGAGCCCCTCCCTCATCCTGAGGGGTTTGGGCTGGGTCCCTCCTTACTGTGAAGGGCTCACCCTGTCTGCCTGTGAGGGGCTGGAGCTGCACCCCCTCCCCACTTTGGAGACCCCAGCCCCCTCTGAGGGTCTTCCCAGCTGAACTCTCCCCCTTTGAGCTGCTCTCCCCCCTCTCCCAGCATCCCTGAGCGCCCTGCCCTCATCTCTGCTCCCTTTGGGTGTGCTCAGGGTGGTCTGGGAGAAGCCCCTTCCCCATCACCTCCTTTCTCAAAGCGATGGGACACTCTCAAAGGCTTGGCAGGGCCGGGTTTTAACAGAAACTCTGGGGTTTAGAGGCTCACGGCTGAGGAACCCCTTTGTTTTCCCTCCCACAGAGCCCTGCCTGCTTTATATAATATTTTTCATCGCTTGGATGCTTCGTTATGAGTCACTAATTGGAGCAGGAGCTGAATTAATCCCTTGTAGCAGCAGTTTTGGGGCTGGGGACACGGCCCAGGTGTGCAGGAGGAGCAGGTGAGGAGAACCAGCTGCTCCTGGGGCTGCTCCAGCCCCTCTCAGGGATGCTGGATGTGGCTGCTCCACCTGAGCTGGGGAGCTTGAGGCTTTGGGGGGGGCTGGTTTGGGTTAAAAAGGGGGAAAAAAGGGGGGAAATGAGGTTCAGGGGTGAGCTCTCCAAAAAAGAGGATTTGAACCCTTCCCTCTGCCCTGGCACAGGAGTGGGGGGTGCCTGGACTGGGATTTTGGGCTTGGCCACAGCTGGAGTGAGGCAGTGTCACTGCTGGGCTCTGAAATCCTCTCCTTGTCCCTTAGAGAGGGGCTTGGGCCTGGGGTGACAGGACAGAGGGAACGGGTCCCAGAGGGTTGGGAAAGGTGGGATTGGGGAGGGGAAAGGTGGGATTGGGGAAGGGGAGAGATGGGATTTGGGAAGGGGTTAAATGGGATTTGGGAAGGGAATAGATGGGTTTAGGGAAGGGGTTAAATAGGATTTGGGGAAGGGAGTAGATAGAATTTTGGGAAGAGGATAGATGGGATTTTGGGAAAGGATTAAATGGGGTTTTGGGAAGAGGATGGATGGGATTTTGGGAAGGGGTTAGATGCGATTTGGGAAAGGGTTAAATGGAGTTTTGGGAAGGGGTTAGATGGGATTTTGGGATGGGAATAGATGGGATTTGGGGAAGGGAATAGATGGGTTTAGGGAAGGGGTTAGATGGGATTTTGGGAAGGGAAGAGATGGGATTTTGGGATGGGAATTGATGGGATTTTGGGATGGGAATAGATGGGATTTTGGGAAGGAATTCCTCCCTGGGAGGGTGGGGAGGCCCTGGTGAAGATTTCCCAGTGGCAGAAGCATCCAAGGACAGGGTTTGGAGTCCAGCTTGGCCTCAGATACCTCCAGGGAAGGATGGTTTGAGCTGCCCACAACTCCAGGACTTTAAAACAACTTCTGCTGCTCATAAAACAAAACTCTGCATCGCTCCCACAAAACTCTGCATCACTCCACAGGCTGCTCCTCTCCCCGTGCAGCCCCATGCCTGCCCTGTGACCGCCCCCAGAGGCTCCCTGAGTGCTGGGCAGCATGAGGATCGTGGTGGCCAAGGTGCTGTGCCTGCTGGGGATCTGTGTGCTGCTGCTGGCCGGGGCCCTGCTGCCCGTCAGGCTCATCGAGGCCGACTACGAGAAGGCGCAGCGCTCGCGCCGGGCCCTGGCGCTCTGGAACGCCTTCGGCGGCGGCGTCTTCCTGGCCACCTGCTTCAACGCCCTGCTGCCTGCTGTCAGGGGGAAGGTGGGTGCTGCTGGGACCCTGGGGGTGCTGCTGGGATCCTGGGGGTACCAGAGCCCAGCTGGGGTCCTGGGGGTGCCAGGAATGCTGGCAGTGGCATTGAGGGTTTGTGTGCTGCCTGCTGTCAGGGGGAAGGTGGGTGCTGCTGGAGTCCTGGGGGTACTACTGGGGTCCTGGGGGTGCAGGAGTGCTGGAAGTGGCACTGAGGGTTAGGCCTGCCTGCTGTGAGGGGGAAGGTGGAAGCTGCTGGGATCCTGGGGGTGCTGCTGGGGTCCTGGGGGTACCAGGAGTGCTGGGAGTAGCACTGAGGGTTAAGTCTGCCTCAGACCGTGAGGGGGAAGGTGAGTGGGTGGGTGCTACTGGGGTCCTGGGGGTGCCAGAGCTGCAGGAGCCCATCTGGAAGTGGCACTGAGGGTTTGTGTGCTGCCTGCTGTCAGGGGGAAGGTGGGTGCTGCTGGGGTCCTGGGGGTGCCAGAGCTGAGCTAGGAGTGGCACTGGGGGTTTGTGTGCTGCCCCAGACTGTCAGGGGGAAGGTGGGAGCTGCTGGGACCCTGGGGTTGCTGCTGGGATCCTGGGGTTGCTGCTGGGATCCTGAGTGTGCCAGAGGCTGCAGGAGCCCAGCTGAGACTGGCACTGAGGGTTTGGTTGCTGCCCCAGACTGTGAGGGGGAAAGTGGGTGCTGCTGGGGTCCTGGGGGTCCTACTGGGGTCCTGGGGGTGCAGAAGTGCTGGGAGTGGCACTGAGGGTTAGGCCTGCCTGCTGTGAGGGGGAAGGTGGGTGCTGCTGGGGTCCTGGGGGTGCCAGGAGTGCTGGGAGTGGCACTGAGGGTTAGGTCTGGCTGCTGTGAGGGGGAAAGTGAGTGCTGCTGGGGTCCTGGGGGTGCTGCTGGGGTCCTGGGGGTGCTGCTGGGATCCTGGGGGTGTCAGAGCCCATCTGGGACTGGCACTGAGGGTTTGTGTCCTGCCTCAGACTGTCAGGGGTAAGGTGGGTGCTGCTGGGACCCTGGGGGTGCCGGAGCTGCAGGAGCCTATCTGGGAGTGGCATTGACGGTTTGTGTGCTGCCCCAGACTGTCAGGGGGAAGGTGGGAGCTGCTGGGGTCCTGGGGGTCCTACTGGGGTCCTGGGGGTGCTGCTGGGGTCCTGGGGGTGCCAGAGCCCAGCTGGGACTGGCACTGAGGGTTTGTGTGCTGCCTGCTGTCAGGGGGAAGGTGGGTGCTGCTGGGGTCCTGGGAGTGCTGCTGGAGTCCTGGGGGTGCCAGGAGTGCTGGGAGTGGCACTGAGGGTTTCTGTGCTGCCCCAGACTGTCAGGGGGAAGGTGGGTGCTGCTGGGATCCTGGGGGTACCAGAGCCCATCTGGGATCCTGGGGGTGCTGCTGGAGTCCTGGGGGTGCCAGAGCTGAGCTAGGAGTGGCACTGAGGGTTTGAGTGCTGCCTCAGACTGTGAAGGGGAAGGTGGGTGCTGCTTGGGGTCCTGGAGGTGCTGCTGGAGTCCTCGGGGTGCTGCTGGGACCCTGGGGGTGTTGCTGGGGTCCTGGGGGTGCAGGAGCCCATCTGGGACTAGCACTGAGGGTTTGGGTGCTGCCTCAGACTGTGACAGGGATGGTGGGTGCTGCTGGGACCCTGGGGGTGCTGCTGGGACCCTGGAGGTGCTGCTGGGGTCCTGGGGGTGCTGCTGGGACCCTGTGGGTGTTGCTGGGGGTTCTGCTGGGGTCCTGAGGGTGCCAGGAGTGCTGGCAGTGGCACTGAGGGTTAGGCCTGCCTGCTGTGAGGGGGAAGGTGAGTGCTGCTGGGGACCTGGGGGTGCTGCTGGGACCCTGGGGGTGCTGCTGGTGCCAGAGCCTGCAGGAGCTCAGCTGAGAGTGGCACTGAGTGTTTGTGTCCTGCCTCAGACATCACTGCTGGCTCAGCAGGGGCAGCTGTGCACACCTCCTGCTGCTCTGCAGGAAAAAGGGGAGAGTTTGGGGGTGCAGAGGAGGCTGTGGGTATCAAACAGCAGGGCAGAGATTCCCTGTCCTGAGCTAAGGGTGTGACAGCATCACAGATCCATGGAGTGTCCATGTGGGAATGGATCCCTTCAGGGGATAAAGGGGTGGATCCCTTCAGGGGGATAGAGGGATGGATTCACTGTGGGAATGTGGGAATGGATCCCTTCAGGGGATAAAGGGGTGGATCCATTCAGGGGGATAGAGGGATGGATTCACTGTAGATTTCTGTCCATGTGGGAATGGTTCCCTTCAGAAGGATAAAGAGATGGATTCACTGTGGGAATGTGGGAATGGGATAAAAGGATGGATTCACTGTAGGTTTCTGTCCATGTGGGAATGGTTCCCTTCAGGGGATAAAAGGATGGATTCACTGTGGATCTGTGGGAATGGTTTCCTCCAGAAGGATAAAGAGATGGATTTGCTGTGGATCCTCCAGAGGAATGAAGGGATGGATTCACTGGGGATCTGTGGGAATGGGAAAAAGGGATGGGTTCATTGGGGATCTGTGGGAATGGTTCCCTTCAGAAGGATAAAGGGATGGATTCACAGTGGGAATGTGGGAATGGTTCCCTCCAGAAGGATAAAGGGATGGATTTGCTGTGGATCCTCCAGAGGAGTAAAGGGATGGATTCACTGTGGATCTGTGGGAATGGGATAAAGGGATGGAATCACTGTGGATCTGTGGAAATGGATCCCTTTAGAGCGATAAAGGGATGGATTCACAGTGGGAATGTGGGAATGGATCCCTCCAGAGGAATAAAGGGATGGATTCCTTGTGGATCTGTGGGAATGGGATAAAGGGATGGATTCATTGGGGATCTGTGGGAATCTGTGGTTCTCTTCAGGGGGATAAAGGGATGGATTCACTGTTGGTCTGTGGGAATGGGATAAAGGGATGGATTCATTTGGGATCTGTGGGAATGGATCTCTTTAGAGGGATAAAGGGATGGATTCACTGAGGAAATGTGGGAAAGGGGTAAAGGGATGGATTGATTGTGGATCTGTGGGAATGGTTCCCTTCAGGGGGATAAAGGGATGGATTCACTGTGGATCCTCCAGAGGAATAAAGGGATGGACTCACTGTGGATCTGTGGGAATGGGATGAAGGGATGGACTCACTGTGGATCTGTGGGAATGGGATAAAGGGATGGATTGATTGTGGATCTGTGGGAATGGGATGAAGGGATGGATTCACTGTGGATCTGTGGGAATGGGATAAATGGATGGATTCACTGTGGCAATGCCTCCCTCCAGAAGGATAAAGTCCTGAATCTTTTCCTCCCTTGCAGCTGGACGAGATCCTCAGGCAGAACAACATCACCACGGACTACCCTGTGGCCGAGACCATCATGATGGTCGGCTTCTTCCTCTCGGTCTTCGTGGACCAGCTCTTCCTGACCTTGCAGAAGGAGAAACCCTCCTTCATCGACCTGGAGACCTTCAACGCCGGCTCTGACGCGGGCAGCGACTCCGAGTACGAGAGTCCCTTCATGGGCTCGGCGCGGGGGCGGGACCACGGCCCCCACTCGCACCTGAACCTGCCCGAGCTGGCGCGCTGCGGCCCCCGCCGCCTGCTGGGGCTGGTCTTCGCCCTCTGCACCCACTCCATCTTCGAGGGGCTGGCCCTGGGCTTGCAGGAGGACGGCAGCAGAGTGGTCAGTCTGTTCCTGGGAGTGGCCGTGCACGAGACGCTGGTGGCCGTGGCGCTGGGGATCAGCATGGCCAAGGCGTCGCTGCCGCTCAGGGACGCGGCCAAGCTGGCGGTGGCCGTGTGCTTGATGATCCCGCTGGGGATCGGCATCGGGATGGGCATCGAGAGCAGCAGGAGCGCCGCGGGCAGCGTGGCCTCCCTGCTGCTGCAGGGCGTGGCCGGCGGCACCTTCCTCTTCATCACCTTCTTCGAGATCCTGGCCAAGGAGCTGGAGGATAAAAGCCACCGGCTGCTCAAGGTGCTGTGCTTGGTGCTGGGCTACGCCGCGCTGGCCGGGCTGGTGCTCATCCCGTGGTGAGCCTCGGCATGCAAAGGGAGCAAAACTTGGGCTCTCCCCTCCCACCGGCACCGGGAGGAGCCGCCCCTTTCAGCGCTGGAACGGCCCAGCCCGGGCGGTGTTTCCATGATGAGCTCGAGGAGGAGGAGGAGGAGGGGAATCTCTTCCGTGTGCTCAGAGTGAGGAATCTCCCCGGGGATCGGCCCTGCCCCAGGGCCTGCAGGGATTAGCGGACACAAACATTCAGGATCCGGGTAAAATCTGCTTCCAAGAGCTCCTCGAGTGTGTGTGGCTTCCTGCAGTGCCCAGAGCCCTCTGTGCCTCCTTCCCTCAGGCCAGGAGGAGGTGAGGAGCAAACAGGAATGGAGGCAGAGCAGGTGGGAGCAGGGATTGCCAGCCTGCACTAAGCTGCTTTCGCTGGCTTAGTTCAGAGCAAAACCTGCTTGTAAGAGCTGCCAAAAATAACATCCCTGTGTGGCTCTGGCCTTCCAGGACCTGCTGCCTCCACACAGCTTCCAGTGCCCCGCTTGGGGCTTGGGGAGCTCAGCTTTGCCAGGGATTCGGGGAGGAAATGAGGCTGAGCTCCTCTACCCTGCTTCCTTCTCAGCTCTGTATCCATGGGCTGGGCATTCCCTAAGGGAAATCAGAGGATGAATCCCAGCATGGTTTGGGCTGGGAGGACCTTAAAGCTGATCCAGTGCCATGGCAGGGACACCTTCCACCATCCCAGCCTGGCCTGGGACACTGCAGGGATGGAGCAGATCCTCACATTATCCAAACCTGGGATCTCTCAGCGTGCAGGAACAATTCCCAGCACTGACATTTTGGGGCAAACTTGTGTTTTAATTTGCAATCAGATGAGCTGAGCAGTTCCCATCAGGGGCTGCTCCAGGGCTTTTCCAGGTTTCCAAAGGAATGGAATCACCTCCCTTGAGGGGGGGAGTGGAGATGCACACGCTGCTGATCCCGCTGGATTTACCCTTGGGAGCCAGGAGCTGGGATCAGAGGCTGGAGCTGGGAATGTGCTCCCCTCCTGGCTGTGAAACACAGCCTGGCTCAGGCAGGGGCTGCATTTTAATTACCCAGAGCCTCCTCTCCTGCAGCAGCTTCCGCCGGGCTCCTGGAAGCGCTGATGGAATTATAAGGATGGCGCAGTGCCGGCAGCGGGAAGGAGCCTCCGAGCCTCGGTGGTGGCCCAGCTGCAGCATATGGAGGCAGCTGAGCATCATCTGACAGATCCTGGGGCTCGTTAGTTTAATTGCTGCAACATCCCCGAGTCAATTAATCTTCCTTTGAAAACCTGGAGTGGAAAGGGGGGGAGGTGGAGCGAGGTTATTTTGGGCCTGGCGTGACACAGAGCGGCAGGATGAGGAGAACGTGATTTGGTGATTTGCCTCGGGGTGCTGAAAACCTCGGGGCTGTCTCACCTCTGCGCTGGGGGGATCAGATCAGGGGGGACAGGTGACACTTGTTGGGGCTGTCACCTCCATGTCACACCCTCCTCCTGCTGCAGTGTGGGGTGGGGGGGCTGTGAAGTGCTGGGGGGTGCTGAGCTCCCCCATCCTCATCCCACCGCCCTGGGGGGTGTGAAGGAGGAGGAGGAGGAGGAGGAGGAGAAGAAGGCCCTGCTGCCCCCAATAAACTCCCTGCCCTTCTCTTCTCCCCTCGCTGTCACTCGCTTTTTTTTGCTGCTCCACGTCCAGCTCACGCGGCGCCCGCACGTGCCCGGCCCTGGCGTGGGCTGAGCCCCTCCTGGGCATCCAAACCCCCCTGGCCAGACCCCCCCGAGCCCCGCTGAGCCCGGGGGAGGGGGCGCAGGACCCCCCCAGCACCCCCACGGGCACGGCCGTGATTCAGCCCTGCGTGAGCGGCCGCCCCGTTGCGTCAGGCCCGGCGGGGAGCTGCGGCTCAATGGAACGAGGAGGAGCCGCAGCAGCGCGATCGAGGCAAAACTCATTCATTGCCTCTCACCAGGAGGATCCCAGCGCCGCGGGGGCGGGGGGCGAGGCTGCCACCACCCCCCCCGAGGTCCCCGTGCCCCCCCTGGCACCCCCATTCCCGTGGGGACGCGTGGGTGCCACCGTGGCCCCGTGCCCGCCGGCTGCTATTAATAGAGCTGCGGATTTTAATTGCTGCCGGTGAGGAGTGGGGCGGGGGGAGGCGGTGACAGGGACTGCCAGACCCCCGGTGGCACCGGGCACAGCTGGGTTGGGTCACCCTGGGGCTCTGCCATGAGCAGGTGACAGAGTTGGTGACAAAGGTCCTGTGGTGTGTGCACAAGCTCCCTGTCCTGTGCTGGGGTGGCACCATGGCCTTTGTGTCCCCAAAGCCTGGCATCGCTGCCCAGGCCACCCCCAACTGCCACGGGGGCTCAGGACATCTCTGCCACCCGTGCCCTGCCTGGCTAGGACGTTGGCATCTGTCTGTCCTGTCCCTGTGTCCCCTGTCACCACCTGTGGGGTTCTGTCCCCATCCACGCGTCCCTGGGCTGTCCCTCCTCGTGTGGATTCATGTCCCCACCTGTGCACGTGTCTGTGTGGGGTCCCTGTCCCTGTGTCCCTGTCCCTGTGTCCCCATCCCCGTGTGTCCCTGTCCGTGTGTCCCTGTCCATGTGTCCCCATCCCTGTGTGTCCTCATCCCCCGATGTCCCTCTCCGTGTGTCCCTGTCCCTGTGTCCTCATCCCCCGATGTCCCTGTCCGTGTGTCCCTGTCCGTGTGTCCCCATCGCCATGTGTCCCTGTCCGTGTGTCCCCATCCTGTGTGTCCCTGCCTGGCTGTCCACCCTCACCCCCATGTGTCCCCATCTCTCTCCGTGTGTCCCTGTCCCCATCCCCTCATGTGTGACCCCCTTCGTGTGTGACCCCTCATTCGTGTGATCCTGTTTGTGTCCCCATCCCATTCCTGTCTGTCTGTCTGTCCCAGTCCCTGTCCCTGTGTTTCCATCCCATGGATCCCCATCCCTGTCCGTGTGTCCCTGTGCCCATCCCTGTCCGTGTGTCCCTGTCCCATCCATGTCTGTGTGTCCCTGTCCCCATCTCTGTCCGTATGTCGCTGTCTCATCCCTGTCCGTGTGTCCCCCTCCCTGTCCATGTGTCCCCATCCCTGTCCGTGTGTCCCCCTCCCTGTCCGTGTGTCCCTGTCCTATCCCTGTCCATGTGTCCCCGTCCCTGTCCGTGTGTCGCTGTCCCATCCGTGTCCGTGTGTCCCCGTCCCTGTCCGTGTGTCCCTGTCCCCATCCCTGTCCCTGTGTCCCTGTACCCGTCCCTGTCCGTGTGTCCCTGTGCCCATCCCTGTCCATGTGTCCCCATCCCTGTCCGTGTGTCCCTGTGCCTGTCCGTGTGTCCCCATCCCTATCCCTGTCTGTGTGTCCCTGTCCATGTGTCCCTGTCCCCAACCCTGTCCGTCTGTCCCCATCCCTGTCCGTGTGTCCCTGTCCCATCCCTGTCCCTGTGTCCCCGTCCCTGTCCGTGTGTCTCTGTCCCATCCGTGTCCGTGTGTCCCCGTCCCGGAGCCGCTCAGGGCCGGGCCCGGGGGTCCGGGGCCCCGGGCGGGGCGGGCGCGGCGGGCGGGGCCGGCGGCGGGGCGGGATCGGCTCTGCGGCGACCGAGCCGAGCCGAGCCGAGCCGAGCCGAGCCGAGCCGAGCCGAGCCGGCCCCGCCGCACCGAGCCGAGCCGAGCCGCGCCGGGCGGAGCGGAGCCGCCGCCCCGGGCCGGGCCATGCGCTGAGGCCGCCGCGCCGCCCGCAGCCAAGGGCGGATCCCGGGCAGGACACGGTGAGGCGGCGGCACCGCAATGCGACCGGCGCGGTGGGGGCCGGGGGAGCGCGGCCGGCACGGGCGGGGACCGGGGGTGCTGCGGGCACGGGCGGGGAGCGGCGCGGGGGGACCCGCGAGCCACCCCCGCCATCTGGCCGTGCCCTTGTGCTGCCGCCCCGGCTCCATCCTGAGCGGGATGCTCGTCCCTGCTGCTGCTGCTCCTCCATCTCCATCCCGCCCCTCCATCTCTGCATCCCCGTCCTGCTCTTGCTCTGAGCGCGATGCTCGCCCACCCTGCTCTTCCTCTGCCCCTCCGACCTCCATCCAGCCCCTTCTGCTGCCCCTTCATCCCCGCATCCCGCCTTTCCCTGCCCCTCCATCTCCGCCCTGCCCTTCCCCTGCTCCTCACCCCTGCCCTGCCCTCCGTCCTGACCCCCAGGTCCCCACCAGTGTCACCCGCAGTGCTGGGGCCCGACTGGGAGGGTGCTGGGGGGTGCTGGGGGGTGCTGGGAGATCCTGGGGGGTGCTGGGGGGTCCTGGGGGGTGCAGAGCCCCCCGGCAGGATCAGGCCCGGGTGTTCCCTGCCCACGAGCTGAGGGGGGGCCGTGCTCCGGACCCTGGGGCACCTGGGGCTGTTGGGATCGGGGTTCTGCTGGCCACAGGCCGTGGGGTCACCCCAGAGAGCCCCCCAGGCTCTGTGAGGGTCTGTCCAGCCCAACCCCTCTGCTCAGCGCCCCATGGCGGGGCTGTGAGGCCGGGGGCACTTCTGGCTGTGGGACACACAGGTGGAACAAGTGGGACAGGACAGGGTGGGATGGGTGTGATGGGACAGGTGGGACATTGCCAGCCCCGGGTCCAAGGCTGGACGTTCCCACGCGCCAGCTCAGCCCCGGCCCCCGCTCCAGCCCCAGCCCCCGGGTGCAGGTGACGCTCCCGGCGCGGGGGGATCCGAGGAGCCCACGGTGGGATGAGCTCCTTGGCTGCCCGAGGCCGCGGGGATGGGCTCCCCCAGCTCCCAGCCTCAGCTGGCTTTGGTGTTTGGGGTTTTGGGGCTCCTTTGTGGGCTCTGGACCCCCCGGTGCCCGGGGGTGGGAAGGGGCTGGTTCCCCTGGAGATGCTCAGGGATGCAGGAGCCGCCGTGCCCGGGGCAGCCACCCCTGCTGCTGTCCCCTCCCCGAGCTGGGGTGGCAGGAGAGGAGCTGGCTGGGGACAGTCCTTAGCAGCACTCAGACCCCCTTCCCTCCCCTCCTTCCCCCTCATCCCGTGACTGGACACCTTTGGAAACGCTGTCCCGTGGTGGTTTGATGTCCCCAAGGCTGTGTCAGGGTCCCACACACCCTGGGGACCCTCCTGGGACATTGCTGGTGCTGCCACCCCTGCGCTGCACTGGGGGAACCGGAGCAGGGCCCAGCCCGGGGCTCTTTGTGCCCCCTCATTTCACACTCGGGGGGCGCTGGGGACCGTGCCCAGGTCCAGGTGTCCCCTGTGGGTGGGCACCGAGGTTTGGCAGTGTGAGAATGCCCGGGGGGGTCTCTGACCCACTGCCCACGCACCCCACGGCCGTGCCACGCTCCTTCCCTCCTCTCCCCAACCCATCCCCGGGCTGGGAGCAGAGCAGAGGGATGGCACAGGGAGTGACAGCAGTGACAGAGGTGACAGCACGCCAGCTGCACGGCCTGTGTGGAAGGGCACCTCTGTACCTGGCCAGAGAGCCCAGCTGGGCACTCCTGCTGCCCTCACCGTGCCAGTGAGCGCCCTGCAGAGCTGCTCCCTCTGCCCAGGCGGGCTCGGGGGGTCCCTGCCCAGCGAGCCCCCCCCAGCAGCCTCGGCAGCAGCTGCGGTGCCGGTGGCCACGCTCGGCCATATGGCCACAGCGGGCGGCCGGTAAAAATAACCGAGGCGGCTGCACCCCGGGCCCGACCGGACCGGCAAGGGCGTCCCAAGGGCAGCGAGCCCAGCTCCCAACCGGGGCTGCATCTCACGGGGGGGACACCCGCTGCATTCGGGGGCTGAACCCTCCCTGTGCCCCCCACAGCCAAGATGCCGGAGCAGAGCAACGATTACCGCGTGGTCGTGTTCGGCGCCGGCGGCGTGGGCAAGAGCTCGCTGGTGCTGCGCTTCGTCAAGGGGACCTTCCGGGACACCTACATCCCCACCATCGAGGACACGTACCGCCAGGTGATCAGCTGCGACAAGAGCGTGTGCACGCTGCAGATCACCGACACCACCGGCAGCCACCAGTTCCCGGCCATGCAGCGCCTGTCCATCTCCAAGGGCCATGCCTTCATCCTGGTCTTCTCGGTCACCAGCAAGCAGTCGCTGGAGGAGCTGAAGCCAATCTACCAGCAGATCGTGCAGATCAAGGGCAGCGTGGAGAGCATCCCCATCATGCTGGTGGGCAACAAGTGCGACGAGACGCAGCGCGAGGTGGAGAGCAGGGAGGGGGAGGCCATGGCCAAGGAGTGGAAATGCGCCTTCATGGAGACCTCGGCCAAGATGAACTACAACGTCAAGGAGCTCTTCCAGGAGCTGCTGAACCTGGAGAAGAGGAGGAACGTCAGCCTCACCATCGACGGGAAGCGCTCCAGCAAGCAGAAGAGGACAGACAAAATCAAGGGCAAGTGCAGCATCATGTAGAGCCCCGGACTGGCCCGCGCCCCCCCCCCACTCCGGATTCCCCCCTCCCTCCTCCCCCCCACGGCTGGACGTGGCAGTGGCATCGCAGCGGGACCGTCCCTCGTCCTCCGTGTGCCATCACTGTGACTGTGCGGGGACGCTCGGCCCGGGGCCGGGGGTGAAGACGGGGCCGAGCCGAGGGACGCCCCGGGCACGGCAGCACCGGGGACTCGCCGCCGGGACACCCGGAGCGCCCCCGCCGCACTCACAGCACAACCGGGGCCACCGGGCCCGGCCCCCGGCGCTCCTCGTGGGGGGGAAGGACGGTGCCACGTGGGGGTGGCGGTGTCACCCTCGGGGACAGTCCCCCCGCGCCCCCGTCCCCACGCCATAGCGCTCTGTCCTGCGGGCAGAGACCCGGGGCGGGGGCAGCCCCTGCGCGGTGCCCGTGTCCCCCTGCCCGCTGTCCCCCTGCCCCGTCCTGGTGCCATGAGCCCCCCCAAACCCCCAGCCCCATCCTGGTGCCACGGCCCCCCCCAGCCCCCTCTTTGCCACCCCGAGCCCCCATCCCGGCACCGTCGCCCCCTCTTTGTCCCCCAGCCCCATCGTGGTGCCATGGCCCCCCCACTCCCGAGCCCCCAGCCCCCTCCTGGCGCCGCGGGCCCCCCCCGAGCCCCCCCCAACCCCGGAGCCGCCAGCCCAAGCACAAAGCATCGGGTCCGCGGGAGGTCCTGACCCAGCACAATCCTGGCGAGCTCCGGCGGGAGCCCCCTGGCCCCAGCGCCAGCCGGGCCCCCCGCTGTCCCCTCCCCGTGCCACCCTGTCCCCAGAGTGTCCCCCCCGGCGGGACCCCCCGACACCTCCAGCTCTGGCGCAGCCCCGCTTGTTCCCCCCACCCTCGGCCGGAGCGGGGTCCCCGCGCTGTCACCAGCCCCTCGTCCCCTCGAGGTTTGTCCCCTCGCTCCGGCCCCGCTCCTTCCCCCGCCGCCACCGGGGTGTCCCCGAGGGGGTGTCCCCGGGCAGGCCGAGCCCCCCCAGCCCCCCGCACCCCCCCGGCTTTTTACAGGAGGATCCGAGCGCCCAGGGGACAAGGTGACATGTAGCCTTTATTCTAGAAATAGTCTTCCTTCAATAAAGAGACGAGAAACGCGCCCGCGTCCCCCGGAGCCGCCCCCGGCCGGGCCCGGAGCCGCGGGGGGGTCCCGGGAAGGGGAGCGGGGGGAGGGGGAGGGGACACGCGTGGGACCCTGTCACTGTCCTTGGGGACACGCACGGCTCTGTGCGACACGCGAGGGGTGTGTGCGGGGCCGTGTGGGACGTGTGGCATTTGTCACATGTGTGATGTGTGACACGTGTGACATTTGTGTGTTTAGCATGGTGTGTGACATTTGTGTTGTGTGACATTTGTGTGTGTGTGACACGTGTGACATTTGTGTGTTTAGCATGGTGTGTGACATTTGTGTGTGTGTGACACGTGTGACATTTGTGTGTTTAGCATGAGTGACATTTGTGTGTTGTGTGACATTTGTGCGTGTGTGACATGTGACGTGTGTGACACGCGTGTGACACAGCTGTGACACGTGCGCGTGTGACACGTGACGTGTGTGTGTGCGCGTGCCGTGACGCGCTCCGTGCGTGCCCCGCGCGCTCCCCGTGCCCCGCGCGCTCCCGGTTCCCCGCGCGCTCCCGGTGCCGCCGTGCCCGTGGGGAGGGGGCGGGCGCGCGGCGCGTGCGTCATCACGCCCCGGTTGCCGTGGAAACGGGCGCGGGAGCCGCGTGGGCCCCGGGAGGGGCGGGGGAGGGGGCGGGGGGGGGGGAACGGGGCTGCGCGGGCACCGAGAGCACCGGCAAGGGCACGGCCCGGGGGATGGAGCGGGGCCGGGGGAGGGGAGGGATCCGTGGGGATGGCAGGGATCTATAGGGATGGTGATGGATCTGTGGGGATGGTGATGGATCCATAGGGATGGTGATGGATCTGTGGGGATGGCAGGGATCCATAGGGATGGTTATGGATCTGTGGGGATGGCACAGGTCCGTGGGGATGGTACAGGGCCGAGGGGATGGCAGAGATCTGTGGGGATGGCAGGGATCTATAGGGATGGTGTTGGGTCCATAGGGATGGTGATGGATCTGTGGGGATGGTGATGGATCCATGGGGATGGCACAGGTCCATGGGGATGGCAGAGATCTGTGGGGATGGTGATGGATCCATGGGGATGGCACAGGTCCATGGGGATGGCAGAGATCCGTGGGGATGGCAGAGATCTGTGGGGATGATGATGGATTTGAGGGGATAGCACAGGTCCGTGAAGATGGCAGAGATCCATAGGGATGGTGATGGATCCATGGGGATGGCAGAGATCTGTGGGGATGGCAGGGATCTATAGGGATGGTGATGGATTTGTGGGGATAGCACAGGTCCGTGAAGATGGCAGGGATCCATAGGGATTGTTATAGATCTGTGGGGATGCCACAGGTCCATGGGGATGGCAGAGATCTGTGGGGATGGTGATGGATCCGTAGGGATGGTACAGGGCCGAGCGGATGGTCATAGATCCATAGGGATTGTTATGGATCTGTGGGGGTGGCACAGGTCTGTGGGGATGGCAGGGATCCATAGGGATGGTGATGGATCCACGGGGATGGTTACAGATCCATGGGGATGGCAGGGATTTGTGGGAGGGCCGTGGATCCATGGGGATGGCACAGGTCCAAGGGGACAGTCATGGATCTGTGGGGATGTTCATGGATTTGTGGGGGATTGTCGTGGATCTGTGTGTATGGTTATGGATCCATAGGGATGGTTATGGGTACATATGGATGGTTATGGATCCATGGGGATGACACAGATCTGTGGGGATGGTCATGGATCCATGGGGATGGTGATGGATCCATAGGGTGGTCATGGACATGTGGGAACATTCCCGGCTCTGTGGGGATGGCAGGGCTCAGTGTGCACAGCCACAGACAGGACCCTGGGGACAGCCACAGCTCAGGGAGGACACCGTGGTTCCATGGGGACAGCCACTGCTCTATGGGGACAGCCACGGCTGTATGGGACAGTCACAGCTCTATGGGGACTGTCCCAGCTCCATGGGGACAGTCCCAGCTCCATGGGGACACTCCCAGCTCCATGGGGACACTCCCAGCTCCGCAGGGATGGCACAGCTCCCTGGCCCTGCCATGGGCACTGCTCCTGTCCCTGTGTCCCTTCTGTGCCCTGGGGGTGCCAGGGCAGGACTGTGGGACGGGCACATGGGGACACTCGGTGCCAGTCCCTGCTGGTATTTGGGGTCACACCAAAACTCAGAGCGCTTCCAGAGGCTCCACAACGCCTTGGGGCAGAAAATCTCAGCGTGCCCCGATCCCCGGCTCTCCCCTGCCCATCTCTGTCCCCGCTGTCCCCTCCTAGCGGGGACCTGTGCCCGCCGTGTCCCTCGGGGTGCTCCCAGGGATGGCCCAGAGCCCCTGCAGCCCCCCCAAAGCCCATCCCGACCCCCAAAAACCAGCGCAGGACCGCGAGGGAGGATCCTCCCCCGGGCCCAGGCTTTAAACAAAACTGCTGAGCGTTAATTAGCGGGATGAGCCATGGGATGAGAGCCGGGATGAGCCCGTTCTTCCCCAGCCGTGGCTGCAACCCGCGGCCAGAAATTTCACAAATCCACATTTTGGGACCCAAACCAGCTCCTGGTATCGGTGCTATGTGGAACGTTGTCCTTTGTGTCCCCAGCCGAGGGGACACCGCGGGCCTGGCGCCCCTCGGGGGTTCCCCACGCCCGGGAAAAGCGGATTAGGACACGGCGGGATGGGACATATGGCAGCAAACGGGATTAAAGGGAAAATCAGCCTTTTTCCCACTAACACGATTATGGAATTTCCAGCCCAATTCGCCGGTGAGGGCTGTGGGACAGCCCGGGCCGGACATTTGGAATTTCTCCGCCTCAAATCCTGCCGGGATCGCAGCTGGAGCGGTGCTGGTGTGGCCCTGCAGAGTGGGATGCGCTGGGAAGCGATGGCTGGGACGGGGCTGTGTCCCCCCACGGTGACACCCGAGGGGGCTCCGGGCCCCCCGAGCCCCGCCGGGACCGGGAACCACCGGGACCGGGCACTACCGGTACCGGGCATCACTGGGACTGGGAACCGCCGGGACCGGGCATCACCGGGACCGAGCACCACCGGGACCGGGCACCACCGGGACTGGGAACCACCAGGACTGGAAACCACCGGGACCGGGCACCACCGGGACCGGGCACCACCGGGACCGGGCACCACCAGGACCGAGCCCCGCCGGGACCACGCACCACCGGGACCGGACACTACCGGGGGGGATCAAAGCCTCTATTCAGGGCGTGATTTGCGCTCCCCCCGGTGACTCCCGCTGTTGATTCATCCCCACGGATTTTCCCCTCGGGACAACGGGGCAGCAGCTCCCCAAGGTGGGGGGAGAGCGAGGCTGAGACCCCGGCACGCAGGGCTGGGCAGTGCCCGGGGATGCTCTGGGGGATTTGGGGTGTCCCGAGTGCTGTAACGGGGTCACAGATCGGTCTGTGGGACCTGTGACCTTCCCTGCAGCCACGCAGCCCTGGGGGTCCCGCTGGAAACAGGGGGTGACCCTGCGGTGGGGCCGCTCCTGGGGTCCCTGGGGTGCATCCAGGTCCCGCATCCTGCACGCCTCACTTTCGGGGGGCACGGTATGAGGGAGTGTCCCGGCAGCGCCTCCCCCGCCGTGTGTCCCCCCCGGGGGTGGCAGCGCAGCGTCCCCGCGTTCCGGGGGTGTCGCAGGGCAGCGCCGGTGGCTCCCAGAGGGATCCAGCCTGGGGGATCTCGGGGAGCCCTTGGGGGGCACCAGGGGACGTCACCCACCGGGACATCCCGGGTTGTCCCCTCGGTGTCCCCTCGGTGTCCCCTCCCGGCGCCCCGGCCGCCACGAGCCCCTCCCACCTCATTAATATTAATGAGATACACACATAACCACGCCCTATTTCCCGCCCCGCTCGCTGATTGGCCGTTCCTCCCGCCGCTCCTCCGCCGGCCCCGCCCCCTCCCCGCCCTCCCTCCGCGCCGCCGCCGCAACCGAACTTGGCGGCCGCTTGTGGTCCCGCCCCCCGTTCGGACCGCCCCCCGCGCGCCGCTCTCCGCGGGCTCCCATTGGCTGGTGGTGCTGTCAGTCAGGCGGAGGGGGCGTGGCCGGCGCCGCCCGCGGGCCAGCAGGGTGCGTTGCGCCGCGCGGTGTCTGAGGCGGCGGCTCCGCTCCGCGCCCGCTGCCGCCGGTACCGGTGAGGAACCGCCGCGAACGGGGCGGGACGGGCCGGGCACAGCGGGAGGGGACGCCCGGCTGGCTCAAACCGCGGCTTGGCGGAGCTCCCACCCCGGCGCGGCCCTGCCCGGGGCCCCTCTCCACCCGGGGGGGGCGGCGGGGCTGGGCCGGGGGAGCCCGGGGAGGGTGAGGGGGCTCCGGGGAGGGTGAGCGGGGCCGGGCTGGGGCTGAGGGCGGGGGGAGGATCAGGGGGTGTGGGGGACAGGGCAGCGCCGGGGGGAGCTGGGCTGGGGGGGCTCCGTGAGGGGAGGGCTCGGGGTGAGCTCGGAGGGGTCTCAGCACAAGGCTCAGGGATGGGATTTGTGGGGCTGCCCTGGGATTTTTGGGGGGGTCTCTGCCCTGGGATTTTTAGGGTTTTTGTGTGAGGGAATTGAGGGGCTGGGGGCAGAGGGGACTGAGGGACATCTGTGCCAAGGGACAGCAGGACTGGGGGGCTGGGAGGGTTCGGGGTGAGCAGCTCGGAGGGGATTTCAGCACTGAGGAGGGATTTCAGCACAAGGCTCAGGGATGGGATTTGTGGGGCTGCCCTGGGATTTTGGGGATTTCCAGGATTTTGTGTGAGGGAATTGAGGGGCTGAGGGGGCTGAGGGGACCTGAGGGGGGGTGGCACTGAGGGACATCTGTGCCAAGGGACAGCAGATTTGGGGCCCTGGGAGGGTTCGGGGTGAGCAGCTCGGAGGGGATTTCAGCACTGAGGAGGGATTTCAGCACAAGGCTCAGGGATTTGTGGGGCTGCTCTGGGATTTTGGGGGGGTCTCTGCCCTGGAATTTTTGGGGTTTTTGTGTGAGAGAATTGAGGGGCTGGGGGGCAGAGGGGGCCTGAGGGGGGGTGGCACTGAGGGACATCTGTGCCAAGGGACAGCAGGTTTGGGGGGCTGGGAGGGCTCGGGGTGAGCTCGGAGGGGATTCCAGCACAAGGCTCAGGGATGGGATTTGTGGGGCTGCTCTGGGATTTTGGGGATCTCCAGGATTTTGTGTGAGGGAATTGAGGGGGTGGCACCTGAGGGACATCTGTGCCAAGGGACAGGAGAATCCATGAGGGGACAGTTCAGTGCCAGCTGCTGGTGAATTAACGGTGAGCCAGAGGCTGGTTTGGGGTGAAAAGGAGCTCGGCAGGACATGGAGCACGGCAGAATTGATTTGTTGGTTCCCCACGTGCGAGCTGAGGGTGCAGAGCAGCCAGGACAGCGCTGGGATCCCGCTGGAGCAGGGCAGGGCTCGGGAATTGTGTGGGTTACATAAAGGAGGGGTGGCTGCAGCATCGGGGATTTGTCTTCTTGAGGTGTAGAGGAGGGAAGTGGGTGCTGCAGACAAAGGGAGAGAGAGAGAGAAAATCTGAGGGAGATCTGTCTCTGCTCCTCACTTCCAATTGCAGCTGTGCAGTGGGGATGGGGAAGTGCAGGGAAGCAGAGATGGATGTTTTTTATTTTTTTTGTGGGTACAAATCTGGGATTTGGCTCATGCTGGGCTGTGTCCATCAGGTGTGGCCCTAAACCAAAACCAAACAGGCTGGGCTGGGGCTGTGTCTGCTCTGAGACACCTCTGCTGCTGCTTGGAGGAGCTTATTGTGGCTAAATTTGGTTTTTTCCTTGGGAAAACTGGCACCCTCCAGCTTTGTGAGCTTCTTGTGGCACTGCCCTGGGGGTGATTCCTGCCTGGTGTGGGACAGACCTCAGGAGTCAGCAGCTCAGTGTTTGAGCTGGGTAAACTCGAGGCCTTTTAGGTGATTTTTGGGTTTTTTTCAGCTTTTTCAGAGCCCCAGCAGTTCCACAGGTCTTTGTGGGATATCCACAGGCACATCCTTGAGCCTGCACAAAACAAATCCATCTGTTGGGATTTTATCCCATTATTTGTGGGGAAAAGCAGGCAGAGCATCCCCCCAGGAAAAGGCAGCTCAGTTCAGTGAAGCAGAGCTGGTTGTGCCCGAGGTTTTCATGGAAATGGATCTGTGTGTGCCTGGGAGCTGTGGTGTCCATTCCCGTTCCTGCTGATCCCACCTCAGCCCTGGAGGGGATTCAGGAGGGGATTCCCACAGCCAGAGCTGCCCTGCAGGGTGACAGGGACACCTGCAGGGTGACAGGAACAAGGAGCTGTGTCCCCTGCAGGGTGACAGGGACAAAGAACTGTGTCCCCTGGAGGGTGACATGGACAAGGAGCTGTGTCCCCTGGGGGATGACAGTGACACAGAGCTGTGTCCCCTGCCCTGGAGGAGGGTGACAGGAACACAGAGCTGTGTCCCCTGGAGGGTGACAGGGACACAGAGCTGTGTCCCCTGGAGGGTGACAGGGACACAGAACTGTGTCCCCTGTTGTGCAGGGTGACAGTGACACTGAGCTGTGTCCCCTGGGGGGTGACAGGGACAAGGAGCTGTGTCACCTGCTCTGGAGGGTGACAGGGACACTGAGCTGTGTCCCCTGCCATGGAGGGTGACAGGGACACAGCTGTGTCCTCTGGAGGGTGACAGGGACAGGGAGCTGTGTCCCCTGGAGGGTGACAGGGACAAGGAGCTGTGTCCCCTGGGAGGTGACAGGGACACCTGCAGGGTGACAGGGACAAGGAGCTGTGTCCCCTGCAGGGTGACAGGGACACTGAGCTGTGTCCCCAACCCTGGAGGGTGACAGGGACACAGCTGTGTCCCCTGCAGGGTGACAGTGACACTGAGCTGTGTCCCCTGCAGGGTGACAGTGACACTGAGCTGTGTCCCCTGCCTGTCCCTAACAAGGGACCCCAATCCTCATCCCTGCTTTGGCTCCAGAGGAGCTGCTCACACTTGTTAAAAACTGAATTTTATGGCAATTTCCTGAATTTTATGGCAGTGTTTTCCTGATTTTATGGCAGTTTTTCCCTGATTTTGTGGCAGGTATTTTCCTGTTTTCATTGCAGTTTTCCCCTGATTTTATGGCAGTTTTTCTCTGATTTTATGACAGGTTTTCCTTGATTTTATGGTAGTTTTCCTCTGATTTTATGGCAGTGTTTCCTGATTTTATGGCACTTGTTTCCTGATTTTGTGGCAGTTTTTCCCTGATTTTGTGGCAGGTTTTTTCCTGTTTTTATTGCAGTTTTCCTCTGATTTTATGGCAGTCTTTCCCTGATTTTCTGTCAGTGTTTCCTGATTTTAGGGCAGTAGTTTATTGAGTTTAGGGCACTTGTTTCCTAATTGTGTGGCAGTTTTTTTCCTTGATTTTATGGCAGTTTTTCTCTGATTTTATGACATTTTTTTCCTGATTTTCTGGCAGTTTTTCCCTGAATTTCCAGGGACTGTGGGCAGCAGCACAGCAGTGGCTGCCCCAAAAACCTGGAAGAGCAGGGGAGGAGTTTTGGAATTGTTTGGGGAAAAAGAGCTCAGGGGGAAGAAAAATTATTTATAAAATGACCAACTAATAAAATCACCAATTAATAAAATCACCAATTAATAAAATGTCCAATTAATAAAATGACAAATTAATAAAATGACAGATTTATAAAATGTGGGGCCTGTGCTGGTGGGAGATGAGTGAGGAGTTCAGGGTGTAAATCCAGAATTATTTTCTCATTTTTCTGAGGAACCAGAGGAGCTGAGCTCACCAAAACCCTGGAATGGTTTGGGTTGGAGGGACTGAAAACACATCCAGGGAAATTCCCCCTGCCCCACAATCCCAACCTGGCCTTGGGTAAAGATCTCACATTGAGATTTGGGCTGGGAAAATCGGATTGCTGCAATTTCCTGGGGTTCCTGGGGTAGTAGAAATCTGTAATTCCAATTTTCTGGAATTTCTGTAGTGGTGGAAAACTCTAATTCCAATTTCCTGTAATTCTTGGAGTGGTGGAAACCTCATAATTACAGTTTCCTGGAATTTCTGGAGTGGTAGAAAATCTCTAATTTTAATTTCCTGTAATTCTTGGAGTGGAGGAAATCTCTAATTTGAATATTCTGTAATTTCTGTAGTGGTAGAGATCTGTAATTCCAATATTCTGGAATTCTTGGAGTTGTGGAAATCTCTATTTTGAATTTCCTGGGATTCCTGGAGTGGTAGAAATCTCTAATTTCAATTTCTGGAATTTCTGGAATGGTAGAAAATCTCTAATTCCAATTTCTTGGACTTCCTGGAGTATCTAATTTGAATATTCTGTAATTCCTGGAGTGATGGAAATCTCTAATTCCAATATTCTGGAATTTCTGTAGGTAGAAAATCTCTAATTTGAATTTCCTGGAATTTCTGGAGTGGTTCACAGAAATCTTGTGTAGATTTGGATTCTGAATTTCCAGCTGTTTCCAGTTGATTTTTTTTATTTTATTTTTTGCTTTGTCTTCCTCTCCTCTCCTCTGTCTTTTCCACAAGCTGGGAAAGGGAACAGAATTGAAAATGAAAATCCAGCTGCCTGCCTGCCCTTTGAGACAAAAATAAAATAAAAAAAAAAAATAAAAACACCAAAAAAAAGAAAAAAAAAAGGAAAAAAAAAAGGAAAAAAAACCAAACCATGTTTGCATTTGGGGTTTCTGAAAGTGAAACTCTCTCTCAAACTCATCTGAGTTTAAATTTTTCCCCAGAAAATCCCTCTGAAATGTTGTGTCTTCAACAATCCTGCTCCTAAATATCATTTTCCTCCTTTAAAACACCTGAGCAATCAATTAATTAAAAAAAAAAAATCCCAATCTAAAGTGCTCCTGGGGATGAATTTTTAAACCCCAGCCTAAAGAGCTCCTGGGGATGAATTTTTTAAAATTCAGCCTAAAGTGCTCCTGGGATGAATTTTTTAAACCCAGCCCAAAGTGCTCCTGGGGATGAATTTTTTTAAACTCAGCCTAAAGTGCTCCTGGGGATGAATTTTTTAAACTCAGCCTAAAGTGCTCCTGGGGATAATCCCAGCCTAAAGAGCTTCTGGGGATGAATTTGTTTAACCCAGCCCAAAGTTCTCCTGGTGATGAATTTTTTAAACCCCAGCCTAAAGTGCTCATGGAAACAAATTTGTTTAACCCCAGCCTAAAGTGCTCCTGAGATTAATTGTTTAAACCCAGCCTAAAGTGCTCCTGGGATGAATTTTTTAACCCCAGCCTAAAGTGCCCCTGAGGATGAATTTGTTAAACCCAGCCCAAAGTGCTCCTGGGGATGAATTTGTTTAATCCCAGCCTAAAGTGCTCCTGGGGATGAATTTGTTTAAACCCAGCCCAAAGTACCCCTGTGTTGGATGCCCCAGGCAGTGCTGCTGGTGCCAGTCAGGTTTAATTTCACTAATCCCAGGTTTAATGTCACTAATCCCAGGTTTAATTTCACAAATCCCAGGTTTAATGTCACTAATCCCCGGTTTAATGTCACTAATCCCAGGTTTAATGTCACTAATCCCAGGTTTAATGTCACAAATCCCAGGTTTAATGTCACAAATCCCAGATTTAATTTCACTAATCCCAGGTTTAATGTCACTAATCCCAGGTTTAATGTCACTAATCCCAGGTTTAATTTCACTAATCCCAGGTTTAATGTCACCAATCCCAGGTTTAACGTCACTAATCCCAGGTTTAATGTCACCAATCCCGACTGAAGCTCCATTCCCATCTCCTTTGGTGTTTTCAGCTCTGCCCCTCTCTGTTCTTTCCCTCCCACCTCAGCTCAGCTTTTCCCTGTGCCTGTCCCAGGTTAGGACTGGGCTTGCCCGGGTTTCCAGGCCAGGCCTGTGTGTCCCTGGGTTGTTTATTTGGGATCAGGCAGTGGCAGCAGAGCTCTGGCACGGGCTGGGATTGCTGATAAGGTTTTATCGCTGGAGTTTGAGCTGTTCCATGAGCTGGGCTGGGCTGAAAGGAGAGGAGAGGAAAGGAAAAGGGGCTGGGAGAGGGCTGGGAATTCCTGAGGGAGCTGGGAAAGGGCTGGAGAAATTCTGAGAGTTGGAAAAGGGCTGAGAATTGCTGAGAGTTGGGAGAGGGCTGAGAATTCCCTGAGGGAGTTGGAAAAGGGCTGGAGAAATTCTGGGAAATGGCTGGAGAAATTCTGAGAGTTGGAAAAGGGCTGAAAATTCCTGAAAAGGGGCTGGGAATTCCTGAGGGAGCTGGGAAAGGGCTGGAGAAATTTTGGAAAAGGGCTGGAGAAATTCTGAGAGTTGGAAAAGGACTGGAGAATTCCTGAGAGCTGGGAAAGGACTGAGAATTCCTGGGAAGGGGCTGAGAATTCCCTGAGGGAGTTGGAAAAGGGCTGGAGAAATTCTGGGAAAGGGCTGAGAATTCCTGAGAGTTGGGAAAGGGCTGGAAAATTCCTGAGGGAACTGGGAATTCGTGAGAGAGTTGGATAAGGGCTGAGAATTTCTGAGAGTTGGGAAAAGGCTGAGAATTCCCTGAGGGAGTTGGGAAAGAGCTGGAGAAATTCTGGGACAGTTGGGAGAGAGCTGAAAAATCCTGAGAGAGTTGGAAAAGGGCTGGAGAATTCCTGAGAGTTGGGAGAGGGCTGAGAATTCCTGGGAAAGGGCTGGAAAATTCCTGAGGGAACTGGGAATTCCTGAGAGAGTTGGGAAGGGGCTGGAAAATCCTGAGGGAGTTGGGAAAGGGCTGGAGAAATTCTGGGAAAGGGCTGGAGAAATTCGGAGGGGAACTGGGAAAGGGCTGGAGAATTCCCTGAGGGAAACTGAGAAGGGGCTGAGAATTCCTGGAAAAGGGCTGGAGAAATTCTGAGGGAACTGGGAATTGCTGAGAGAGTTGGGAAAGGGCTGGAGAATTCCTGAGAGTTGGAAAACGGCTGAGAATTCCCTGAGGGAGTTGGGAAAGGGCTGGAGAAATTCTGAGAGCTGGGAAAGGGCTGAGAATTCCTGGGAATGGGCTGGAGAATTCTTGAGGGAGTTGGAAAAGGGCTGGAGAATTCCTGAGGGAACTGAAAATTCCTGAGAGAGTTGGGAAAGGGCTGGAGAAATTCTGGGAAAGGGCTGAGAATTAATGAGAGTTGGGAAAGGGCTGAGAATTCCTGGAAAAGGGCTGGAGAAATTCTGAAGGAACTGGGAATTGCTGAGAGTTGGAAAAGGGCTGGAGAATTCCCTCCAAATCTTTGAGAATTTTCCCAGCTTTACCTCCAAAACTCCAAGGATTTTCCTGAATTCACCTCCAAACCTCCAAGGCTTTTCCAGGATTTACCTCCAAAACTCAGAAGTTTTTTCCCAGATTTCCCTCCAAACATCTGAGGTTTTTTTTCTGAATTTCTCTCCAAACCTCTGAGAATTTTCCTGGATTTATCTCTGAGGATTTTCCCAGATTTCCCTCCAAACTTCGAAGTTTTTTTCCAGATTTACCTCCAAAACTCAAAAGATTTTCCCCAGATTTCCCCCCAAACCTCTGAGGTTTTTTTCTGAATTTATCTCTGAGGATTTTCCCAGATTTACCTCCAAACTTCGAGGTTTTTTCTGAATTTCTCTCCAAACCTCTGAGGATTTTCCTGGATTTATCTCTGAGTTTTTTCCCAGATTTCTCTCCAAACCTCTGAGTTTTTTTTCTGAATTTCCCCCAGACAATTCCCATTCCTGCCCTACCACCATGGAGAGATCATCTCCTCCCTTCCTGCTGAGAAATATTTTAATTTTAAATCCATTTTCCCCCTTCCAACAACAACTTTAATTCCATTTTACCCCTCCACCATCTCATTGCTGCACCCAACCCTTCACCCTGGAGCAAAAAAAATTCCAAATTCAGCGATTTTTAATTATTTTTCTCCCATTTTTTTTGTGAATAACACTCTTGTGGAAATATTTCTCACCTCTGGAATAACTCTGGAGAGAGGCAGAGAGCTGAAAATAGCAGCAGCTGCCATAGGCCAGCCTGGAGTTTTGTTGTCAGTCATGGGAACAGAAATCCAATTCCACCTGCAGATGAAATTCCCAAAATAGCAGAGGGCTTGTCAAGCATTGTGAGCATCTCTGGTGCAAAAAAAAAATAAATTTAAAAATTCAAATTCAGGTTTCTGAGCGGTTCAGAGTCTCAGAGGTGAATTTGGGGGAGGTGGTGAGGTGGAAATTTGGAGTTTTTGGAGGAAATTTGGGAAAAATCTCTGAGTTTTGGAGAGAAATTCAATAAAAACCTTGGACATTTAGGGGTAAATTTGGGAAAAATCTCTGAGGTTTGGAGGGAAATTCAATAAAAATCTTGGAGATTTGGGGGTAAATTTAGGAAAAATTTCTGAGTTTTGGAGGGAAATTCAATAAAAACCTTGGAGATTTAGGGGTAAATTTGGGAAAAATCTCTGAGTTTTGGGGGTAAATTCAGGAAAAACTTTGGGGGTTTGGGGGTAAATTTAGGAAAAATTTCTGAATTTTGGAAAATCCAGGAAAATCCTCAACAGTTTGGAGGTAAATTCAAGATAAACCTCAAAGGTTTGGAGGGAAATCCTGGAAAAACCTCAAAGTTTGGGGGTAAATTCAAGAAAAACCTCGAGGTTTGGGGGTAAATTTAGGAAAATTTTTGGATGTAAATGCAGGAAAATCCTTGGAGGTTTGGGAAATTTGGAGGTAAATCCAGCAAAAGATCTCAGTGCTTTGGAGGGAAATCCTGGAAAATCCTTGGAGGTAAATTCAGGAAAAACCTTGGAAATAAATCTGGGAAAATCCTTGAGGTTTGGAGGTAAATTCAGAAAAAAATCTGAAGTTTTGGGGATAAATTGAGGAAAATCCTCAGAGGTTTGGAGGTAAATCCCAGAAAAAATCTTGGAAATTTGGAGGTAAATCCTGGAAAAGGAGGTTTGGGGGTAAGTGCAGGAAAAACCTCAGAGGTTTGGAGGGAAATCCCAGAAAATCCTCGAGGGTTTGGAGGGAAATGTGTAAAAATCTCTGTGCTTTGGGGTGAATCAATCAGCTCAATCCCAGCTGGGGTTTGGGGTCACTCAGGTCACCTCCAGGGAATCCTGGGGACATTCCAGGGGTTCTGGGACATTCCAGGGGTTCTGGGACATTCCAGGGGCTCTGGAACAATCCAGGGAATCCTGGGACCCTTTCTCAGTTCCCTCATTCATTCTCCAGCCCCTTCCCAGGAATTCTCCAGCCCCTTCCCAGCTCTCTCAGGAATTCCCAGCTCTCTCAGGAATTCTCCAGCTCCTTCCCAACTCTCTCAGGAATTCCCAACTCTCTCAGGAATTCCCAACTCTCTCAGGAATTCCCAGCTCTCTCAGGAATTCTCCAGCTCCTTCCCAACTCTCTCAGGAATTCCCAACTCTCTCAGGAATTCTCCAATCCTTTCCCAACTCTCTCAGGAATTCTCCATCCCCTTCCCAGCTCTCTCAGGAATTCCCAACTCTCTCATTAATTCTCCAGCCCCTTCCCAACTCTCTGAAGAATTCCCAGCTCTCTTAGGAATTCTCCAGCCCCTTCCCAGCTCTCTGAGGAATTCCCAACTCTCTGAAGAATTCCCAACTCTCTGAAGAATTCCCAACTCTCTCAGGAATTCTCCATCCCCTTCCCAACTCTCTCAGGAATTCCCAACTCTCTCAGGAATTCCCAACTCTCTCAGGAATTCCCAACTCTCTCAGAAATTCCCAACTCAGGAATTCTCCATCCCCTTCCCAACTCTCTCATGAATTCCCAACTCTCTCATTAATTCTCCATCCCCTTCCCAACTCTCTCAGAAATTCCCAACTCAGGAATTATCCATCCCCTCCCCACCTCTCTCAGAAATTTCCCTGCCATTCCAGAACCCACAGAACTTCTTCTGCTCCTTTTTCTCCCCCAAACTTCCCCAATCTTTTTTTTTTTTATTCATCTCATCCCCCAAATTCCCATCCCCTGCATCCCTGAGCTCTCCCCCGTGGTGTTTGTGCTGTAATTCCAGGTTTGGATCCTGCTGGGACTGAGCCGTGCCTTGGGTTTGGGGCTGGCATTAAAATCAGTCAGAACAGATTGGAAAAGCTTTTTCCACATCCACATTTTCCTGAATGTTTTAGCCATGCAGGAATGTTTTCCCCTCCGTGCTCTGAGTGGTTGGAAATTCCAAGATTTGTAAAATTTGTTGGGATTTTTCAAATTTTCAGTGGGATCATCCAGGGAAAAAATCCATTTTTGCCAGGTTTTGTTGAAATAAAATCAGGGGTGATGAGGGCTGGCAGTGCTCCTCATGGATAACAGCATGATCCCAATTTATAAATCACAGAGAGCAATTCCAGGGTTTCATTAATGGCTCTGAAAGAATTCCAGGAGCAGAGCTGCATGACTTTGGGAAAAAAAACCAAATCTGGATTGGGAAGTGAGAACCCACAAATCTGTCCCCAGGAGAGCTGGGGAGGGATTTGGGATAAAGAATGGAATTCTTGGACACAGGGAATGGATTTAAACTGGGAAATGGGAGATTTGGGAGGGATTTTGGGAAGAATTCCTTGGATGTGATGATTCAAGGCTGGGTTGAAGAGGAGAAATTCCAGGGAGCCACTTCCAGAGGCTGAAGGGATTCTGGGAGAGCTGGGGAGGGATTTGGGATAAAGAATGGAATTCTTGGATACAGGGAATGGATTGAAACTGGGAAATGGGAATTTGGATGGGATTTTGGGCAGGAATTCCTTGGATGTGATGATTCAAGACCAGGCTGGAACAGAGAAATTCCAGGGAGCCACTTCCAGAGGCTGAAGGGATTCTGAGAGAGCTGGGGAGGGATTTGGGATCAGGGATGGAATTCTTGGACACAGGGAATGGATTTAAACTGGGAAATGGGAATTTGGGTGGGATTTTGGGCAGGAATTCCTTGGATGTGATGATTCAAGGCTGGGTTGAAGAGGAGAAGCTCCAGGGAGCCATTTCCAGAGGCTGAAGGAGATCCAGGAGAGCTGGGAAGGGATTTGGGACCAAAAAAGTGGAATTTCAGGATTCAGGGAATGGATTGAAACTGGGAAAAGGGAATTTGGGAGGGATTTTGGGAAGAATTCCTTGGCTGTGAGGATTCAGGGTCAGGCTGGAGAAGAGAAATTCCAGGGAACCACTTCCAGAGGGTGAAGGGATTCTGGGAGAGCTGGGGAGGGATTTGGGATCAGGGATGCAGGGACAGGACACAGGGAAGGGATTTAAACTGGGAAATGGGAATTTGGGTGGGATTTTGGGAAGAATTCCTTGGATGTGAGGATTCAAGGCTGGGTTGAAGAGGAGAAATTCCAGGGAGCAACTTCCAGAGGCTAAAGGAGATCCAGGAGAACTGAGGAGGGATTTGGGATGAGGGATGGAGGGACAGGACACAGGGAATGGATTGAAACTGGGAAAAATGAGATTTGGGAGGGATTTTGGGCAGGAATTCCTGGCTGTGAGGGTGGGAAGGGGCTGGGATGGAATTCCCAGATTTGCTGTGGCTGCTCCTGAATCTCTGCAATGTCCAAGGCCAGGCTGGAGAAGCTCCAGGGAAAGCTCAGAGATTTCCAGAGGCTGAAGGGGCTCCAGGAGAGCTGGGGAGGGATTTGGGATCAGGGATGGAATTCCAGGACTCAGGGAATGGATCAGTTTGAACACATCTATTCCAAAAGGGATTGTTCTGGTGAGGGGGGAAGTCTAGAAGAGGAAAAGTTTTAGTGAGGATGAGGCAGGTGGAACTTGAGGTGGAGGATTTTTCCATTCTCATTCGTGGAATTTGTGATTAAAAAAACAATTTCTATCAGTTTAGACCTGGCTTTGAACACATCTATTCCAGAAGAGGTTTGGTTTTTTTTTTTTTTTTTGGTGAGGGGGAAAGTCTGGAGCAGAAAAAGGTTTGGTGAGGATGAGGCAGGTGGAACTTGAGGTGGAGGATTTTTCCATCCTCATTTGTGGAATTTGTGATTAAAAAACCCTAATTTCCCCATCCTCAGAATGGTGATTTTTCCCCATTCCTACCCCCAGAATGATGATTTTTTCCCCATTCCCATCCCCAGAAGGATGAATTTCCCAGATCCCATCCCCAAAATGATGATTTTTTCTCCCAGAATGATGATTTTTTTCCTCATTCCCATCCCCAGAATGATGAATTTCCCCAGTTCTCAGTTCCCAGAAAATAATGATTTTTCCCAGTTCCCACCCCCAAAATGATGATTTTTTCCCCAGTTCCCATCCCCAGAATGATGATTTTTTTTTCCCAGAATGATTATTTTTTCCCCATTCCCATCCCAGAAGGATGAATTTTTTCCCCATTCTCTCCCCCAGAATGATGAATTTCCCCATTCCCATCCCCAAAATGATTATTTTTTCCCCATTCCCATCCCCAGAATGATGATTTTTCCCAATTCCCATCCCCAAAATGATTATTTTTTCCCCATTCCCATCCCCAGAATTATGAATTTTCCCATCCCAACCCCAGAGATGTTTTTCCCTGTTGCCCTCTCTGTGTTCCCTGTGGCACAGCCCCAGCAGCACACACAATTTTTGTTTAACAATTTTTAATTCTGCTTTTCCTGCTGCTCCTCTCTGGGCTGGGTTTTGTTAATTCTGGAAACCCCAGCTCAGCCTGGCACTGCCGCAGCTCCCTGTTTGTCATCCTTGAAACAACACTGGGATAATAATTTATATTTTCTGCTCCTTGTGGGGTCATTCCCAGCAGGAATTTGGGGATTTTGTGCTGAGAGCAGAGGGGAGCTGCAGGATTTGGGGTGAAATTTATCCCAGGAATAAATTCAAGCACTGGGCAGGTTCCTGAAGGAAGGAGATTTTAGGGAGGTTTTTTCCTTAAGCACATCCTGAGCACTTGTTGAGAACAAAACAAGGAAGTGGTGAGGTGTGAAAGTTGGGATGTGGGGAGAACATTTGGGATTTTCCACAGATCTGTGTCCTGTGAGAATGATTTCAATTCCTGAAATCCCTCACTGTGCTGGAACCCAAATTTCTTTTTTTTTTTTCCTTTTTTTTTTTTTTCATTTTGCAGTTGTCATTCTCTGCCACCTGACAAAAGAACAGAAGGCAGCAATTTTCCCTCACCTCAATAGTGGCTCTGTGCTTGCAGCTCCCCTGGAACTGGAATTAATTGAGTGTGTGGGATTTTTAATTGGCTCCTTGTGGGGAGGAACAGAGGAGGAAAAGCTGCAGCTCTGCCTTCCTCTTCCCTTTCTTTGTTCAATCTTTGTCTCTCTCCTTGTCTTTCACTTTCAGGGTGTTTTTCCATGGTTTGTTTTGTTGATTCTGCCCTCTCCCAGCCTTGGGAATATCAGGGGTGGGGCTGATGGGACAAATCCCGTGGGATTGGGGGAGGGAATTGGGAATTTCTGCAATCCTGGGGTGGGGAGTGATGGTTTGGGGAGAGAGGGATGGAAACAAGGATGGAAAAATGATGGAGAAAAGGATGGAAACAAGGATGGATGGATGATTGATGGATGATGGATGATGGATGATGGATGGATGATGGATGGATGATGGATGGATGGATGGATGGATGATGGATGGATGATGGATGGATGGATGATGGATGGATGATGGATGATGGATGGATGGATCATGGATGGATGGATGATGGATGATGGATGATGGATGGATGGATGGATGGATGGATGGATGATGGATGGATGGATGATGGATGGATGGATGATGGATGGATGATGGATGATGGATGGATGATGGATGGATGATGGATGGATGGATGATGGATGATGGATGGATGGATGATGGATGGATGATGGATGGATGGATGATGGATGGATGGATGATGGATGATGGATGATGGATGATGGATGGATGATGGATGGATGGATGATGGATGGATGGATGATGGATGGATGATGGATGATGGATGGATGGATGATGGATGGATGATGGATGATGGATGGATGGATCATGGATGGATGGATGGATGATGGATGATGGATGATGGATGGATGGATGATGGATGGATGGATGGATGGATGGATGGATGATGGATGGATGGATGATGGATGATGGATGATGGATGGATGATGGATGATGGATGATGGATGGATGATGGATGATGGATGATGGATGGATGATGGATGATGGATGGATGGATGGATGGATGATGGATGGATGATGGATGGATGATGGATGATGGATGGATGGATGATGGATGGATGGATGATGGATGGATGATGGATGATGGATGGATGGATGATGGATGGATGATGGATGGATGATGGATGGATGATGGATGATGGATGATGGATGGATGATGGATGGATGGATGGATGGATGATGGATGGATGATGGATGGATGATGGATGATGGATGGATGGATGATGGATGGATGGATGATGGATGATGGATGATGGATGGATGATGGATGGATGGATGATGGATGATGGATGGATGATGGATGGATGGATGATGGATGGATGATGGATGGATGATGGATGGATGATGGATGATGGATGATGGATGGATGATGGATGGATGGATGGATGATGGATGGATGATGGATGATGGATGATGGATGGATGATGGATGGATGATGGATGGATGATGGATGATGGATGGATGGATGATGGATGGATGGATGGATGATGGATGATGGATGGATGGATGATGGATGGATGGATGATGGATGGATGATGGATGGATGATGGATGGATGATGGATGGATGATGGATGGATGGATGGATGGATGATGGATCATGGATGGATGGATGATGGATGGATGGATGGATGATGGATGATGGATGGATGGATGATGGATGGATGGATGATGGATGGATGATGGATGGATGATGGATGGATGATGGATGGATGGATGATGGATGGATGGATGATGGATGGATGATGGATGGATGGATGATGGATGGATGGATGATGGATGATGGATGATGGATGGATGGATGGATGAATGATGGATGGATGATGGATGGATGGATGGATGGATGGATGGATGAATGATGGATGGATGGATGGATGGATGATGGATGGATGGATGATGGATGGATGATGGATGATGGATGGATGATGGATGGATGATGGATGATGGATGGATGATGGATGATGGATGGATGATGGATGGATGATGGATGATGGATGGATGATGGATGGATGATGGATGGATGATGGATGGATGGATGATGGATGGATGGATGATGGATGGATGGATGATGGATGGATGATGGATGGATGATGGATGATGGATGATGGATCATGGATCATGGATGGATGGATGATGGATGGATGGATGATGGATGGATGATGGATGGATGATGGTTGGATCATGGATCATGGATAGATCATGGATGTGTTCCAGGCCAGGTCTGAGTTGACACAAATTGAATTTTTCACTCCCAACCCCACAGCTGAGTGTGTTGAACCCACCTCAATCCCACCCTCACCATCCCCACCCAGCCCCTCCTCTGAGGGATTTTAGGATTTCACCACCCCACAAAAAATCTCCAAGGAGGTTCTGAACATCCTGAAATGTGAATTGTAAATAAACCCACAGGACACAGCCCTGGTGGGGAATGGGCTGGATTGGATTGTTCTGGAATGGGCTGGAGTCCAGCAGTGGAAATACAGGGGAAATACAGGAATGAAACAGGGAAAATGCAGGGAAAATACAGGAATAAAACAGGGAAAATACAGGGTAAATACAGGAATAAAACAGGGAAAATGCAGGGAAAACACAGGGAAAATGCAGGGATAAAATTGGGGAATACAGGGGAAAAAACAGGGAAAATACAGGAATAAAACAGGAATACAACAGGGAAAATACAGGAATAAAACAGGAATAAACCAGGGAAAATACAGGAATAAAACAGAGAAAAAAACAGGGAATAAACAGGGAAATACAGGGGAAAAAACCAGGGGAAATACAGAAATAATACAGAGAAAAAACAGGGGAATACAGGGGAATAAAACAGGGAAAAAACAGAGAAAAAAAACCAGGGAAAAAACAGGAATAAAACACAAATAAAACACAAATAAAACACAAATAAAACACAAATAAAACACAAATAAAACAGGGGCTGGGAAGGATTTCAGGTTTCCCAGCTGCTGCTGACAGGAGCTGCAGTTCCTGCAGGGCCCTTTCCAACTCTCTCTGTTTTTGTTGATTCCAGGTTTGTCCTTTCCCCTGCCAAGGTGCCCTGAGTGCCACAGGAGGAGGGGACACCTGCCCAGGTGAGTGCCAGGGACACCCAGGGACACCCAGGGACACCCAGGGACAGCCAGGGACAGCCAGGGACACCCAGGGACAGCCAGGGACAGCCAGGGACACCCAGGGACACCCAGGGACCCCCAGGGACAGCCAGGGAGACCCAGGGACAGCCAGGGACAGCCAGGGACAGCCAGGGACACCCAGGGACAGCCAGGGACGCCCAGGGACAGCCAGGGACAGCCAGGGACACCCAGGGACAGCCAGGGACGCCCAGGGACAGCCAGGGACCCCCAGGGACACCCAGGGACACCCAGGGACAGCCAGGGACACCCAGGGACACCCAGGGACACCCAGGGACACCCAGGGACAGCCAGGGACACCCAGACCCTTCCTGAGCCCCACAAGGGTCCTGAACCCCCCCAGTCCCCTCCCTGCAGCACCCAAGGGTGCTCCCAGCCCCACCCAAGGGTGCTCCCAGCCCTGCCCAGGGTCACACTGGGGCTGTCCCTGCCCTCAGAGGTGACCTCAGGTGGCCCTGGGGACACAAAAATGTGCTGTGTGTGAATTCTTCATAAAATAATTCCATTTTTGTTCCTGGAATTCTCTGATCCTTCAGGTCCCTTCTATTCCAAACCCCACAGCATCACCAATCATTCTTTAAATGTTTCAATATTCTCTAAACTGGGATGGTTCTTCATAAAATAATTCCATTTATTTTTTCCTGGAATTTGCTGATCCTTCCATCCCAAACTCCACAATATCATCATTCCTTAATATCACAATTCCTTAATTATTTAAATATTCTCTAAACTGGAATGGTTCTCCATAAAATAATTAATTTTTTTTCCTGGAATTTATTGATCCTTCCATCCCAAACCCCACAATATCATCATTCCTTAATTATTTCAATATTCTCTAAACTGGAATGATTCTTCATAAAATAATTCCATTTTTTTCCTGGAATTCCCTGATCCTTCCACCCCAAACCCCACAATATCATAATTCGTTAATTATTTAAATATTCTCCATCTTCAAAACTCTTAATATTAAAAAATTCTGAATTTTTCTAGCAAGATTTTGAAGGTCACAAATCACTGAGCTGAGCTCCAGAGTTGCTCCCCTGTCCCTCCAAGGATCCCCAGCCATAAAATAATTCCAGTTTTTTTTCCTGGAATTTGCTGATCCTTCCTCCCAAACCCCACAGCATCACCATTCCTTAAATATTTAAATATTCTCTAAATTGGGATGGTTCTTCATAAAATAATTCCATTTTTTTTTCCTGGAATTTGCTGATCCTTCCATCCCAGACCCCACAATATCACCATTCCTTAATTATTTAAATATTCTCTAAACTGGAATGATTCTTCATAAAATAATTCCATTTTTTTTTCCTGGAATTTGCTGATCCTTCCATCCCAAACCCCCCAATATCATCATTATTAAATATTTCAATATTCTATAAATTGGAATGATTCTCCATAAAATAATTAATTTTTTTTCCTGGAATTTATTGATCCTTCCTCCCAAACCCCACAATATCATAATTCCTTAATTATTTCAATATTCTCCATCTTCAAAATGCTAAATATTAAAAAATATCAATTTTTTATAGCAAGATCTGAAGATTTTGATTCACTGACCTGAGCTCCAGAGGATCCCCAGTTGTTTTTTGAGCAGAAATTTTTATTTTTTTAGGAGATCCCAGCAGCTTTTTGTGGGGCTGGGAGTGTCCAAAAATGATCCACCAATTAATGAGGCATAAATTAAATTAATGATTCACTCATTAGCTGATTTAGGGGCTGGACATCCCCACCTGAGCTCCCCCTCCTGGCTCAGTTTCCTAAAATAAAATCCCCAATGTCCCTCCCTGTCCCATTTGTGTCACCTTGGCCTGGTTTGTGTCCTTGGGGTGTCCTGAGGAGGGGCTGGGGCTCAGAATGGGCCAAAAAGGGAAAAAAAAAAACAAAAAAAAGGATAAAAAAACAAAAAAAAAGGAAAAAAAGGGAAAAAAACAAAAAAAAGGGATAAAAAAACAAAAAAAAGGGATAAAAAAGGGGAAAAAAAACAAAAAAAAGGGATAAAAAAACAAAAAAAAAAGGAAAAATGGAATTGTTCTTGTTGGGATTTATTATGGGAAATGTTGGTGCTGCAGCTCTGAGCCAATCTTTGATCAAAGATTTTTATTTTGTATAAAATTATTTTATTTTTAATTTTTATTTTATTTATTCCAACCTGAGCAAATCTTGGTTCACAGATTTTATTGTGTACAAAATTATTTTATTTTTAATTTTTATTTTATTTATTCCAACCTGAGTAAATCACTGATCACAGATTTTTATTGTATACAAAATTAATTTATTTTTATTTTATTTATTCCAACCTGAGCAAATCTTGGTTCACAAATTTGATTGTGTACAGAATTATTTTATTTTTAATTTTTATTTATTCCAACCTGAGCAAATCTTGGTTCACAGGTTTTATTGTGTACAAAATTAATTTATTTTAATTTTTATTTTATTTATTCCAACCTGAGAAAATCACTGACCACAAATTCGATAATTATCAGTCAATAATGATTTTTTCTCCATTAATAATGAATATTAATCATTATGTTATTCTGATAATTATCTATCACTAATGAATTTTTTCTCCATTAATAATTAACATTAACCATGATATTATTACAATAATTATATATCCATAATGAATTTTATCTCATTAATGATGGACATTAACCATTATATAATTATGATAATTACCTATAAATAATAAATTTTATCTCCATTAATAATTCATATTAACCATTATATTATTTCAATAATTACCTATCAATAATGATTTTTTCTCCATTAATAATGAACATTAACCATTACATTATTCTGATAATTATCAATCAATAATGATTTTTTCTCCAATAATAATTAACATTAGCCATTATATTATTCTGATAATTACCCATCAGTAATGAATTTTAACTCCATTAATAATGAACATTAACCATTATATAATTATGGTAATTTATATCAATAATGATTTTTTTTCTCTATTAATAGTTAACATTAACCATTATATTATTCTGATAATTACCTATCAGTAATTAATTTCAACTCCATTAATAATTCATATTAACCATTACATTATTCTTATAATTATCAGTCAATAATGATTTTTTCTCCATTAATAATTAACATTAGGCATTAAATTATTCTGAAAATTACCTATCAATAATGATTTTTATCTCATTAATAATGAACATTAACCATTATATTATTACAATAATTATCTATCACTAATGAATTTTTTCTCCATTAATAATTAACATTAACCATGATATTATTACAATAATTATATATCCATAATGAATTTTATCTCATTAATGATGGACATTAACCATTATATAATTATGATAATTACCTATAAATAATAAATTTTATCTCCATTAATAATTCATATTAACCATTATATTATTTCAATAATTACCTATCAATAATGATTTTTTCTCCATTAATAATGAACATTAACCATTAAATTATTATGATAATTACCTATCAATAATGACTTTTTCTCCATTAATAATTAATATTAACCATTATATAATGATGGTAATTATCTATAAATAATGAATTTTATCTCCATTAATAATGAATATTAACCATTATATTATTCTGATAATTATCCACCAGTAATTAATTTTAACTCCATTAATAATTCATATTAACCACTATATTATTACATTAATTACCTATCAATAATTATTTTTTTCTCCATTAATAATGACCATTAACCATTAAATTATTCTGATAATTACCCATCAATAATGAATTTTATCTCCAATAATAATAAACATTAACCATTAAATTATTATGATAATTACCTATCAATAATGACTTTTTCTCCATTAATAATTAATATTAACCATTATATTGTTACAATAATTACCTATCAATAATGAATTTATCTCCATTAATAATGAACATTAACTATTGTAACTTTATAATAATTACCTATCAATAATGAATTTTTTCTCCATTAATAATGAACATTAAATATTATATTATTACAATAATTACCCATCAGTAATCAATTTTATCTGAACAATTCCCATTTTTTCCTGCAGGAGGAAGCAGCAGATCCTGGAACCCTCCAGGCCTGGGGAGGGAGGCAGAGGCTGCTCTGCAGGGAGGTGAGAGCTGCTGCTGGGTCAGGGGTTGGTTATTGATTATTGGTTATTGGTTATTGATTATTGATTATTGGTTATTGATTATTGATCAGTATTGAGTCACTGGTCGGCTCCTTCTGGCTGGGAATGGACTGGGAGGGGCTGGAATGAATT